>NC_080704.1:83148678-83455397 GCF_030445035.2 Dasypus novemcinctus | reverse complement strand
AACGAAATTGGAGGAATCACATTACCTGACTTCAAAACATACTACAAAGCTACGGTGGTGAAAACATCATGGTATTGGCATGAGGAGAGACACGCAGACCAATGGAATCGAATTGAAAGCCCTGATATAGAGCCTCACATATATAGCCACATAATATTCAATAAAGCCACGAAACCCTCTCAACTGGGAGAGAGTGGCCTATTCAACAAATGGTGTCTGGAAAACTGGATAGCCATATGTAGAAGAATGAAAGAGGATTACCATCTCACACCTTATACAAAGATCAACTCAAGATGGATCAAAGACCTAAATATAAGAGCCAAGACCATAAAAACCTTAGAAAGCAGTGTAGGGAAACATCTACAGGACCTTGTAATAGGAAATGGATTCATGAATATCACACCAAAAGCATGAGCAGCAAAAGAACTAATAGATAAATGGGACTTCCTCAAAATTAAAGCCTTCTGTACCTCAAAGGAGTTTGTCAAGAAAGTAAAAAGGGAGCCGACCCAGTGGGAGAAAATATTTGGCAACCATATATCTAATAAGAAACTTATAACTTGCATATATAAAGAACTCCTATATCTTGAAAATAAAAAGATAAGCAACCCATTTAAAAAATGGGAAAAAGATTTAAACAGACTTCTCCAAAGAAGAAATACGAATGGCTAAAAAGCACATGAAAAAATGCTCCAAATCTCTAGCTATCAGGAAATGCAAATCAAAACTTCAATGAGATACCATCTTACACCCATAAGATTGGCAGCTATGAATAAAACAGAAGAATACAAATGCTGGAGAGGATGTGAAGAAAGGGGAACACTCATCCACTGCTGGTGGGAATGCAGAAGGATCCAACCATTCTGGAGGACAGTATGGTGGTTTCTCAAAAAACTATCCATAGATTTGCCATATGACCCAGCAATACCACTGCTGGGTATATATCCAGCAGAACTGAAAACAAGGACACAAACCAATATATGTACACCAATGTTCATAGCAGCATTGTTCACTATTGCCAAAAGTTGGAATCAACCCAAATGCCCATCAACAGATGAGTGGATCAATAAAATGTGGTATATACACACAATGGAATACTATGCGGCTGTAAGTACAAATACACTACAAACACACATGATAACATGGATGAATCTTGAGACCCTTATGTTGAGTGAAGCAACCCAGGCATTGAAGGACAAATACTACATGACCTCATTGATATGAAATAAGCAAGCTGCCTCAGAGAGCAAGAGACTGAACGATAGGCTTACAGGAAATCGGGGGGTGGAGGAAGGAAGTGAGTCGACGTCTGCAGGGGTGGACTTTATGATGAGCTGGTGGTAAGTATGAAGACAAAGAAGAGATAAAATGGGGGCAAGGGGTTGCCTTTGGGAGGGGCTTTATGGGTTTGAGGGTGGCTGGGGATGGGTGGATGGGTAATATTGCCCAAAAGTGGGGGGAGGGAGTGGTAGCATACGAACATAGGAGAGTGTCAGGTGTTGGTGGAGAGTAAAATGCCGAGAAAATCGTATCAAAATATAATTAAGAGGGTTACCTGTTTAGAACGCTCGGAGGGGATGGTCTGATGCGGGACAGGCTCCTGGGGAATGTCTGAATGCTCATTTTGCCAGAGTGGGTGGCACCATTGCGTAGAGACCCAAGTAGTTAGAGTGGGGGTGGACCCACATCCTGGGGAGGACTAATGCCATCAAATAGAGGGAACTGTATCTCTCGAGAGAAAGGGTGGCTCCCAGGGCATTGGGGCAGTTGAGCAAGTTAGGCCCTGAACACTATTCCAACTATCTCTGGACGTGGCTCCTCGGGAAACGGAGATTGGCTGTCACTGTGGGCACCAAGGTGGATGGGAAAATGGATGTTAAATGTGTGGAACCAAGGTAAATGGGGGGTAAGAGAGGAGTTTCATGAGAGTACACAAGGAGGGATATAAAACATGTAATATTACACCATAACATATAGGAGACGACAGACTGATAATGTAAACCATAATGTAAAACATAGGATAACTAAAAAATTAGAAAACTGTGTATCCTAAAGTATGCACTACAATGTAAGCACAGATGTCACCTTGTTTGAAAGCTATTGTCTCAGACTCTGTACATCACTTTAAGTAAATATGATGTGAATAGGGTGTAAGAGTATCGCTGTGGAAGGGAAAATGTTTTGTGGTGGATGTGTGGGGGTGCTGTATATTATATATATGAATTGCTGTGGTCTAGGGCCCTTGTTAAGAGAAGTTCAATAATTAGGGGGAAAAAAAAGAAAAAATAGGATGTAGAATTTTTTCCAAGTCAACACGTATTCTATATCTAACCTTTAAACCCATCGCTATATGCCATTTTGCTAATAAGGGATCCTGACATTATATTGGGCTTCAATTTTCGGGAAGTTCTGGATCACAGAGTGGTTCAACAATGGCAACGGAGGAATACTGGTATAGGATACTATTGACAGGCGATATATGGCTGACAGGGAGCTATACAGGACATATGTCCAGGGTGCATGGTAATGTTTGGATATACTCATAGTGGCAACAATTAAAAACTACAGCTGGGGGGGTACTGGGTTCCTGGCCGGTGGTGCTCTGTCGTGGTCCTTAGGGGAGCAGCAACAGTCTCCCAGGTGCAGCGGCAAGGACCGGGAAGGAATGAGGGTCCAACAATGAACCCCTGATGCTAATGACTATGCTTGCAAGCTGATATGCCTGAAATACGAACAAGGCCTAGAGCAGCATTGTGCCTGGGAATTTCCTCCTGACAGCCTATATGTTACTCAAATGTGGTCAGTCTCGAAGCCAAACTCAGCATGTAAATACAATGCCTTCCCCCCAGTGTGGGAAATGACACCCGGGGATGAGCCTCCCCGGCACCGAGGGATCACTATCAACTACCAATTGATGATGCAACTGGAAAATGACCTTGAATGGAAGGTTCAATGCGGATCAGCAGAATATCCCTGTCTACATAAAATAACATGACTTTAAAATGCTGTTTGACCTAATGTAAGGGGGAAATGGAAAGGAGAAATGAGTTTATATGGCTACGAGTCTCTAAAAAAGAGTCTGGAGTGCGGCGGCTTGCTCGGTCGGTAGAGGTGGGGTCTGGCTGCGGACAAGGGGTCGGTCCAGCTCTGGATGAGGGGTCGGTCCCACTTGGGACGAGGGGTCGGTCCGGCAGCAGACGAGGGATCGGTCTCACAAGGGGTTGCGCGGTTCGGCTGACGGGGTCGCCCGGCGAAGCCGGCGACGAAGGGGTCGCCCGGTGAAGCCGGCGACGAAGGGGTCGCCCGGAGAAGCCGGCGACGAACTGGGGACAAGGGAGGCCAGGCCCTTGTCGGGGGCTCTCAGGACTGGAGGGTGCACGGCAGAAGAACTACCGCGGAGACAAGGTAAACACGCAAGTCCACTTTACTGAGGGAGAGGCAACAGTTTTATAGGGGCTGGGGAAGGCTGATTGGTCGAAGCCACGCCCTGTTCTGATTGGTTGCCGGTGAAAGGTCAGTGGGCGGTACTGGACGGGGGAGGGGTGGTGGTTAGGGATTGGCTGTCGCTGTTGCTGGGGGAAGGGGCAGGGTTTAGGGATTGGTGGCTGCTGTTGCTGGGGTGGAGGGCAGACTTGAGTTTCCCGCCCACGCCTGGCTGTTGCTGCTGTCGGGGGAAGGGAAAAGGGCGGGCTGGATTTTTCCGCCCACACCTGGCTGTTGCTGCTGTCAGGGGAGGGGAAAAGGGCAGACTGGAATTTTCTGCCCTGCGCCTGCGCAGGGAGAAGGAAGAAGAGTGCCACCCCACAAGGCATCGGGTGGCGCCATCTGGGAGGAGGGGCGGCCGCGGAAGCATGGCTGCCGAGAAGGGGAGACCCGAGGGCACTCTGCGCCCATGCCGAGCTTCCTTCAGGGGTGGCGGTGGGCCCGACCAGCCACCCTATTATGGGGGCAGCGGCTTGGCCTACCGCGGCCGCTCCCCCGCCAGGCCAGCAAACCACGCTTCAGCCCGAGGGGTGACCGCACTGGAGGCTGTCAGAAGGATTGCCCTTATGCAAACTGAGCAGAGTCTAAGAGACAGATAAAGTAGATACAACCACCAGGTATTGGTTCCTTTGAGGGCTAAAGAGACCAATGGGTGCTATGGTCATGGCAGATGGGGTTAACTGCCATGTCAGATGGCCCTTCTTTGGAGCTGGTGTTTATGCGTGATGAATCTGGACTCAGATGGGATCTCTCTTCATAAGACTTTCGTGTTACTGTGCTGGAGTTGTAGTTGGTGTTGGGGTTTAAGATATATTTAGGGGATTTGAATCTCTGGACTGACAATGTGATAGCCAGGCCCTGAGCCTCAACAGACTCCAGCACCTACAATCTGATTTATTGGACTCACCTCACTCAGCTAAGATAGAGTTGAAGAAGGACAACCACCACACCATGGAGCCTAGAGTGCCTACAACTGAAAGTGGGAGGATGGCATCCAGTATCCATGTGGAATCTGAGCCTCCTCTTGACATAGAGGTGCAATGGACATAACCAATCTAATGTCCACAGAGAAAAGGTGGCATTGGAGTGGGAAAAGTGGACATGGTGGCTAATGGGTATGGGGAATGGGAGGAAGAGATGAGAGGTGGAGGCATCTTTGGGACTTGGAGCTGCCCTGGATGGTGCTTCAGGGGCAATCACTGGACATTGTAAATCCTCACAAGGCCCACTGGATGGAATGGGGGAGAGTATGGGCCATGATGTGGACCATTGGCCCTGAAGTCCAGAGGTGCCCAGAGATGTACTTACCAAATGCAATGGATGTGTCATGATGATGGGAATGAGTGTTGCTGGGGGGGGAGAGGTGGTAGGGTTGTGGGGTTGAATGGGTCCTCATATATATTTTTTTTAATGTAATATTTTTACAAAATCAATTAAAAAAAATATGAGGTCCCCATATACCCCCATCCCCCTCACCCCACTCCTCTTGCATCCACAGCCTCTTCCATCATAGTGGCACATTCAATGAACCTCGTGATTTTGGAGCACTGCTGCACCACATGGACAGTGGTCTACCTTGTAGTCTACACTCTCCCCAGTCCACCCAGTGGGATATGGAAAAAGTATTATTTGTTGAATGCATTTCAGTGCTGTATCCATTTCTTTATATATATTAGAGAAATTGTTAACTTACAAAACAATCATGCATAATGTGCAGAATTACCATACATCACTCTTCCACTGGCACCTAACATTGTTGTGGAACATTTTTTACAGACATTTAGAGTGTTGTTGTTTTTTTTATCAAGAAAAGATGCTACATTTAGACAAATACCTTATTTGGGTCAACGAGAAGATCATGTGATTTTTCTCCTTTGATTTATTACTGTGATGTATTAAACTGATCAATTTTCTTGTGTTGAACCACCCTTGCATGGCTGGAATAAAACCCACTTGATCAGCATGAGTAATTATTTTAATGTGTTTTTTGGATTCAAATAATGAGTATTTTGTTGAGGATTTTTGGATCTATATTCATTAGGGAAATAGATTTCTAATTTTTTTTGGTAATACCTTTATCTGGCTTTGGCATCAGGGTGATGTTGTCTTCACAGAATAGGTTTGGTGTATTTCCTCCTGTTCAATATTTTGGAAGCGTTTGAGTAAGATTCTTATTAAATCTTCTTTGAATGCTTGGAAGAATTCACCTGTGAAGCTATCTTGCTCAAGTCTTTTCATTTGGGTGAGGTTTTGATTACTGTTTTAATCTCTTTTCTTGTCTCTGGTTTGTTAAGATCTATTTCTTCTAGGGCCAGGGTAGGCTGTTCCTCTGTTTCTGGGAATGTGTCCATTTCATCTGTATTGTCTAATTTGTTGATGTACTGTTGTTCCTAGTACACTTTCATGGCCACTTTTATTTCTGTGGAGTCGGTTGTAATGTACTCCCTTTCTTTTTTTTATTTTAAATGTTACTTCTCACTTTTTTCTTAATCAGTCTAGCTAAGGATTATGTCAGTTTTGTTGATCTTCTCGAAGAACCAACTTTTACTTTTCTTATTTCTCTCTATTGTTTTTTGTTGTTGTTTGTAATTTCATTTAATTCTGCTCTGATGTTTTTATTTCATTCCTTCTACTTGTATTCAGAATAGTTTGTTTTTATATCATTTCTTCCAGCTCTGTAGTTAAGTCATTAGTTTTACCTCTTACTTGTTTTTTAAAAATTTATTAAAGTATATCACTCATATATAAACATACATAAACAATAAGTGTATAGTAATAGATGTGAACTTACAAAACAAACATATATAACATCATACAGGACTCTCATAACTCACCCTACCACCAATACCTTGCATTGTTGTTAAACATTTTTAATTAATGTTTAAAGAGCATTGTCAAAATATTACTACTAACCAAAATATTTCCCCCAACCCACCCTATTATTATTGGTATCTTTATATAATTTATATATGAACATACATAAACAATAAGTATATAGTAAAAGTTGTGAACTTACAAAGCAAATGTGCATAACATCATACAGGGGTCCCATACATCAAGTTTCCACCAACACCTTGCATTGTAGTGAGATGGTTATTACAAATTATGAAAGAATATTGTCAAAATCTTACACAAATTATAGTCCTTATCTTAATATTGGTGTATTTTCCTCCAACCCACCATACTGTTTTTATATATTTTTTATGACAGAAGTTGTAAATTTATAAAACAATCATGTTCATGTGCAAAACTCCCAAACAACATCCCTCTATCAACACTCTACACTGTGGTTGAACATTTTTTACAGATAAAATAATATCATCTGATTGTTATCTCGTCCATAGTGTACATTTGGCACATATTTTCCATATGTCCCCATTATCACACAGTATATCTTTGGTATAAATGCAAAAAATACTGTATTATTACTGTTAATCACAGTCCATAGGTCACTCTAGTTGTATTTTTCCTATACTTCTCCACATTCCCACCATCCTGCAGTAGTGATGTACATTTGCTCTAGTTCGCAAAGGACATGCTTGCATCTGTACCATCAACCACAATTCTTATCCACCTCTTGATTTACTGTACTATTCAGATTCTAGGTTATGCTCTAGCATTCTTTCAATTGGCATTTACATCCCTAGACTACTTCTTTCAGCCACATCGTGATTTATAAACTGGCTGTTACTCACTATTTTTTACCATCCATGATACACATTTCCACACTTTTACAGTAAAGCTAATTAAACTTCTACTTACATTAAACATCAGTAGGCTACCTCTGTCCTCCTCTTATCTCTCTTAAGAATCCACCACCTATCACCAGGCCTTGAAGATATTTTCCTACAATTTCTTCTAGAAGTTTTATGGTTCTTGATTTAATATTTAGGTTTTTTATTCATTTTGAGTTAATTTTTGGATAAGGTGTGAGATTGGGGTCCTCTTTCCTTCTTTTGGCTATAGATATCCAGGTCTTTCATCACCATTTATTGAATGGGCTGCTGTGCCTGTCCTGTGTGGATTTGACTGACTAATCAAAAATCATTTGACTATACATGTGAGGGTCTGTTTCTGAACCATCAATTTGGTTCCATGTGTTTATATATCTGTCTTTATGTTAGTACCATTCTGTTTTTACCACTATAGCTACGTAATATGACTTAGCATCTGGCAATGCGGGTTTGCTTTTCCTTTATAAGATGTTTCTGGCTATTCAGGACCCCTTACACTTCCAAATTAATTTGATAATCATGTTTTCAAATTTAAAAAAAGTGCTGGTGGAATTTGTATTGGGATTGCATTGAATCTCTATATCAATAGGAGTAGAATTGACTTTTTTTTCCTGAATATACCCCTTCTTTTATTTTGTTTGCAGGTTCTTTTATTTATTTTCTTTATTTCTTTCACCGCCCCCCCCAGTTGTCTGCTCTCTGTGTCCATTTGCTGTGTGTTCTTCTTTTTTTTTGAATTATTTTTTATTGACTTTGTAATAATATTACATTAAAAAAATATATATATATGAGGTCCCATTGAACCCTACCTCCCCCACCCCACCTCTCCCCCCCCCAGCAACACTCCCTCCCATCATCATGACACAGCCATTGCATTTGGCAAGTACATCTCTGGGCACCCCCGCACCCCATGGTCAACGGTTCACACCATGGCTCACACTCTCCCCCATTCCATCCAGTGGGCCCTGTGAGGATTTACAATGTCCAGTGATTGCCCCTGAAGCACCATCCAGGGCAGCTCCATGTCCCAAAGACCCCTCCACCTCTCATATCTTCCTGCCTTTCCCCATACCCATCAGCCATCATGTCCACTTTTCTCAATCCAATGCCACCTTTTCTATGTGGACATTGGATTGGTTGTGTCCATTGCACCTCTATGTCAAGAGGAGGCTCAGATTCCACCTGGATGCTGGATGCAATCCTCCCACTTTCAGTTGTAATCACTCTAGACTCCATGGTGTGGTGGTTGTCCTTCTTCAACTCCATCTTAGCTGAGTGTGGTGAGCCCAATAAGTCAGATTGTAGGTGCTGGAGTCTGTTGAGGCTCAGGACCTGGCTATCACATTGTCAGTCCAGAGATTCAAATCCCCTAAATATATCTTAAACCCCGACACTAACTGCACCTCTAGCACATTAGCATGAAAGTCTTATGAAGAGAGATCCCATCTGAGTCCAGATTCGTCACACATAAACACCAGTTCCAAAGAGGGGCCATCTGACCTGGTAGTTAACCCCATCGGCCATGACCATAACTCCCATGGGTCTCTTTAGCCCTCGAAGGAAACGATACCTGGGGGTTGTATCTGCTTTATCTGTCTCTCAGACTCTGCTCAGTTGTGCATAAGGGCAATCCTTCTGACAGCCTCCAGACTCTTTTTTAGAGACTCGTAGCCATATAAACTCATTTCTCCTTTCCATTTCCCCCTTACATTAGGTCAAACAGCATTTTAAAGTCATGTTATTTTATGTAGACAGGGATATTCCGCTGATCCGTGTTGAACCTTCCGTATGAGGTCATTTTCCAGTTGCATCATCAGTTGGTAGTTAATAGTGGTCCCTCGGTGCCAAGGAGGCTCATCCCCGGGTGTCATGTCCCATGCTGGGGGGAAGGCATTGCATTTACATGCTGAGTTTGGCTTCGAGACTGGCCACATTTGAGTAACATGAAGGCTGACAGGAGGAAATTCCCAGGCACAATGCTGCTCTAGGCCTTGTTCTTATTTTAGGCTTATCAGCTCACAAGCATAGTCATTAGCATCAGGGGCTCAGTGTTGAACCCTCACTCCCTCCCGGTCCCCGCCGCTGCACCTGGGAGACTGTTGCTGCTCCCCTAGGGACCACGACAGAGCACCACTGGCCAGGAACCCAGTACCCCCCCTGCTGTGGTTTTTAATTGTTGCCACTATGAGTATATCCAAACATTGCCATGCACCCTGGACATATGTTCTGTACAGCTCCCTGTCAGCCATATATCCCCTGTCAACGGTGCTGTGTGTTCTTCTATGTCCTCTTGTATTCTTGCCAGTGGCACTGGGATTCTGTGTCTCTTTGTTGCATCATCTTGCTGCATCAGTTCTCCGTGTGTGTGGCCCCACTCCTGGGCAGACTGCACTTTTTTCACATGGGGTGATTCTCCTTATGGGGCACTCTCCTTGTGCATGGGAATCCCCTCTGTGGGGGATACCCCTGTATGGCAGGGCACTCCTTCCATGCATCAGCACTGCACGTGGACCAGCTTCACCACATGGGTCAGGAGGCCCTGGGTTTTAACCTTGGATCTCCCATGTGGTAGGCGGATGTCCTATCTGTTGGGCCAAATCCACTTCCCAAATTGACATTTTAATGATATTTAGTCTTCCAATCCATGAGCCTGGAATGTTATTCCAGTTTATATAGACCCTTTTTTGCTTTCTTTTAACATTGATTTACAATTTTTCTGAATACAAATGTCTTATATCGCTGATTAAGTTTATTCCTGACTACTTGAGTTTTATCAGTCCTATTTTATTTTCACCATTCTTTTGAAAATTTTAGTTACTTCTATTGATATAATCTTCATTTCTAGACTCTCTTCCAACCTCTCTCTCCTGTCTTATCTTTTCAGGCTTTAGCACAATCTTTAGCATTTCCTGAAAATCTGGTCTCTTGGTTATAATTTCTCTCAGGTTCTGTTTATCTGTGAATACTCTAATCTTACCCTCATTTTTTTTTAAAGATTTATTTATTTATTTAATCCTCCCCTGGTTGTCTGTTCTTGGTGTCTATTTGCTGTGTCTTGTTGCTTTGTCTGCTTCTGTTGTCCTCAGCGGCACGGGAAGCGTGGGCAGCACCATTCCTGGGCAGGCTGCTCTTTCTTTTTACGCTGGGCGGCTTTCCTCACGGGCGCACTCCTTGCGCGTGGGGCTCCCCCACGCGGGGGACACCCCTGCGTGGCACTGCACTCCTTGCACGCATCAGCGCCGCGCATGGCCAGCTCCACACGTTACCCTCATTTTTGAAAGACAGTCTTGCTGGATATGAGATTCTTGGCTCTAAGTTTTTCTCTTGTAGTATCTTAAATATCATATCACTGTCTTCTTGCCTCCATTGTTTCTGGTGAGGAATCAGCACTTAATCTTATTGGGTATCCCTTATATGTTATGCATTACTTTTCTCTTGCTGTTCTCAGAATTCTCTCTTTATCTTTGGCATTTGACATTCTGATGAGTACGTGTCTCGGAGTTTGCCTATTTGGATTTTTTTCAGACGAGAGTAAGCTGTGCTTATTGGATCTGGATATCTATGTCCTTTAAGAGGGTTGGGAAATATTCTACCATTATTTCTTCAAATATTCCTTCTGGATCCTTTCACTTTTCTTCTCCTTCTGGAAAATTAATGACATATGTATGTATGTCTTTTGCTGCGATTTAGTTCCTTAAGACCTTGTTCAATTGTTTCCATTCTTTTCTTCATCTGTTCTTGTATATGTTCACTTTCAGAAACAATTTCTTCAAGCTCATCAAACCTTTCTTCTACATCCTTAGTTTGGTATTATGTGATTCCAATTTTTTTAAATTTCATTTATGGTGCCTTTCATTCCCGTAAGATTTCCTATTTTTCTATGTATACTTTCAGATTCTTCTTTGTGCACATCTAATGTCTTCTTTATATCCTTAACCTCTTTAACCATCTAATGGAATTTACTAAGGACATTTGTTTGAACTCTATGATTCGTTTTCTCAACTCCTTTATGTCATCTGGAGGCTTATAATGTTCCAATAACTGGGCCATATCTTTCTGTTTTATGGTATGGAGTGTAATTTTTTTGTTGGTGTCATGGCATCTTGCTTACTAGATGTATTTATTCTGGGTGCAGTATCTCTCTTTAGTTTAGGACTTCCTGCCCTTTCTTCAATGTAAGCCTACCCTAGGGCTGTAGGCTGATCTGGGTGAAAGAAACAGTTCCTGCCATTATTGTCACTTTTGGACAGCACAGATTCCCATCATGCTGGGAATGGAGTAAAAATTGCAGCCGCTACCCTATTTCTGATTTGGACTGATTCACACTCTAGCTTTTCCTAGGGTTATATCTTAGCCAGCCAAGTCTACTAATCAGCAGCAGAATAGTTTTCTCAGCATTACAGTTTCAATCACATACCTCACAATCTGCCATGTCCTCCTGCTCCCCCCGACACTCCCCCAATTCCATGGACCCTCTGACCCATCCTCCAAACCCTAGTCCCTCTCAAGCCTACAAAGTGCCACCAAATAGTATCGCTATGCCCCCATCTTATCCCGTCACTGCACAACAACTTACCTCCATTTTATCATAGATTTTTTGCATTTATACATTGACTCACAACCTCCCTCTCCTCCTCTTACTTCATGGAAGACTATCATCCAGTCTCTAGCTCTCTGAAACAGCTTAGTTTTTTAAACCATATCAGAGAGTTCAGGTAGTATTTCTCATTCAATGCCTGGCTTGTTTCACTCAACATAAAGGCGTCTTTGGGACATAGAGCTGCCCTGGATGGTGCTTCAGGGGCAATCACCGGACATTGTAAATCCTCACAGGGCCCACTGAATGGAATGGGGGAGAGTGTGGGCCATGGTGTGAACCGTTGACCATGGGGTGCGGGGGTGCCCAAGATATACTTGCCAAATGCAATGGCTGTGTCATGATGATGGGAGGGAGTGTTGCTGAGGTGGGGGAGAGGTGGGGTGGGGGAGGTAGGGTTCAATGGGACCTCATATATATATATATTTTTAATGTAATATTATTACAAAGTAAATAAAATAAAATAAAATTTAAAAAAAATTAAAAATAAAAACTAAAGTCCTCAAGATTGATCCATGTTATCCCATGTGTTAGCACTGTATTCCTTCTTAGAGAGGAGTAGTATTGCATTACATGTATATACCACATTTCATTTATCCATTCATCTGTTGATGGGCATTTGGGTTGATTTCAACTTTTGGCAAAAGTGAATAATGCTGCTATGAACACTGGTGTGCATATATTGGTTCATGTCCTTTTCAGTTCTTCTGGGTATATACCCAGCAGTAGAATGGCTGGGTCATATGGCAAATCTATAGCTAGGTGTTTTTAAATTAATTAATTAATTTTATTTTATTTTTTGAAGATATATAGATCACAAAAACGTTATATTAAAAAAATATGAGTTTCCTAAATACCCCACACTCCACCTCACCCACTCCACCCACCTCAACTTCTTTATCATTATGGCACATTCATTGCATCTGGTGAATACATTTTGGAGCACTGCTATACCACATGGATTATAGTTTACATTGTAGTTTACATTCTTCCCCAGTACAATCAGTAGGTTATGGCAGGATATATGATGTCCAGCATCTGTCCCTGCAATATCATTTAGTTCAACTCTAAGTCATGCAAATATCCCCAAACCACATCTCTTCTTCCCTCTCCCTGCCTTCAGCAACTACCTTGGCCACTTTCTCCACAGCATTGCTACAACTTCTTCCGTTACTAAAATACCAGTATGTCCACTGTAATCCATATTTTATTCCTCCATCTTGTGGACCCTGGGTTGGTGATGTCCACTGCACCCCTTATGGAGAGGGCAATTATATCCCACATGATTGATGGGTACAATTCTCCTGCTTGCAGTTGTAGGCACTCTCAGTTCCCTGGTGTGGTGGTTGAGGAACTGTCAAACTGTATTCCTGAATGGCTTGATCCTTCTACATTCCCACCAGATGTGGATGAGTGTTCCCTTTCCTCCACATCCTCTTAAACACTTGTAGTCCTCTATTTTTGGGTGTTGGTGCATGCTCAGGAGACTTGAATCTCTGGACTATCTATGTGCAGTCTTGACCCTGAGTATCAGCAGAGTTGCAGCACCTACTCTTTGGTTCTTTGCATTTACCCAGGTCAGCTAACTGGGAGATGATGGTCAACCACCACACCAGGGAACCGAGAGAGTCTACACTACATGCAGGAGAATTTCCTCCATCAGCCATGTGGGACCTAAGCCCCCTCTCTATTTAAAGGTGGAGTGGATATTGCCATCCCAGTGTCCTCAGAATGTAGGAATAAAATATGGATTAGAGTGGACTTACTGGTATTCTACTATAGAATTACTGTGATTTTTGCAATGGAAAAGTTATATCATTGATGTGGAGACAGTTG
Source organism: Dasypus novemcinctus (assembly GCF_030445035.2). Taxonomy (NCBI): domain Eukaryota; kingdom Metazoa; phylum Chordata; class Mammalia; order Cingulata; family Dasypodidae; genus Dasypus; species Dasypus novemcinctus. The sequence goes on along the minus strand of NC_080704.1, from coordinate 83,441,747 downwards.
CCACTGGAGTTGTTGAAGGCAGGTAGATGAAAATAGAGGTGTGATATTGGGGCATTTTCAGAACTTGGCATTGTCCTGAATGATATTGCAGGGACAGATGCAGGACATTATATATCCTACCATAACCCACTGAATAGACTGGGAGAGAGAGTAAACTACGACAGAAACTTTAATCCATGCTGTTTAGCAACGCTCCAAAATGCGCTCATCAAATGCAGTGAATGTACCACACTAATGAAAGAAGTTGTCAGTGTGGGAGGAGTGGGGGGTTTGGGGAATGGGGTATATGAGAACTTCATATTTTTTGCTCTAATATTTTCTGTGATTTATGTATCTTTTTAAAAATATATATAATCAAAAATTTTTTTAAAAATCAGTAACCAAAGTCGGTGGCCAATCATCTCCTCCTCCCCTGTTTTTGGGAAATGGAGTTTCCAATTTCAGCCACAGAACACCTCCTGGAGCTGCTTGCAGTGCCAAAGTAGGATAAACATTGGCTTCTGTGGCTTGGCTGGTAATTTCCCAGAGTGGCTGGCACAGGTGCCCCCAGCTTTCCCCCTACCAGAGGTTGGGTTGGGGCTTAGGCTAGAGCCGCAAGCTTATCTGGAGGGAAAGAAGCCAGTCCCTAACAGAACTGTGATTTTCAGTCCACTCCATTTCCCCTAGTGCCAGGTGCAGAGTTAAGGTGGTGGCTACTGGCATCTTTCTGTCTTGGACAGATTCACACTTTAGCTGTTCTTAGGATTATTCTTTTGTCTGCTGAATTTACTCATCTGTAGCTGAAGTTGATGTCCATCCATCTCTTCCTCCTCCATTTTTGGGAAGTGGAGCTTTCTATTCCAGCCATGGAACATCTCCCAAGATGGGTTATGCATCCAGTGGAGGATGGGCACTGGCCTCCATGCTATGGAGCTCTGTACTCATGAATTTTCTCTGCAGATGTGGAGTCTCCTCCTTCCATTCTTTCAAGGATGTTGCAGGATGCTCTTCTGGTCTCCTGGAGCCCCCAAATAAGTGCTTCAGCTAGCTCCAGAAAGCTCTCAGTGCTTACTGATTGCCTTGTAGCAGGAGATGATTCTAAGGGCTTCTTACTCCCCTGCCAACTTCCTGGCTGCCCTCTTGGTTCGTTTTTTTAGAAAAAAAAATTTACTGTATTTTTTTAAAAAGATACATAGATCACACAAAATGTTACATTAAAAAATATGAGGTTCTTATATACCCCACTCCCTAACCCCCCACACTCCTTCCACACCAACAACCTCTTTCATCAGTGTGGCACATTAATTGAATTTAGTGAATACATTTTAGAAGAGTGTTATACCATATGAATCATAGTTTACATTATAGTTTAAACTCTCCCCCAGTACATTCAGTGAGTTAGGGCAGGTTATATACCATCCTGCATCTGTCCCTGCAATATCATTCAGGACAACTCCAAGTCCAAAAGTGCCCCCATATCACACCTCTTCCCTTTCCCTGCCTTCAGCAAATACCTTGGCCGCTGTCTCCACTTCAATGATACAATGTATTTCATTGCTAGAGTCTCAATAGTTCTATCGTAGAATACCAGTAAGCCCGCTCTAATCCATATAACATTCCTCTTTCCTGTTGACCCTGGGATGGTGATATCCACTCCACCTCTAAAACAAGAGGGGGCTTAGATCCTATGTAGCTGATGGATGTGATACTCCTGTCTGCAGTTATACACTGTCTTGGTTCCCTGGTGTGATGATTGACAATCCTCAACTCCCTCTTAACTGACCTGGGTATGTCTGATGAACTCAAGAGTAGTAGTTCCAACTCTGCTGGGCTCAGGGCCCAGCAGGCACATGGTAATTCCAGTGATTCAAGTCTCCCCAGCAAACATCAACCCCAGGGCCAACTACAGGTTCAGTAAAAGTGACAGAAGAGGCATGGGTAGAGAGGTTACTCTGAGTCCAACTCCATCACAGTCAGGATTACAAATTCCAAAGTAGAGCCCACTGGCAAGGCACTGAATTTCAAAGCCCCCTGCCATGACCATAGAACCTGTGTGTCTCTGTAGCCCTATGAAGCACTGGCACATGGGGTTGTATCTAATTTGGCTGTCTCTGGGATCCTGCTGAGATATGCATAAGCATGAACTCTCTGATGACCTCCTCACTCATTTTGAAGTCTCTCAGCCATGTAAACTCATCTGTTTTTACCATTTCCTCCTTTTATTCAAGGTGTTTTTCTAGTTGCATCACCCACTGGTTCTTGGTAGTAATTCCTCAGCACCAGGGAGACTCATCGCTGGGAGTCATGTCCCATGCTGGGGTAAAGGTGATGCATTTATCTGCTGAGTTTGGCTTCAAAAGGGGCCGCATTTGAGCAACATGGAAGCCCTCAGACATCTGCAGCCCTAGGCCTAGTTGAAATTTCAAGCACACAGGCTCATAAGCATAGTCATCAGTATCAAGGACCCATTATGGGAACATCCATCTTCACTGGTTTTTGCCCTTGCATTTGGTGATTGTTGCTGTTCCATTGGGTAATGCAACAGAGCTCACCCAGCTGGGAACTCAGGGCTCCCTAAGTTGTTGTGTGTAACTCTGCCTAATATGACAATACCCAATGAACATTCAAACATATTTCTATACCCTATATATATACCCTAGAGAACTCCCTCCCAACCATGCACCCCCCACCAGTGACACACCACACCACTGCTCCTCCCCTGCCACAGTTGAAACCCTCTGTGATCCAAAACATCTTTAAAAATGTAGCCTAAATATTGCTAAATTCAGTTAGTAGTAGAATGAAATAGTAATGACAGGTTTAAAGATTAGAAATTGAATACATAATAATTTAGAAAAACTAAGATAAAGTAAAAAATAAATAGGGGTATTAAAAATGAAAAATAACATAGAATAGAGGGTGGGGCAAGATGGTGGTTGAGTGAGTGCACCTGATAGTCTCTCCTGCAAAGAAGTGGCTGGGCAGCACTAGAAATTCTTCAGGACAAGTCTGTTTCAGGATTTTGCAGGGCAGGAGGTGTCTGGACATTGATTGCGTGGGAAGGTAACAGAAAATTCATGTAAAAGATAAAATTGAGGCTCTCTTACACGGAATTAGGGGCTGCATGTGGGACGCTCCCCCCTGGGGTGGGCGGAACCGTGGCACCGGCACTGTGGCAGTGATTCCTGGAGGCTCTGCAGTACTGGGTAATTCATAAACCCTGAGCGGGCTATTAAGGGGCTAACAGGGCAGGAGTCCTTCGCAAATTGATTTGGTGAGACAGACGGGAGGTTTTTGCGAGGCGGGGAATTTTTGATTTCTGACAGGAATAATAGCGCTTCTGGCTAGAGCCCCGCCCCCAAGGCCAACTGCTGATCTGCAGTGACCTTAAATTGCTCACAGTAAAGAGACATCACCAGGAGGCTATTTCAGGGGATTGCAGGGTGGGAGGCATCTGGAAGCTGATTAGGGGAATATTTTGCAAGGTGTGGGATTTTCAGTTTTGGACACTGATACAGCGCATCCGGCTAGAGCCCCACTCTCTAGGCCTGGCTGCGGATCTTCAGCATCCTTAAATTGGCTGCAATATAGAGGCACCCCAACTGGCTGTTTTGGGGGCTTGCAGGGTGGGAGGTGTCCTGAAGTCAAATTGGTGATACAGCCACAGAAGAGACCACAGAGAGAGGGGGAATTCCAGGGTTTGGACACACAGGTCAGAGTTTGTGAATGTGACCTCTCCCATAGGGCTGGCACACAGCTGTGGGGATCCCTGAAGGCTGTGTTGCAGTGCAATGCTCCCAGGTTCCCTGTTAACCGGATTTGAGGTTGTGAGGTCTGTGTCCCCTAAACCCTGGTGGCCCACACCCCAGAGACTCACACCTCTTGAGTCTGCAATATCACAGACTTTCCATTACTGAATCCACCATGCCCTGAGGCCCATCTGAGGTCCTTGATTGCCCTACCCCTCAATGTTTGCGTTTTTTTAATTTTAATTTCAGTTTTTAATTTTTTATTATTCTGGTTGCTAATATTGCATTATTTCCTAGTCTTTTCTCCCATTGTATACCCCAAGGTCTTTTTTTTTTCATTTAATGAGGGGTTTTTTGTTGTTGCTGTGGTTGGTGTTCTATATCTTCTTTTCTTTTCCTTACTTGTCCCTCCCTGTTCTTTACCCACCCCCCTTTCTATTTCTTTCTTTCTTCTCTCTTTTTTCTCTCTCTTTTCTCTTGTCCCTCATTTTCTTCTTATTTTATTTTAATCTTAATTATACAATAGGTGTTGCAGGGAACACCTCACATTTGCTGGGTTTCCTCATCCCCCATTGCCTCATTTCTGTGTGAATTGACTTTAGCTACCTACACTATCCCGTTTCCCCCACAGCTTGATATCCTCCATCATCTACTGTCTCTCTTATATTCCACCTCCTTTTCTTTGATCCCCAAATTGTCTAACTCTTAATTTCAAATACCTTTGTTTTCTTTTCTGTCTTTTATCCACTCTTGATACTATTGCCTTTCTTTTCTCTTTCTCCCTCTCACGAAAACAGTAGCTTTTTAATTCATACCATATTCCTCCCATATTCAGTTGACGACCTCATTATAGGTACTCTACCTACTGCTATAACTCTACACAACTTACATGAATCTAATATCCATCCTCTCAGATCTGATATTGTTGCTCTGTTAACATATATTACCAATATTACTTTACACATTTTCCTTTCTTACACAGTTGCTTTTCCCTGCCCCTAATACATTCCTTCAAAGTGAACTCAGCCAGCAATAAGAAATTAGAATAAGAAGAACAAAGTGACAAAGAGAAGATATAACACTTATGCAAAAACAACAGCTAATTAATCCCCAAGAGTAGACAAAGAAGCTAAGGAACTGATTAAACACATCAAGATAAAATGATGACCGGACAGCAACAAAAATCTACAAACCAAATGAGTAATCAGGAAAACATGGCTGAATCCAATGAACAAACTAAAAATCAGGAAGGGGAACAAAACTTCACACGAGTAATTAAAGATCTCAGAACATATATCACAGACAAATTTAATGAAGTGAAGGAAGAGGTTAACAATATGAAGACAACACTTGGAAGGGAAATTGCAGATATATGCAAAAAGATAACAGATATGATGGTGATGAACGCCGCAGTTCAAGAAATCAAAAATACACTCGCAGCAAATAGCAGCAGATTAGAAGAGGCAGAGCAGAGAATTAGCGATGTGGAAGACAGTACATCGGAAATTAAACAGATAGTAGAATTGATTGAAAAAAAGATAGAAAAAATCCAGCTAGGACTTAGGGACCTGAATGACAATGCAAAATGCACAAACATACGTATTATAGGCATCCCAGAAGGAGAAGAGAAGGGAAAGGGGTCAGAAGGAGTGTTGCAGGAAATAATGGCTGAAAGCTTCCCAAATCTACTGAAAGAGACAGATGATCATATCCAAGAAGCACAACACACCCCAAACATCATAAATCCCAACAGGCCCACCCCAAGACTTCTCCTTGTCAAATTATCCAATGCTCAAGACAAAGAGAAAATTCTAAATGTAGCAATAGAAAAGAAAACCATCACATATAAGGGAAGCTCCATAAGATTAAGTGCTGATTTCTCATCTGAAACCATGGAGGCAAGAAGGCAGTGGTATGATATAGGCAAAGTATTAAAAGAAAAAATTTCAAACAAAGAATACTCTATCCACCTAAGCTAGCATTCAAAAATGATGGGGAGTTCAAAATATTCACAGACAAACAGAAATTGAAAGAGTATGCCAACAATAAACCCCCCTTCAAGAAATTCTAAAGGGAGTTCTGCAGGAAGAAAGGAAAAAACAGGACAGGCAGAGTTGGAGGAGGGTATAATAGCAACAAAAAAGAAAAAGTGAAGAAAACACAAACAAACAAAACATGACAAGCACAAGTCCAATCAAAATATGGATAACATAAATAATTCCTTGAAAGTAATAACACTGAATGTCAATGGATTAAACTCTCCTATGAAAAGATTGAGACTGTGACATTGGATAAGGAAATATGACCCATCTATATGCTGTCTACAAGAGACACATATTAGACCCAGAATTTCATAGATGCTAAAAGTGAATGGTTGGGAAACAATCTTACATCAAACAATAACCAAAAAAAGGCAGGAGTGGCTATATTAATATCAGACAAAATAGACTTTAAATGTGAAACAATTGTGACAGACAAAGAAGGATACTACATATTAGTGAAAGGGGCAATCTCTCAAGAAGAACGAACAATCATAAATATTTAAGCTCCTAACAAGGGCGCCTCTAAATATGTGAGGCAAATGCTGGAAAAACTAAGTGAAAGAATAGATGCATCTACAATTATAGTGGGAGATTTTAATACACCACTATCAACTCTGGACAGAACATCTCAAAAGAGAATCACTAAAGAAACAAAATATTTGAACAGTATATTAGAGGAGCTGGATCTAACAGATATATAGAGATCATTACACCCAAACACAGCAGGATATACATTTTTCTCAATTGCACATGGATCATTCTCCAAGATAGACCATATGCTAGGCCACAAAGAAAGTCTTAATGAATTCAGAAAGTTTGAAATCATAGAAAATAATATCTCTGACCATAGTAGAGTGAAGCTGGAAATCTGCAATGGCCAGAGGACCAGATTTCACACAAAGATATGGAAATTACACAGCACACACTTAGTAAAAGAGTGGGTCAAAGAGGAAATCTCAAAAGAAATCAATGATTACCTTGAAAAAATGATAATGATAACACAACATACCTAAATGTATGGGATGCAAAAAAGCAGTACTGACAGGGAAATTTATAGCCATAAATTCATATATTAAAAAGAAGAAAGAACAAAAAATGAAGAACTAACTGCACATTTGGAGGAATTAGAAAAGAAACAACAAAGTACTCCCACAAGAAGTAGAAGGTAGGAAATAAGAAAGATAAGAGCAGAACTAAATGAAATAGAAAATAAGAAAGCACTTGAAAAGATAAACAAGACCAAGAGCTGATTTTTTGGGAAGATCAATAAAATTGACAAACGGTTAGTGAGGCTAACAAAGAAAAAAAGAGAGAAGATGCAAATATACAAAATAAGAAAGGAGAAAGGAGATATCACCACTGAACCCACCGAAATAAAGACTATCATAAGAGGATACTTAGAAAAATTATATTCCAACAAAAATCACAATTCAGAGGAAATGGACAAATTCCTAGAAACACAGAAGCAGCCTATATTGACGAAAGAAGAAATTGATGATCTCAACAAATGAATGACAACTAAAGAGATAGAAAAAGTCATTAAAAATCTCCCAACTAAGAAGAGCCCAGGGCCAGACAGATTCACAGCCAAATTCTACAAAACATTCTGGAAAAAACTAACACAATCCTGCTGAAATTCTTCCAAAAAATCGAAGCAGAAGGAACATTGCCTAACTCCTTTTATGATGCCAACATTACCCTAGTGGCAAAGCCAAACAAAGACACCACAAGAAAGGAAAATTACAGACCAATTTCTCTAATGAACCTAGACGCAAAAATACTTAACAAAATACTTGCTAATCATATTCAACAACACATTAAACGAATTATAGACCACTACCAGGTGGGATTCATTCCAGGTATGCAAGGATGGTTCAACACAAGAAAAATCAATCAATGTAATACACCATATAAACAGATTGAAGGGAAAAAATCACATGATTATATCTATACATGCAGAAAAAGCATTTGACAAAATACAGCACCATTTCTTCATAAAACACTCTAAAAAATCGGAATACAAGGAAATTTTTTTAACATGATAAAGAGTATATATGAAAAACCCATAGCCAACATTGTTTACAATGGAGAAATTTTAAAATCCTTCCCTCTAAAGTAAGGATCAAGACAAGGATGCCAACTCTCTCCCCTTCTATTTAACATTGTCTTAGAACTACTGGCTTGATCACTGAGGGAAGAACCAGATATAAAAGGCATTCAAATTGAAGGGAAGAAGTCAAAATTTCATTATTTCCAGATGACATGATTCTATACATAGAAAAACCTAAGAAGTCTACAACAACCTTCTAGAACTCACAAATGAGTTTAGTAAAGTCACAGGATATAAGATCAATGTGCAAAAAATTAGTAGCATTTCTGTACACTGATAATGAGCAAGATCAGGAGGAAATCAAGAAACAAATACCATTCACAATAGTAAATTAAAAAAATCAAATATTTAGGAATAAATTTAACTAAAGATGTAAAAAACTTATACACAGAGAACTATTCAAGACTGTTCAAGGAAATCAAAGAAGACCTAAATAAATGGAAGAATATTCCCTGTTCATGGATAGGAAGACTAAATATTATTAAGATGTCTATCCTACCAAAACCGAACTTCACATTCAATGCAATCCCAATAAAAATCAACACAGCCTTCTTTAAGGAACTAGAAAAACTAACTATGAAATTTATTTGGAAAGGTAAGAGGCCCCGAATGGCCAAAGACATATTGAAAAAGAAAAACAAAATTGAAGGAATCACACTACATGACTTCAAAACATACTACAAAGTGACAGTAATGAAAACAGCATAGTATTGGCATAAGGAGACACATACAGACCAATGGAATCGAATTGAAAGTTCGGATATAGAACCTCACATATATAGCCATATAGTATTCAATAAAGCTACCAAACCTTCTCAACTTGGAGAGACTGGCCTATTCAACAAATGGTGCCTAGAGAACTGGATATCCATATGTAGAAGAATGAAATAGGATTACCATCTCACACCTTATACAAAGAACAACTTAAGATGGATCAAACACCTATATATAAGAGCCAAGAGCATAAAGACCTTGGAAAGCAGTGTAGGGAAATATCTACAAGACCTTGTAATAGGAAATAGCGTCATGAATATCACACCAAAGCACGAGAAGCAAAAGAACAAAGAGATAAATGGGACTTCCTCAAATCTAAAGCCTTCTGCACCTCAAAGGAGTTTGTCAAGAAAGTAAAAAGGGAACCTACACAATGGGAGAAAATATTTGGCAACCATATATCCGATAAGAGATTTATAACTTGCATACATAAAGAACTCCTATATCTTGAAAATAAAAAGGTAAACGGCCCATTTAAAAATTGGGAAAAAGATTTAAACAGCCACTTCTCCAAAGAGGAAATACAAATGGCTAAAAAGCACATGAAAAAATGCTCCAAATCTTTAGTTATCAGGAAAACACAAATCAAAACTACAATGAGATACCATCTTACTCCCATAAGATTGGCAGCTATGAAAAAGACAGAAGAATACAAATGCTGGAGAGGATGTGAAGAAATGGGAACACTCATCCACTGTTGGTGGGAATGCAGAAGGAGCCAACCATTCTGGAGGACAGTTTGGCGGTTTCTCAAAAAACTAACCATAGATTTGCCATATGGCCCAGCAATACCACTGCTGGGTATATACCCAGCAGAAGTGAAAACAAGGACACAAAATGATATGTGCACACCAATGTTCATAGCAGCATTGTTCACTATCGCCAAAAGTTGGAATCAACGCAAATGCCCATCAACAGACGAGTGGAACAATAAAATGTGGTATATACATACAATGGAATACTACTCGGCTTTAAGAACAAATACACTACAAACACACATGATAACATGGATGAATCTTGAGAACCTTATGTTGAGTGAAGCAACCCAGGCATTGAAGGACAAATACTACATGACCTCAATGATATAAAACAAGCAAGCTGCCTCAGAGAGCTAGAGACTGGAAGATAGGCTTACAGGAAATCGGGGGGTAGAGGAAGGATGAAATAAGTAAACCAAGCTGCCTCAGAGAGCTAGAGATTGGATGATAGGCTTATAAGAAATCGGGGGGTAGAAAAAGGATGTAAGCTGACATCTACATGGGTGAAATCTATGATAAGCTGGAGGTAAGTATGTGTACAAGGAAGGGATAAAATGGGGGCATAGGGTTACCTTTGGGTGGAGCTTTGCTGGTTTGAGGGGGGCTAGGGATGGGCGGATGGTTAATATTGCCCAAGAAATTGGGGGGAAGGTGGGACAACCTATGAACATAGGAGATTATCAGGTGTTTGTTGAGAGTAGAATGCTGAGAAAACCTTTTCAAAATATAATTAGGAAAGATACCTGTTTAAGATACTCAAAGGGGATAATCTGATGCAGGTCAGACTCGTAGGGAATATATGAATGCTCATTTTGCCAGAGTGGGTTATACCATTGGGTAGAGACCATATAATGAGAGTGAAGGTAGAACCATATCCTGGGGAAGACTAATGCCATCAAATATAGGGAGTTGTATCTCTCAAGAGAAAGGGTGGCTCCCAGGGAATTAGGGCAGTTGAACAAGTCAAGCGCTCAACACTGTTACAAGTATCTCTGAACATGGCTCCTCGAGAAATGAAGATGGACTGTCACTGTGGTCCCCAAGGGGAGGGGGAAATAGATATTGAATAGATGGAACCAAAGTAAATGTGAGGGCAAAAGAAGTGTTTCAGAAGAGTACATAAGGATGGATATAAAACATGCAATATTACACCAAAAACATATAGGGGATGACAGACTAATAATGTAAACCATAATGTAAAACATAAGAAAACTAGAAAATTTAGAAAACTGTATAACCTAAAGTATAAACCACAATGTAAACACAAATGTTACCTTGTTTGAAAGCTATTGTCTCATTATCTGTACATCAGTTTCAGTAAATATGATATGAATAAGTTAAAAGATTATCACTGTGGAAGGGAAAAGATTTTATAATGGATATGTGGGAGTACTGTATATTGTATAGATGAATTAATGTGATCTAGGGTTCTTGTGAAGAGAAGCTCAATAATTAGGAAAACAGAAAAGAAAAAGACAGGCTGTAGAATTTTTCCAAATCAATATGTATTCTATATCTAACCTTTAAACTCATCGCTATATTCCATTTTACTATTAAGGGAACCTGACATTATATTGGGCTTCACTTTTCAGGAAGTTTTGGATCACAGAGTGGTTCAACAATGGCAGCAGAGTCCTACTGGTATAGGAATTATTGACAGGGGACATATGGTTGACAGGGAGATATACAGGGCATATGTCCAGGGTGCATGGAAATGTTTGGCTATACTCATAGATGAAACAATTAAAAACAACAGCTGGGGGGGATACTGGGTTCCTGGCCAGGGGTGGGTCTGTTGTGGTCCCTAGGGGAGCAGCAGCAGTCCACCAGGAGCAATGGCAAGGACCAGGAAGGAATGAGGGTCCAACTGTGAGCCCTGATGCTAATGACTATGCTTGTGAGCCTATACCCCTGAAATAAGAACAAGGCCTAGAGCAGCACTGTGCCTAAGAGTTCCCTCCTGACAGCCTCCATGTTACTCAAATGTGGCCAGTCTCGAAGCCAAACTCAGTATGTAAATGCACTGCCTACTCCCCAGCATGGGACATGACACACGGGGATGAGCCTCCCTGGCACCGAGGGATCACTACCAAGTACCAGCTGATGACGTAACTAGAAAATGACCTTGAATTAAAGGTTCAACATGGACTAGCAAAATATCCCTGTCTACATATAATAACAGGAGTTAAAAATGCTGTTTGCCCTAAAGTAAGGGGGAAATGGAAAGGACAAATGAGTTCATATGGCTATGAGTCTCTAAAAAAGTCTGGAGGTTGTCAGAAGGATTGCCTTTATGCACAACTGAGCAGAATCTCAGAGACAGATTAAGTAGATACAACCCCAAGTATTGGTTCTTCTGAGGGCTACAGAGACCCACAGGTTCTATGGTCATGGCAGATGGAGTTCTCTGCCATGTCGGTTGGCCCTTCTTTGTAGCTGGTGTTTCTGCATGATGGAGCTGGACTCAGATGTGATCTCTTTACACAAGGCTTTTATGCTACTTTAGTGGAATTGTGTTTGGTGCTGGGGTTTAAGATATATATAGGGGATTTTAATCTCTGGACTGACAATGTGATAGCCAGGCCCTGAGCCTCAACAGACTTCAGCTCCTATACTCTGATTTATTGGACTTACCCCACTCAGCTAACATGGAGTTGAAGAATGTCAACCACCACACCATGGAGCCTAGTGTGCCTACTACTGAAAGCAGGAGGATTGCATCCAGTATCCATGTGGAATCTAAGCCCCCTCTTGACATAGATGTGGAATGGACACAACCAAGCCAAGGTCTACAGGAAGGAAGAATACAGTAATGATTAGAGTGGACTTCTATTCATGAACTATTTGGTTAATATTCGAGAAAATGTTGCATTGGTGTGGAAAAAGTGGCCATGATGGCTGCTGGGTGCAGGGAATGGGAGGAAGAGATGAGATGTGGAGGCATTTTCAGGACTTGCAGTTTTCCTGGGTGGTGCTGCAGGGACAATTGCTGGACATTCTACGTCCTCCCATGGCCCACTGGATGGAATGTGGGGGAGTGTGGGCTATGGTGTGGACCACAGGCAATAGGGTGCAGCGATGCCCAGAGATGTACTCACCAGATGCAATGGATGTGTCATGATGATGGGGGAGAGTGTTACTGCGGGGGGAGTGGTGGGGTGGGGGCAGTGGGGGTGAATGGGGACCTCATATTTTTTTAATGTAATATTTTTTAAAAAATGAAAAAATAAAATTTTAAAAAAATTTTCAAAAATGAAAAATGTAATAAAATTTTGTTTTTAACATTTTGCCTTTCCTCACTGTAATACCTGCTGCCTTGCATGTAGTTTCAAGGCAATCTCTTCCATTCTTTCCTCAGTGTTTATATCCTTTTTTTTTATTTTAAATTTTGTCTGCAAAAATGTTTTAAATCACAGTAATTTACATATACAATATAGTGGATTCCAATATACCCAATATCAAATCCTCTTCCCCCTTCCCCAGAAAATTTATTTTTTCATGTGGATGTTATATTTCCTACAGCTGGTATACAGATATTGAAACATGTTACTGATCATGGTTCTGTTATGTTTTATATTTGAGACTGTACACTTCTAAATTTTTGGTTACATTATGATTTACATTTTAGACTATACACTTTCATAAATTTTTAGTGAAATTTGACATGGCTTATATCCACTGTTGCATGATCTTGTGGAACACTTCCATGGCCCCCAGTTAAACCTTTCTTCTTTCTATTCTATTCCTCTCTCTGGCTCCCCTTAGGGCCCACAGTGACAAATGAGGTTCACTACTTGAGAGACAACATTGATGCAACTATGCTGAGGGCTTGATGCACTAGTCTATCCTCTCCAGTTGTGAGCCACCCATGCTCTTGAGGCACACCCTCCCCTCTGTTTGTGAATATCAGGCCTCCCTGGGATGGGAATACAATATATTCCTGCTCATGGTACGGGTCTCCACCCACTGACATAATACACTATGACAATATGAGCACCCACACACTTCCTAGAAGACAGCCCCAGGTGCACCCTGTGCCAGATGCCCCCATCAAACTCCTTAAACCAGTAACCCTTCCTTATTATATTTTCCAAAGAGTTTTCTCAGCATTATATTATCAACCACATACATGACAATCTCCCTTGTTCACCTGTTCCCCACAAACTCTGCCCCTAATTCCATGGACCATCTGAGTCATCCTTCTAAGTCTGGTCCCCCTCAAGAGTGCAAAGCTCCACCCATAAAGCTCCCTATGCCCCTGTTTTATCCCTTCTGTTGCAATTTGACACTGCTACCATTTTTCACCAGACTGAGGCATTTCTCAGGCCGGTGGGCTCAAACTAGTTGGTCCTGCAGGAGTGAGGATGGATACAGAGACTATGCACACTCTGGAGACAGGGTTTTGGACTGAGTCTAACTTTAGTATGTAGGAACAGCAACTTATAGTTCAGGGCAATAGGGAAGGGGGGCTAGGTGGTATTAGATTGGCAGGGGTGAATATATGTCCAAACAAGGAGAGGGGTAAGCTATGGGGGATGGTTAGGTTGATCACGTAGGCTGAGCTTTTTTGCACCATACTGTCTGATTGGTGGGGATCAAACAAAGGGAGAGGGGCTTGGAGAGGCGGAAGAAGACATGGTTTAGCTGGACAGGACCTGGTTGCCATTCTGTCTGACCTCGTGGTCAGTGGCCATTTTGTTTAGCTGTGTGGTTGCCTTAGAGACAGAGTGTCAGCAACTGATGAGCTATGCCTTGTCAGCTGTGCACAGGGTGCTCATGGGTGCTTTTATTTCTCCTACAATTCCTCCTTTTTTTATATTTTTAAAGAAAGTGGCTTATGAGTAGAGACTTGCGGTGACCGCGCCTGTCTTGGATTGCCTTTCTCTGAAGGTCTTACCCATCATTGGCTGCTAGTCAAACCCAAGCAAATGTAACGGTCTAAGGTGGCTGCGCCTGTCTTAGGTTGCCTTCCTCTGAAGGTTTTACCCATCATTGGCTGCCAGCCAAGCTCTTAGAAGGAGGAGGCCCAGTGTGTACTTTTAGCACGTTTGTTACATGACTCGATTGATGATGAGTGTTTGGTTGTTTTTATGGCAACCCGGGTTGAGTAGGGGTTTGTTGGCGTGGGTTGTAGCTGGTTACAAATTGGTTTGAGCTTTAGTTTGTGGTAACGGCTGATATGGCGGGTGCTGCAATTGAAAAAAGATTAGTAGGGAGATACTTCGTATTTGTTTCTTAATGAATTTCATGATACAAGGAGCTAGAAGTAAGAAAAAGAAGAGGGTTAACATGGGGTTAATGAAAGGGGCCATCCAAGCTAGGAGTGGAGAGCTGAACCAGGAAAGAAGAGTGTTTTGGTTTTGGTTTTTATTGGACAATTTGATACATAAGTTGTGTAAGATTTGTAGGTTTTGTTCTATGACTGTGGACTCATTTATGTAGAAACATCATTCTTCTTGTAAGAAGAGGCATGTGCCACCCTTTTCTGTTGTCAGTAGATCTAGGGCACGACGGTTTTGAAGGGCTATTTGTGCTAGTGAAGAAGCTGTCTTTGGAGGGTTTCTAGGAATTGAGCGGTATTTTCAATAGTGATTTGCAATGCATCGTTAAAGTTGTTAGTGGTGATAACACTATGTCCAAGGCGCTGCCAGCGATGGCAACAGTAGTGAGTGTGGCGGTAAGACTGGCGCCCACTAGAATGGGAAGAAACGCTGCTCTCTTAGAGCGGGACTGTGGGAGCAGGTAACTAACCTCGTATTCACTATATAGTGTAAGTTGAGGGACTAAGGCAACTAAGACACAGGGCCTGTTGAAAGATGCATTTAAACATGGGGTTAGGGAGTGGTTGCACCAGAAGTAA
The DNA here is from genome assembly GCF_030445035.2 of Dasypus novemcinctus. Taxonomy (NCBI): domain Eukaryota; kingdom Metazoa; phylum Chordata; class Mammalia; order Cingulata; family Dasypodidae; genus Dasypus; species Dasypus novemcinctus. Next base: position 83,426,475 of record NC_080704.1, on the reverse strand, counting down.
AGGCCTTTTGGTGCAGGGTAGGGTGCAGCGATGGAGAGGTTGCACATACATAGGAGAGAGAAAGGGCTAGAGGAAGGAGGGGAGGAGGCGGCAGAGGGGAAAGTAAAGCACATGATGTTGATGAGGCTGACGTTCCAGAGGGGGATATTGGGCAGTATAGGCTCGGTGCATGAGTTGTTGTTTCCGAGAGGGAAAGATGAATTGTAATTGCCGATTGGGACAGCGGCCATACGGGGGCAGGCAAGGGAGGTGCATAAGAAACAGTGGATAAGGTTGGGGGTTATGTGTGAGTTGTTGAGGAGGGTTATGGTATTGTTAAGGATGTGCAGCCAGGAAAGAGATGTAATAGGAATTGTGGTAGATGGGTGAATAGCGTTTTGGAGTTCTTTTTCTGCTTTTGAGATTATGTTTTTGTTTTTTGTAATGGAATGGTGCGATTATATAGGGTATAAAGTCGAGCAATGTTGATGAAGCTGGAGGGAGTGGAGATATAGGAAGATAATACAGTGCTCCTCTAACTCCTGAGGCCTACCTGGGGTGCCAAGGGTCTGTGATGTGTAGGTAAAAGGAGGTACTATTTGCATAGAATAATCCTTTGTTAATTAGTTCTCCTTGTAACCAGGCGTTAAAAAAGATGCAGGAAAAATATGGCATCATACCGGTTTTGAATGCAGTATTCTTTGGTTTGGGTATGGGAAAAACAGGCATAAGGGTATGTGCTCCATTTTTTAGAGCCATGCTTAATGGCAGTGGGCTGGATGGGAATAGTAATGGCTTCACTGCAACCTGTAAAGGAACAAGGGGCAGATCCAATATTTTGACTTATGGTTTGTTTAGTGGTGCTTATGGCTTTTTGTACTGTGAACGTCCAAGCGTAGTTGTCAATTTGTATGGCTAGGGTGGGGAAGGGTGAGGAATAGGAGGGGAAGGAGAAGTAGGTGTGTTACCGTATGAGGAGGACGTAGGCGGCTCCAAGGATGTTGCTGGTCGGACGCACCAGCTAGGAACCCAGATGGGATGTTCAGCATTTTCTGGAAAGATACAAGCATATCGTCTACCTTGGGTCAGCAATGCATGCAGACCGTGCCAGTTATTTGTTAGGGGATCCTTCCATCATACCAGGTGCAATGGTGATGGCGCATTGCACAGGCCTCCCCAGTGTATGGCTGCAGGGGAAAGACCTTTTTGATTAAAAGAAAGGTAATTTATAGTTATGAGAACTTTAGTGGGTATTTCTTTGGGGGTATCATTGTTAGCCTTTCCCTCTTTTTGTTTTTAATTTGTTGCTTGAGAGTAGCATGAGCTCGTTCAACAATACCTTGTCCTTGAGGGTTATAAGAAATGCCAGTGGAGTGGATGATTTTCCAAGTATTACAGAATTTTTGAAAGCCACGGGATGTGTAACATGGGCCATTGTCAGGTTTAGCTTCCATGGAATGCCCATATGAAGCTTGGCTTGCAATAAAGTGGACGTGGTGTGTTTTGTCTTTTCTCCTGTAGAGGTTGTTGCTATTATATAGTGGGAGAAAGTGTCTATAATGACATGCATGTATTTTTTCCCAAAGTTGGCTACATAAGTAATGTCCATTTGCCATATAGCATTGGGTTTAAGACCTCTAGGGTTTACTCCTTGAGGCTGCAGGGGTCCCAGAGGTAGAAATGGACTGCAGGCACTGCAGGCCTGTGTGAGGTGTTTGCACTGCTGTTGCGAGAGTGAGGGAAAGAGTGTATGGAGGGAGTGAGCTGACATGTGGAAGCATGAGTGAAGAGCCCTGGCTTGATCAATGACAGAAGCCATTAGGATGAGGGCTTTATCTGCTTGGTCATTACTCTGTGTAAGGGGGCCTGGCAAGTTTGTGTGAGAGTGTATGTGTTGGATATACCAGGGATGCTTTCTGTTTTCTAGTAATTCTTGGGTGTTGGCAAGCATGACGTCTAGGAGATTGTTTTTATCATGTAGAATAGCAAGGGGCAGTGCCTTAATGACTTGGGTGAAGTAGGCGCTATCGGTAAATATGTTTAGAGGAATATTTTGATGATAGAGAAGGGTATGAAATATGGCGTGTAATTCCCCTTGTTGCTCTGAGCCAGAATGCTTTTCTCGCCAGATTTTATTGGGATGGCCTGGTTATTTTAGAACGGTTGCACTATGAGTTTTGTTGGCATCAGTGAGGATGAAAGGAGCATTAGGAATGGGGGTGGAGGAGGCAAAGGCATATGGCCAGGCAGAACAGGGTAGAAGAGTAAGGCCTGTAATTAGTCTGTGCCCAGGAAGGTGGTTATCAATTTTTCCAGAGTAATTTTCTATTAGCAATTGCATTCCAATGTTATGTTGAATAAGGTGATCTAATTGTTCTGTAGTGAAGGGCAGGATTTGAACATCAGGTTCAGAGCCATATAGGTGCACAGCAGTATGTCTTAGCTTTCTTCCTAACATACAGAGAGCAGTAATATGTGGCACTACTTTGCTTAGATGACTGTATGCAAGATGAACCCAGTACAGGGGTTTATTTTGGAAGAGAACACCTGTAGGTGTTCCCTTAGTAGCTAAAACTACAGCTAATAAAGGGAGACGGGGATTAAACCTGTCGAGTGGTAAGTTGCTCAACTGTAAATTGAATTTTTGAATACATTTAGTGGCAGGGGTATCCAGAATGCATTTACTGCCGGGTTCAGGGTTACCTTGCAGGAGATCAAAGAGTGGTTCGAGTTCATAAGTGGTTATATTAAGGTGTGGACGGATCCAGTTAATATCCCCATAAAGTTTTTGTAATTCAACTAGGGAGGTGATTAATGGTAGTTGAATGGAAGGTGTTAAAGGTGTTATTTTATCTTTTATATGATGTCCCAGAAATTGGAAAGGTGTATACATTTGGACTTTTTCTGGGGCTATCTGTAGTCCCAATTGGGCTAGATTGTGGAGGAGTACCTTGAAACAGGTGTGCAGGTGGTCTTGGCCAGGATGAGAGAGTAAGATATCATCCATATAGTGAATAATTTGGCAGTATTCTGCTAGTGGTTATACCGCATTATGAGTGAAGGATTGGCATATAGTAGGGCTGTTTTTTATACCTTGGGGAAGAACTTTCCATTGGAAGCACTGGAATGGGACGGCATTGTTAATGGGGGGCACGGTGAAAGCAAAATATGGTTGGTCATCAGGGTGCAAAGGGATAGAAAAGAAACAATCTTTTATATTAATTGCTATGACAAAATTGTCACAACAAATGTCAGAGGGATGCGGGAGGCCAGGCTGTAAGGATCCCATTTTTTCCATGTGTGCATTTATGGCTCTTAGATCATGGAGTAATCTCCACTTGTGTGAGGCTTTTTTCTGTATTATAAATGTGGGCGAGTTATGGGGGCTAGTACAGGGCTCTATGTGATCAGAGTCTAATTGTTGTTGAACTAGATCATAAAGGTAAGTTTATGTCGAGGCAGCGGCCACTCCTCCACCCAGATGGGGCTTTTAGTATTCCATCGGAGTTTTATTGGATCTGGTTTGCTTATAGTCAATAATGGTGGAGCAGTGGCCTTTAGAATTGGGGGGGACTGGTTGGTAGTTAAAATTGCTCCGAGTTGTTGGCATATATCTCTGCCCCATAAAGTATTTTGTAAATTAGGTAGCACTAGGGGTTTAAAGGAACCCAAATGACCCTCTTGGTCTGACCAAGGCAGTGAGTCACCTGATTGTTGAGACTTTCTTAAGCCTTTAACCCCTTGTATTACTGGGCCTAGGATTAACAGCCAGGATGGATCAGTATCTTTGGCGCTTAGGACAGAAACATTTGCGCCTGTGTCTATTTGTCCTTTTATTTCTTTACCATGGACTGATAATGTTAGCCAGGCTTTCTGCTGTGTTATAGGGATAGTCCAATAAATGTTAAAAGGGTTGTCACTTGAATTGCTTTTGGACTCTTCTTTGGTTATGCAAAAAGGGTTATTATCATTTCTATAGCCTTTTGAGTCCTCTCTTGCTGGCAGGGCTGAGAGGTGCGGGGGAGGGAGTTTGTGAGCCTATATGCCTGAAATAAGAACAAGGCCTAGAGAAGCACTGTGCCTGGGAATTTCCTCCTGTCAGCCTTCATGTTACTCAAATGTGGCCAGTCTCGAAGCCAAACTCAGCATGTAAATGCAATGCCTTCCCCCCAGCATGGGACATGACACCCGGGGATGAGCCTCCCTGGCACCGAGGGATCACTATCAACTACCAACTAATGATGCAACTGGAAAATGACCTTGAATTGAAGGTTCAATGTGGATCAGCAGAATATCCCTGTCTACATATAATAACATGACTTTAAAATGCTGTTTGACCTAATGTAAGGGGGAAATGGAAAGGAGAAGTGAGTTTATATGGCTATGAGTCTCTAAAAAAGAGTCTGAAGGCTGTCAGAAGGATTGCCCTTATGCACAACTGAACAGTCTAATGAGACAGATAAAGTAGATACAATCCCCAGGTATTGGTTCCTTTGAGGGCTGAAGAGACCCACGGGTTCTATGGTCATGGCAGATGGGGTTCACTGCCATGTCAGGTGGCCCTTCTTTGGAGCTGGTGTTTCTGCATGATGAAACTGGACTCAGATGGGATCTCTTTTCATAAGACTTTCATGCTACTTTACTGGAATTGTAGTTGGTGTTTGGGTTTAAGATATATTTAGGGGATTTGAATCTCTGGACTGACAATATGATAGCCAGGCCTTGAGCCTCAACAGACTCCAGCTCCTACAATCTGATTTATTGGACTCACCTCACTCAGCTAAGATGGAATTGAAGAAGGACAACCACCACACCAGGGAGCCTAGAGTGCCTACAACTGAAAGCAGGAGGATTGCATCCACTATCCATGTGGAATCTGAGCCTCCTCTTGACATAGAGGTGCAATGGACACAACCAATCCAAGGTCCACAGAGAAAAGGTGGCATTGGAGTGGGAAAAGTGGACATGGTGGCTGATGGGTATGGGGAATGGCAGGAAGAGATGAGAGGTGGAGGCACCTTTGGGACTTGGAGTTGCCCTGGATGGTGCTTCAGGGGCAATCACCGGACATTGTAAATCCTCCCAGGGCCCACTGGATGGAATGGGGGAGAGTATGGGCTATGATGTGGACCATTGACCATGAGGTGCAGAGATACCCAGAGATGAGCTTACCAAATGCAATGGATGTGTCATGATGATGGGAGTGAGGGTTGCTGGGGGGGAGTGGTGGGGTGGGGGTGGTGGGGTTGAATGGGACCTCATATTTTTTTTTAATGTAGTATTTTTACAAAATCAATAAAAAAAAGATGGGGGGGTGGCCATCAACATTGGTTTTTGATTTACAATCTCGCTTCCAATGAAACCCTTTTTTGCATCAGGGGCATTTCGTAGGGGGAGCCTGATTGGAGGATTGGGAGTTTTGCTTTGATGGGCAATTACGGGTGAAATGCCCAGGTTGATTACAGTGGAAGCAATTACTTGGTCGAGTGACAGGATTGATGGACAGGTGTTTGGCCAGTGCTGTGGCGAGAACAGTAGGTGAGCTAGAGCCAAAGTCCCTGCATGCAAGCACCCAATCCTCTGATCCTCTGGAGTGCCGTTTCTGAGTGGGGCAATAGCTTTACAACATTCTCCATTGGTGCTGTCCCACAGCAAATTAGAAATAAGGGCCTTTGCTGTGTCGCCGTGAATGACTTTGTGCTCTACTGCCTCTTTGACTCGACTATAGAAGTCAGCGAAGCATTCATTGGACTTTTGGACTAACTGAGATATTTGAACGAGTGTACCTTTAGCATTTAACTTGTGGAAGGCTCTTTGTGCACAAAGCTGGCACTGGTCAAAATAGGTTTCATCATTATCTGCCTGTGCTTCAGGGGAGGCAAATAGGCCTTCACCATTTAGAGCATCTACCGGCACAGGATTATTTGCAGTTCTATTGCGTATGGCAAGGACTTCTGCTTCATCGTAGTAAAAAGCTTTCCAGGTGATGTAGTCACCTGGTGGTAGAATAGCTCAGGCTAGATTTTTCCAATCTATAGGACAATTTTGCTGGTAGGATAGATTTTCCAACAGCATTTGGGCATAGGGGCTTTTGAGGCCATCTTCTTGGACGGCCTTCCTGAGGTTTGAGATAGTTTTATAATCATGGGGGTACCAAGCGTCAGGGCGCTCAGTACCGCACTGCTGGTATACAGGGAATAGTTGGGGGGCAGAGAGAAAAGAGAAAGCACAGCAGTGGCTTTGAGAGGGGATGGGGGCCTTAGCCTGCAGAAGGGCGGAGTTATCCTGACTGTTGGGAGGGAATGAGGGAGGGCTCACATAAGGGGAAGTATCTAATGGGGAGGAGCGGGCTCTTTGTTTCTGAGAAAGGCGGGCCTGTGGCTTTTTCTCTCAGAGGCTAAACTGTGGCTCCCGCCCTCAGGGGTTGGGCTCTCCAGCAACATGTCTGTTTGGTTTGTTAGCAAGTCTGAGCTCTGCGCTGGACGACTAGGAGGGGATAACTTTTGCCTAGTATGTTCTTGTGAGTTGCGCTCAGTAAAACTGACTTTCTCTGACTGAAACTCGGTTAGTGAAGGGTAAAGGGGCTCCCATGAAGCATAGTGGGGGGGGAGAATTGGTGCAGAGATTGGGGGGATCAAGATCCCTGAGTCGTGGCATTTGCTCTGAGGCCATTAGATCAGGGGGCGCGGGAGGAGGGTTATCTGGCGGCATGCCGGAAAGACAGGCATAGATAGCGAGTAGTGCAGGGATAAGGCCAAGCGGGAAAGTTTTGCCTTCATGAACCTTAGCGGAATGGACCCTTTTTAACAGTTTTGCCCAGGTATGTGGGTCCCAGAGAGAGGCAGAAGAAAGCCACGGGTTAAAGTGTACAATAAGATCCCAATACTGATTGACTTCTTTTTCTGATATTTTTATGCATCTACTAGTTAGCAGAGCATGAAGGCTCTCGCTTGTGGCATCCTCACAGAGGACGGGAGGTTGCCCATGATAGGGCAGGGGGCGTACGACGCCGTTCCCTGAGGTCCCTGATCGGTGGGACTGTCTCTGTCTGTAGGGCCCCACGTTGGGCGCCAAAATGTCGCAATTTGACACTGCTACCATTTTTCACCAGAGGTGAGGCATCCCTCACCTGGTGGGCTCGAACTAGTTGGCCCCGGGGGAGTGAGGATGGATATGGGGACTATGCAAACTCCAGAGACAGGGTTTTGGACCAAGTCTAAATTTATTACATAGGAACAGCAATTTATAGTTCAGGGCAATAGGGAAGGGGGGCTAGGCGGTATTAGATTGGCAGGGGTGAATATATGTCCAAACAAGGAGAGGGGTAAGCTATGGGGGACGGCTAGGTTGATCACGTAGGCTGAGCTTTTTTGCACCATACTGCCTGATTGGTGGGGATCAAACAAAGGGAGAGGGGCTCAGAGAGGAGGAAGAAGACGTGGTGTAGCTGGACAGGGCCTGGTTGCCATTCTGTCTGATCTCGTGGTCAGTGGCCATTTTGTTTAGCTGTGTGGTTGCCTTAGAGACAGCGTGTCAGCAACTGATGAGCTATGCCTTGTCAGCTGTGCACAGGGTGCTCGTGGGTGCTTTTATTTCTCCTACACCTTCACAGCACAACTACTTACCTCAAATTTATCATAGATCTCACCTGCATAGGAATCAGATCATAACCTTCCTCTTCCCCGCTAGTTCCTGTAAGCCTACTGTTCATTCTCTAACTCTCTGAAACAGCTTGATTTGCTTAATTCACTTCAGAGGGATCAGGTGGTATTTGTTCTTCAATGCCTGACTTACTTCCTCAACATAAGGTCCTCAAGATCCATCCATGTTAGGGTGTTAGTAATGCATTCCTTCTTACAGCTGAGTAATATTCCATTGTATGTATATACCACATTTTGTTTATTCATTCATCTGCTAACAGGCATTTGGGTTGATTCCAACTTTTGGCAACAGTGAATAATGCTGCTATGAATATTGGTGTGCATAAATCAATTCATGTCCTTGTTTTCAGTTTTTTCTGGGTATATAGACAGTAGTGAAGTTTCTGGATCATATGGCAAATCTATAGCTAGTTTTTGGAGGAACCACCAAACTGTCCTACAGAATGACTTTATCCTTCTACATTCACACCAGCAGTGGATGAGTATTTATTCCCATCCCTCCACATTGTCTCCAACACTTGCAGTCCTCTCTTTTTTTAATAGCCGCCAGTCTAATGGGTGTGAGATGATACCTCATTGTAGTTTGGATTTGCATTTCCCTAATAGCTAGTGATGTTGAACATCTTTTCATGTGCTTTTTAGGTGTTTGTATTTCTCCTTTGGAGAAGTGTCTGTTCAAGTTTCTTGCCCATTTTTTGCATGGGTTGCTTTTCTTTTCAAGATACAGAATTTCTCTATATATGGGATATTAGGCTCCTATGGGATATATGGTTACCAAATATTTTCTCCCATTGGATAGGTGTCTTTTCACTTAATTTTTTAAAATTTTCATTTAATTATATTTTTAAAAAGATATATAGATCTCAATTAATGTTATATTAGAAAATATAAGAGGTTCCCACATATCCCAAACCCCACTCCACACCACACATCCCACATCAACCACTTCTTTCATCATTGTGGCAAATTCATTGCATTTGGTGGATACATTTTGGAGCACTGCAAAGCAGCATGGATTATAGTTTACATTGTAGTTTACACACTCCCACAGTCCATTCACTGGGTTATGGCAGGATATATAATGTCCTGCATCTGTCCCTCCAATATCATTCAGGATAACTCAAAGTCCCAAAAATGCTCCCATGTCATACCTCTACTTCCTTCCCTCTCACTGCCCTCAGCAAATCCCTAAGCAACTGTCTCCACACCAATGATATAATTTCTTCCATTGCTAGAGTCACAATAGTTCTATAGTAGAATACCATTAAGTCCTCTCCAATCCATATTTTCATCCTCCATCCTGTGGACCCTGGGATGGTGATATCCACTTCACCTCTAAATCAAGAGGGGGCTTAGATCTCACATGGCTGATGAATGTGATTCTCCTGCTTGCAGTTGTAGACACTCTTGGTTCCCTGGTGTGGTGGTTGACCAACTACACTTCCCTGTTAGCTGCCCAGAGTAAGTTCAATGAACCAGAGAGTAGGTGTTACAACTCTCCTGAGGCTTAGGCCCCAGCTGGCACACTGCCAGTCCAGAGATTCAACTCCCCTGAGTGTACACAAGCCCCAGGACCAAATATAGGTTCAGAAAAAAAAAAAAAACAGAAGTGGCATGTGTAGAAAGGTCACATGTGAGTCCAACTCATCACATTCAGGGGCACAAATTCCAAAGTAGGGCCCACTGTCTAGGCACTAAACTCCAGAGCCATCTGCCATGACCGTAGAACCTGTGTGCCTCCATAGCTCTCAGGAGCACCAGTACCTGGGATTCTGCTGAGTCATGCATAATCATGATGCCTCTCATGACCTTTCCTACTAATTTTAAGAGTTTTAGCCATATAAACTCATTTGTCTTTACCATTTCCCCCTTTTATTCATAGTCTTTTTCTAGTTACACCACAACCTCATGATTGGTAGTAATCCCTCAGTGCCAGGAATGCTCACCCCTGGGAGTCATGTCCCACAGTGGGGGTAAGGTAATGCATTTATATGCTGAGTGTGGCTTAGAGTGGCCACATTTGGGCAACGTGGAGACTCTCAGGAGGTAACCACTAGGTACCCTGCAGATCTAGTTCCATTAGGAATTTCAAGCATCGAGGTGCATAAGCAAAAGTCACCAGTATCAAGGGCCCATCATCAGACCATCCTTCTTCACTGGTCTATACCCTTGCACTTGGGGGATTGTTGCTGTTCCATTGTGGAATGTCACAAAGCTCCCCTGGCTAGAAACTCAGCACTCTGTCAGTTGTCATATGTAACTCTATCTAATATGATGATACCCAATGAATATCCAAACATTGTTATATACCCTATATATATATGTGTGTAGCAGTTTGATATAATTTATGAATTAAAAAAAGAAATATTGGATTATGCTTGTAATCTGTTCTGTACCGGGGCATGATTGAGTTATGATTAGGGTATTGTGTCCCCACCCCTTGGTGGGTGGGGACTCACAGATAAAAGGCATGGTAAAGAAGAGAGTTGGGGTTTCTGACATTGGAGTTTGATGCTAAAGACTGGGGCCCCAGGAAGTAAGGTCCCAGAGGAAAGAGAAGACAGCCCCAGGAAGAAAGGAACCTTGAACTCAGAGAAAAGCAAGCCCCGGGAACATAAGAACCCAGGAAGCCTGAACCCTTGTTGCCATCTTTCTCCAAATAGACTTTGGTGAGGGAAGTAACTTATGCTTTATGGCCTGGTATCTGTAATCTTCTACCCCAAATAAATACCCTTTATAAAAACCAACCAATTTCTGGTATTTTGTGTCAGCACCCCTTTGACTGACTAAAACAACATGCCATGGAGAACTCCCTCCCAACAATGTGTTCCCCATTTATGACACAACACTCCAGTGCTCCTCCCCTGCCATAATTGAACCCCTCTGTGATCCAAAGCTTCTTCAAAAATGAAACCTAATATATTGACAAATTCAATTAGTAAGAAAATGAAATAGTATTGATAGGTTTAAAGGTTAGAAATAGAATACATTCTAATTTAAAAATACTAAAGTAAAGAATAAATTGGGGTGTTAAAAAAGGAAAAATAATTTTTTTTGCACATTTTGCCTTTCATCACTGTAATAAATGTTGCTCTTTATGTGCTGTGGCAAGACAATCTCTTCCATTCCTTCCTCAGTGTCTACATCCTTTTTTTATTTTTAATTTTGCCTTCAAAAGAGTTTTAGATCATAGTAAAGTCACATATAAAATTGAGAAGACTCCCTTATACCCTACATCATACCGTTTTGTCCCTTCCCCAGCAACGATCTTCTTACATGTAGTTGTTATATTTGCTACAACTGATTTACAGATTTTGAAACATAGCTACTAACCATGGGTCCATTTTGGTTTATATTTTGGTTTATATTTTAGACAATGCAATTTTCTAAATTTTTAGTTACATTATGGTTTACATTTTAGAATATACACTTTTATAAATTTTTAGTGAAATTTAACATGGCTTCTATCCATCATAGCACAATCTTTTTTTTTTTTACTGAATAAACACTATTTTTTTATTTTTACTTTTTAGATAGCAGGGCCAGGGGTTGAACACTAGCTTATATTCAGGAATCTGGCACTCAACCACTGAGTGACTCCAGTCCCCCTAAGTTGGTTTTTTCCTTTGTTTGCTTGTTGTTTTTTAAGGAGGCATTGGAGACCAAACCTGGGGCCTCCCAAGTTGGAAGCACTCAACCACTTGAGCCATACCTGCTCCCCTTTCTTTTTTTAATCTTACATTTGTTGTATTTTCCCCCAACTTGAGCCTATTATTATTTTTATATAATTTATACATGAACAAACATAAACAATATGTGTGTAGTAAACTGTGAACTTACAAAGCAAACATATGAAACATCATACATCATCAGAACATCAAAACATCATACAGGGGTCTCATAATCAACCCACCACCAACACATTGCATTGTTTTGAGACACTTGTTACAAATTATGAAAGAATATCAACAAAATCTTACTACTATTTATTGTCCATATCTAACATTTGGTGTATTTTCTCCCTAATGTGCGTAATTATTTTTAAAATATATTTTTTATTACAGAAATTGTGAACTGACCAAAAAACATGAACATGTACAGGATTCCCAAAAAAAACCCCTCTATCAACACACCACACCATGGTGAAATATTTGTTACAGATTACAAGATAATTTCATGAGACTAATACCACTAACCATGGTTGATAGTGTACATGAGGCACACTTTTTCTATACTCCCCCATCATCAACACAGTACATCTTTGGTATAGATGAATGAATATTACAGTATTGTTGTTAAACACAGTCCATACATCATTCCAGTTATATTTTTCCCAATCTTCTCCAAATTCCCACCAACCTGTAATAGTGACATACATCTGATCTCACCCACAAAGGACGTTCTTGCATCGGTAAGTTCCACCACAATTCTCATCCTCCTCTGGATTTACTGTGTTATTAAGTCCCCAGGTTATTCTCTAGATTACTTTCAATTGACATGTACATTCCTAGGCTATCCTTTGCAGCCACATTCCCATTTATAAACCAGCTGTTACTCACTCTAATGAGTTAACATTTCTACACATTTCCATGGTTTTGCAGTAATGTTATTTTAAAATTCTACATACATTAAACATCAATAGTCCATCTCATTCCCCCTCTTCTTTAAGAATCCACCAACAACCACCAGGTCTTCATAATATTTTTCTACATTTTATTCTAGTAGCTCCATTGTTCTTGATTTTGTATTTAGGCTTTCAATCCATTTTGAGTTAATTTCTGTATAAGGTGTGAGATAGTGGTCTTCCTTCTTTCTTTTGGCTATGGATATCCAGTTCTCTCAGGATCATTTTTGAATGAACTGTTCTGCTCAAGCTGGGGGGGTTTGCAGGATTGTCAAAAATCATTTGACCATAGATGTGAGAGTCTGTTTCTGAATATCAGTTCGTTTCCATTTGTCTATGTGTCTGTCTTTATGTCAGTACCATACTGTTTTTACCACTGTAGTTATGTAATATGATTTAAAGAGTGGAAGTGAGAGCCTTACAACTTAACTTTCCTAAGATGTTTCTGGCATGTGGGACTGCTTGTCCCTCCAAATAAACAATCATATATCCAATTAAAAAATACTGGTAAAATTTTTGTTGTGACAGTATTGACTCTATATATCAATTTGGGTAGAACTGATGTCTCACTTATATTTGGTCTTCCCATCTGTGACATTGGAATGCTCTTCCAACTACATAGGTCTTTTTAAAGTTATTTAAACAATGCATTGTACTTTTGTGAATATGAGTGTCTTACATTGTTGGTTAAGTTTATTCCTAAATAATTTATTCTTTTATTCACTATTGCAAATGGAATATACTTTCCAGACTTCCTCATCAGATTACATATTACTAGTGGCTTTATTTTATTTTTTTAATTCATTTCTAAAAAATATTAGATTCAAAAAATATGAGGTCCCCATTCACCCCCCACCACCCCCACCCCAACTCTCCCCCCACAGCAAAACTCTACCCCATCATCATGACACATCCATTGCATTTGCTTTAATACATCTCTGGGCATCGCTGCACCTCATGGTCAAGGTTGACATCATAGCCCACACTCTCCCATGTTCCATCCAGTGGGCCATGGGAGGATCTAAAATGTCTGGTAATTGTCCCTGCAGCACCACCCAGGACAACTCCAAGACCCGAAAACGCCTCCATATCTCATCTCTTCCTTCCATTCCCCGTACCCAGCAGTCACCATGGCCACTTTTTCCACACGAATGCCATATTTTCTCGATTACTATCCACAATAGTTCATGAATAGAATATCAGTAAGTCCACTCTAATCCTTACTCTATTCCTCCATCCCGTGGACCTAGGATTGGTTGTGTCCATTCCACATTTATGTCAAGAGGGGCCTTAGATTCCATATGGATACTGGATGCAATCCTCCTGCTTCAGTTGTAGGCACTCTTGGATCCATGGTGTGGTGTTTGACATTCTTCAACTCCATGTTAGCTGAGAGGGGTAAGTTCAATAAACGAGAGTGTAGGAGCTGAAGTCTGTTGAGGCTCAGGGCCTGGCTATCATATGGTCGGTCCAGAGATTCAGATCCCCTGGATATATCTTAAACCCCAGCACCAACTAAAATTCTGGTAAAGTAACAGAAAAGGCTTGTGAAAAGAGATCACATCTGAGTCCAGCTCCATCACGCAGAAACACCAACTCCAAACAAGGGCCAACTGACATGGCATTGAACTACATATGCCATGGCCATAAAACCTGTGGGTCTCTTTAGCCCTCAGAAGAACCTATACCTGGGATTTGTATCTATTTTATCTGTCTCTGAGACTTTGCTAAGGTGTGCATAAAGGCAACCCTTCTGATAACCTCCAGACTCTTTTTTAGAGACTCATAGCCATATAAATGCATTTGTCCTTTCCATTTCCCCCTTGATTTAGGCCAAAAAGCATTTTTAACTCCTGTCATTGTATGTAGACAGGGATATTCTGCTGGTCCACATTGAACATTTAATTCAAGGTCATTTTCTAGTTACGTCATCAGCTGGTACTTGGTAGTGATCCCTCGGCGCCAGGGAGGCTCATCCCCGGGAGTCATGTCCCACGCTGCGGGGAAGGCAGTGCATTTACATGCTGAGTTTGGCTTCAAGACTGGCAACATTTGAGTACCATGGAGGCTCTCAGGAGGGAACTCTTAGGCACAGTGCTGCTCTAGGCCTTGTTCTTATTTCAAGTGTATAGGCTCACAAGCATAGTCATTAGTATCAGGGGGTCACTGTTGGACCATCATTCCTTCCTGGTCCTTGCCGTTGCACCTGGGGAACTGCTGCTGCTTCCCTACGGACTGCAACAGAGCCCCCCCCCAGGCAGGAACCCAGCACCCCCCCGTTTTTTAAAAATTGTTTCCGCTATGAATATATCCAAACATTTCCATGCACGCCGGACACATGCCCTGTATAACTCCCTGTCAACCATAAGTCCCCTGTCAATAACATCCCATACCAGTATTCCTCTGCTGCCATTGTTGAACCACTCTGTGATCCAAAAGTTCCTGAAAAGTGAAGACCAATATAATGCCATGTTCCCTTAATAGTAAAATGTAATACAGTGATGAGACCAAAGGTTAGACACAGAACACACATCAATTTGGAGAAATTCTACATCCTATCTTTTTCTTTTCTTTTTTCTAATTATTAAGCTTACCTTCACAAGAGTTTTAGATCACAGTAATTCATATATACAATATACAGTACTCCCACATATCCAATATAAAACCTTTTCCCTTCCACAGCAATAATCTTTTAACATATTCATACCATATTTATTGAAACTGATGTACAGATATTGAGACAATAGCTTTCAAACAAGGTAACATTTGTGTTTACATTGTGGTTTATAATTTAGGCTATACAATTTTATAAATTTTTAAATCTCCAATGTTTTACATTATGATTTACATTAATAGTCTGTCAGCCCCTATATGTTTTTGAAGTAATATTACAGGTATTATATCCATCCTTGCATACTCTTGTGAAACACTTCTATTGCCCTCACAGTTACGTTGGTTCCATCTATTCAATACCTATTTCCCCCTCCCCTAAGGGCCCACAGTGACAGTCAATCTTCATTCCTTGAAGAGCCATGTTCAGAGATACTTGCAACAGTGTTGAGGGCTTGATTTGCTCAACTGCCCTAATGCCCTGGGAGCCACCATTTCTCTTGAGAGATACAGTTCCCTCTATTTGATGGCATTAGCCCTCCCCAGGATGTGGGTATACTTTCACTCTCATTATATAGGTCTCTACCCAATGATATAACCCACTCTGGCAAAATGAGCATTCACATATTCCCTAGGAGTCTGTCCTACATCAGATTACCACCTTTAATTATCTTAAACAGGTAACTTTCCAACTTACATTTTGAAAAGACTTTCTCAGCATTATATTCTCAATGAACACCTGACAATATCCTATGTTCATATATTGCCCCACCCTCACCCAATTTCTTGAGCAATATTACCCATCCTCTCATCCCTAGGCCCCCTAAAGTCTGCAAAGCCCCACCCGAAGATAACCGTATGCCCCCATTTTATCACTTCATTGTACACATACTTACCTCCAGCTTATCATAGATTTCACCCATGTAGATGTCATCTTACATCCTTTCTCTACCCCCCGATTTCCTGTAAGCCTATCTTGCAGTCACTAGCTCTCTGAGGCAGCTTGGTTTACTTATTTCATATCACTGAGGTCATGTAATATTTGTCCATCAATGCCTAAGTTGATTCACTCAACATAAGGTTCTCAAGATTCATTGATGTTATCATGTGTGTTTGTAGTGTATTTGTTCTTTTTTTTTTATTGACTTTGTAATAATATTACATTAAAAATATATATGTGAGGTCCCATTCAACCCCACCCCCCCACCCCCCTCTCCTCCCTCAACAACACTCGTTCCCATCATCATGACACATCCATTGGATTTGGTAAGTACATCTTTGGGCACCTCTGCACCTCATAGACAATGGTCCACATCATGGCCCATACTCTCCTCCATTCCATCCAGTGGGCACTGTGAGGATCCACGATGTCCGGTGATCACCCCCGAGGCGCCATCCAGGGCAGCTCCACGTCCCAAATACGCCCCCACCTCTCATCTCTTCCTGCCCTTCCCCATACCCATCGTCCACCATGTCCACTTTTCCCAATCCAATGCCACCTCTTCTATGTGGACATTGGATTGGTTGTGTCCATTGCACCTCTATGTCAAGAGGAGGCTCAGATTCCACATGGATGCTGGCTGCCATCCTCCCATTTTCAGTTGTAATCACTCTAGGCTCCATGGTGTGGTGATTGTCCTTCTTCAACTCCATCTTAGCTGAGTGTGGTAAGTCCAATAAATCAGATTGTAGGTGCTGGAGTCTGTTGAGGCTCAGGACCTGGCTATCACATTATCAGTCCAGAGATTCAAATCCCCTAACTATATCTTAAACCCCAACGTTAACTGCACCTCCAGCAGATTAGTATGAAAGTCTTATGAAGGGAGATCCCATCTGAGTCCAGATTCATCACACATAAACACCATTTCCAGAGAGGGGCCATCTGCCCTGGTAGTAAACCCCATCGGCCATGACCATAACTCTCATGGGTCTCTTTAGCCTTCATAGGAACCAATATCTGGGGGTTGTATCTGCTTTATCTGTCTCTCTGACTCTGCTCAGTTGTGCATGAGGGCAATCCTTCTGCCAGCCTCCAGACTCTTTTTTAGAAACTCGTAGCCATATAAACTCATTTCTCCTTTCCATTTCCCACTTACTTTAGGTCAAACAGCATTTTAAAGTCATGTTGTTTTATGTAGACAGGGATATTCTGCTGATCCGCATTGAACTTTCCATATAAGGTCCTTTTCCAGTTGCATCATCAGTTGGTATTTGATAGTGGTCCCTCGTTGCCAGGGAGGCTCATCCCCGGGTGTCATGTCCCACGCTGGAGGGAAGGCATTGCATTTACATGCTGAGTTTGGCTTCGAGACTGGCCACATTTGAGTAACATGAAGGCTGACAGGAGGAAATTCCCAGGCACAATGTTGCTCTAGGCCTTGTTCTTATTTTAGGTTTATCAGGTCACAAGCATAGTCATTAGCATCAGGGGCTCATTGTTGAACCCTCACTCCCTCCCGGTCCCCGCCGCTGTACCTGGGAGACTATCGCTGCTCCCCTAGGGACCACGACAGAGCACCACTGGCCAGGAACCCAGTACCCCCCCTGCTGGGTTTTTAATTGTTGCCACTATGAGTATATCCAATCATTACCATGCACCCTGGACATATGTTCTGTACAGCTCCCTGTCAGCCATATATCACCTGTCATTGGTATCCCATACCAGTATCCGTCCATTGCCATTGTTGAAACACTCTGGGATCCAGAACTCCCCGAAATTTGAAGCCCAATATAATGTCATGGTCCCTTACTAGGGAATGGCATATAGCGATGGGTTTAAAGGATAGATAAAGAACTTGGATAAAGTTAGATAAAGAACTTAGATAAAGAATGTTGACTTGAAAAAATTCCACATCCTATCCTTTCCCCCCCCCCTAATTATTCAGCGTTTCTTCGTAGGAGTCCTAGACCACAGCAATGCATATATATAATATACAGCACGCCCATACATCCACCACAACACCTTTTTCCTTCCACAGCGATACTCTTACACCCTATTCACATCATATTTACTTAAGGTGATGTACAGAGTCTGAGATATTAGCTTTCTAACATGGTAATATCTGTGCTTACATTATGGTGCATACTTTAGGATACACAGTTCTTTACATTTTTAGTTCTCCTATGTTTTACATTATGGTTTACATTATCAGTCTGTCGTCTCCTATATGTTATGGTGTAATATTACATGTTTTATATCCATCCTTGTGTACTCTCAAGAAACTCCTCCCTTGCCCCTCATTTACTTTGGTTCCACACATTTAACGTCCATTTTCCCTTCCACCTTGGTGCCCACAGTGACAGTCAACCTCCGTTTCCTGAGGAGCCACTTCCAGAGATAGATGGAATAGTGTTTAGGGCCTAACTTGCTCATCTGCCCCAATGCCCTGGGAGCCACCCTTTCTCTCGAGGGATACAGTTCCCTCTATTTGGTGGCATTAGTCCTCCCCAGGATGTGGGTCCACCCCCACTCTCACTACTTGGGATTCTACCCCATGGTGTCACCCACTCTGGCAGAATGAGCATTTAGACATTCCCCAGGAGCCCGTCCTGCATCAGACCCTCCCCTCCGAGCATTCTAAACAGGTAACCCTCTTTATTATATTTTGATATTATTTTCTCGGCATTTTACTCTCCACCACCTCCTAACCCTCTCCTGTGTTCGTATGCTACCCCTCCCTCCCCCCACTTTTGGGCAACATTACCCAACCGTCCCTCCCCAGCCACCCTCAAACCCGTAAAGCCCCAACGAAAGGCAACCCCTTGCCCCCATTTTATCTCTTCTTTGTGTTCATACTTAAGACCATCTCGTCTTAAGTTCCACCCCTGCAGACATCGGCTCATATCCTTCCTCCACCCTCCGATTTCCTGTAAGCCTATCGTTCAGTCTCTTGCTATCTAGGGCAGCTTGGTTATTTCATATCATTGAGGTCATGTAGTATTTGTCCTTCAATGTCTGGGTTGCTTCACTCAACATAAGGTTCTCAAGATTCATCCATGTTATCACATGTGTTTGTAGTGTGTTTGTTCTTACAGCCGAGTAGTATTCCATTGTGTGTATATACCACATTTTATTGATCCACTCATCTGTTGATGGGCATTTGGGTTGATTCCAACTTTTGGCAATAGTGAACAATGCTGCTATGAACATTGGTGTACATATATCGGTTTGTGTCCTTGTTTTCAGTTCTGCTGGGTATATACCCAGCAGTGGTATTGCTGGGTCATATGGCAAATCTATGGCTAGTTTTTTGAGAAACCGCCATACTGTCCTCCAGAATGGTTGGATCCTTCTGCATTCCCACCAGCAGTGGATGAGTGTTCCCCTTCCTTCACATCCTCTCCAGCACTTGTATTCTTCTGTTTTTTTCATAGCTGCCAATCTTATGGGTGTAAGATGGTATCTCATTGTAGTTTTGATTTGCATTTCCCTGATATCTAGAGATTTGGAACATTTTTTCATGTGCTTTCTTGCCATTTGTATTTCTTCTTTGGAGAAGTGTCTGTTTAAGTCTTTTTCCCATTTTTTAAATGGGTTGTTTATCTTTTTATTTTCAAGATATAGGAGTTCTTTATATATGCAAGTTATAAGTTTCTTATCAGATATATGATTGCCAAATATTTTCTCCCACTGTGTGGGCTCCCTTTTTACTTTCTTGACAAACTCCTTTGAGGTGCAGAAGGCTTTAATTTTGAGGAAGTCCCATTTATCTATTAGTTCTTTTGCTGCTCGTGCTTTTGGTGAGATATTCATAAATCCATTTCCTATTACAAGGTCCTGTAGATGTTTCCCTACACTGCTTTCTAAGGTTTTTATGGTCTTGGCTCTTATATTTAGGTCTTTGATCCATCTTGAGTTGATCTTTGTATAAGGTGTGAGATGGTAATCCTCTTTCATTTTTCTACATATGGCTATCCAGTTCTCCAGACACCATTTGTTGAATAGGCCACTGTCTCCCAATTGAGAGGGTTTGGTGGCTTTATCAAATATTATGTGGCTATATATGTGAGGTTCTATATCAGAGCTTTCAATTCGATTCCATTGGTCTATGTGTCTTTCCTTATGCCAATACCATGCTGTTTTCACAACCGTAGCCTTATAGTATGTTTTGAAGTCAGGTAGTGTGATTCCTCCAATTTCGTTTTTCTTTTTCAGTATGTCTTTGGCTATTCGGGGTCTCTTTCCTTTCCAAATAAATTTCGTAGTTAGTTTTTCTAGTTCCTTAAAGAAGGCTGCGTTGATTTTTATTGGGATTGCATTGAATGTGTAGATCAATTTTGGTAGGATAGACATCTTAATAATGTTCAGTCTTCCTATCCATGAACAAGGAATAGTCTTCCATTTATTTAGGTCTTCTTTGATTTCCTTGAACAATCTTGTATAATTCTCGTTGTATAAGTTCTTTACCTCTTTACTTAAATTTATTCCTAAGTATTTGATTTTTTTATTTACTATTGTGAATGGTATTTATTTCTTGATTTCCTCCTGATCTTGCTCATTATTGGTGTACAGAAATGCTACTGATTTTTGCGCATCGATCTTATAACCTGCGACTTTACTAAACTCATTTATGTGTTCTAGAATCTTCGTTGTAGATCTCTCAGGGTTTTCTATGTATAGGATCATGTCATCTGCAAATAATGAAATTTTGACTTCTTCCTTTCCAATTTGAATGCCTTTTATTTCTGGTTCTTGCCTCAGTGCTCGTGCAAGTACTTCTAAGACAATGTTAAATAGGAGCGGAGACAGTGGGCATCCTTGTCTTGTTCCTGAGTTTAGAGGGAAGGAGTCTAGGATTTCTCCATTGTAAACAATATTGGCTTTAGGTTTTTCATATATACTCTTTATCATGTTCAAAAAATTCCCTTGTATTCCAATCTTTTGGAGTGTTTTTATCAAGAAAGTGTGCTGTATTTTGTCAAATGCTTTTTCTGCATCAATAGATATAATCATGTGATTTTTTTCCTTCAATCTGTTTATATGGTGTATTACGTTGATTGATTTTCTTATGTTGAACCATCCTTGCATACCTGGGATGAATCCCACTTGGTCGTGGTGTATAATACATTTAATGTATTGTTGAATACGATTAGCAAGTATTTTGTTAAGTATTTTTGCGTCTAGGTTCATCAGAGAAATTGGTCTGTAATTTTCCTTTCTTGTGATGTCTTTGTTTGGCTTTGGTACTAGGGTAATGTTGGCATCATAGAAGGAGTTGGGTAATGTTCTTTCCGTTTCGATGTTTTGGAATAGTTTCAGCAGGATTGGTGTCAGTTCTTTCCGGAATGTTTTGTAGAATTCACCTGTGAAGCCATCTGGCCCTGGGCTCTTCTTAGTTGGGAGATTTTTGATAACTGATTCTATCTCTCTGCTTGTGATTGGTTTGTTAAGATCATCAATTTCTTCTTTCGTCAATATGGGCTGCTTATGTGTTTCTAGGAATTTGTCCATTTCCTCTAGATTGTCATTTTTGTTGGAATATAGTTTTTCAAAATATCCTCTTATGATAGTCTTTATTTCTGTTGGGTCAGTGGTGATATCGCCTTTCTCATTTCTTATTTTGTGTATTTGCATCTTCTCTCTTTTTTTCTTTGTTAGTGTTGCTAAAGGTTTGTCAATTTTGTTAATCTTCTCAAAAAACCAGCTCTTGGTCTTGTTTATCTGTTCAAGTGCTTTCTTATTTTCTATTTCATTTAGTTCCGCTCTTATCTTTGTTATTTCCTTCCTTCTTCTTCCTGTTGGGTTACTTTGTTGTTGTTTTTCTAATTCCTTCAAATGTGCAGTTAGTTCTTCAATTTTTGCTCTTTCTTCTTTTTTGATATATGAATTTATGGCTATAAACTTCCCTCTCAGTACTGCTTTTGCTGCATCCCATAAATTTTGGTATGTTGTGTTATCATTATCATTTGTTTCAAGGTAGTCATTGATTTCTTTTGAGATTTCCTCTTTGACCCACTGTTTTTCTAAGAGTGTGCTGTTTAATTTCCAAATCGTGGTGTGAAATCTGGGCTTCTGGCCCTTGCAAATCTCCAGCTTGACTCCACTGTGGTCAGAGATAATGTTTTGTATGATTTCAATCTTTCTGAATTCGTTCAGCCTTTCTTTGTGGCCTAGCATATGATCTATCTTGGAGAATGATCCATGTGCGCTTGAGAAAAATGTATATCCTGCTGTGTTTGGGTGTAGCGATCTATATATGTCTATTAGATCGAGCTCCTCTAATATACTATTCAGATGTTTTGTTTCTTTGGTGATTCTCTTTTGAGATGTTCTGTCCAGAGTTGATAGTGGTGTATTAAAATCCCCCACTATAATTGTAGATGTATCTATTCTTTCACTTAGTTTTTCCAGCGTTTGCCTGACGTATTTAGAGGCACCCTTGTTAGGGGCATAGATATTTATGATTGTTCGATCTTCTTGACAGATTTTCCCTTTCACTAAAATGTAGTATCCTTCTTTGTCTCTCACAATTATTTCACATTTAAAGTCTATTTTGTCTGATATTAATATAGCTACTCCTGCCTTTTTTTGGTTATTGTTAGCTTGTATGATTGTTTTCCAGCCATTCACTTTCAATCTCCATGCGTCTCTGGGTCTAAGAGTGTCTCTTGTAGACAGCATATGGATGGGTTATATTTCCTTATCCAATGTCCCAGTCTGAATCTTTTGATAGGTGAGTTTAATCCATTGACATTCAGTGTTATTACTATCAAGGAATTATTTGTGTTAGCCATATTTTGATTGGATTTGTGTTTGTCATATTTTGTTTGTATATTTTTTTGGTCTTTTTTGTTGTTCTTGTTGGTCTTATACTCTCCTCCAACTTTGCCTTTCCTGTTTTTTCCTTTCTTCCTGCAGAACTCCCTTTAGAATTTCTTGAAGGGGAGGTTTCTTGTTGGTATACTCTTTCAGTTTCTGTTTGTCTGTGAATATTTTGAACTCTCCATCATGTTTGAATGCTAGTTTAGCTGGATAGGGTATTCTTGGTTGGAAGTTTTTTTCCTTTAGTACCTTGACTATATCATACCACTGTCTTCTTGCCTCCATGGTTTCAGAAGAGAAATCAGCACTTAATCTAATTGAGCTTCCCTTGTATGTGATGGTTTTCTTTTCTCTTGCTGCTTTTAGGATTTTCTCTTTGTCTTGAGCCTTGGATAATTTGATAAGTATATGTCTTGGGGTGGGCCTGTTGGGGTTTATGACTTGTGGAGTGCGCTGTGCTTCTTGGATATGTACATCTGTCTCTTTCAGTAGATTTGGGAAGTTTTCAGCCATTATTTCCTGCAACACTCCTTCTGACCCCTTTCCCTTTTCTTCACCTTCTGGAATGCCTATAATACGTATGTTTGAGCGTTTTGCATTGTAATTCAGGTCCCTAAATCCTAATTGGATTTTTTCTATCTTCTTATTGACCCCTTCTACTATCTGTTTGATTTCTGAGGTACTGTCTTCCACATCACTAATTCTCTGCTCTGTCTCTTCTAGTCTGCTGATATTTGCTGCAAGTGTATTTTTGATTTCTTGAACTGTGGTGTTCATTCCCATCATATCTGTTATGTTTTTGCGTATGTCTGCAATTTCCCCTCCAAGTGATGTCTTCATGTTGTTAACCTCTTTCATTACTGCATCAAATTTGTCGGTGATGAATGTTCTGAGTTCTTTCATTGCTTGTGCCAAGTTTTGCTCCCCTTCGTGATTATTGGTTTGTTGATTGGATTCAGTCATGTTTTCCTGATTATTGGTTTGGTTTGTAGATTTTTGTTGCTTTTTGGTCATCTCTTTATTTTGACGAATTTAATCAGTTCCTTAGCTTCTTTGTCTGCTTTTGGAGGTTAATTAGTTGTTATTTTTGCATAGGTGTTATATCTTCTCTTTGTCACTTTTTTCTTCTTACTCAAGTTACTTGTTGGTTAAGTTCACTTTAGAAGAAAGTATTAGTGTTGGGAAAAGGCAATTGTGTCAGCAAGGGTAAAGTGTAAAGTGGTATTGGTAATGTATGTTAACAAAGCAAGAATATGAGATCTGGGAGGATGGAGGTTAGATTCATGTAGATTGTATAGAGTTATAGCTGTAGGTAGAGTATCTTTTATGAAGTAGATGACTGAATATAGGCGGAATATGGTATGAACTACAAAGCTATTGTTTTCATGAGAGAAGGAAAAAGAAAAGAAAGGTAATAGTTTCAAGAGTGGATAACAGACAGAAAACAGAACAAAGGTATTAGAAATTAAGAGTTAGACACTTTGTGGATCAAAGAATTTGAGGTGGGGGGTGGAATATAGGAGAGACAGTAGATGATAGTGGTTATCAAGATGCAGGGGAAGAGGGATAGTGTAGGTAGCCTAAATCAGTTCACACAGAAATGAGGCAGTGGAGGATGGGAAAACCCAGCAAATGTGAGGTGTTCCCTGTAGCACGTATTGTGTACTTGAATTAAAATAAAATAAGTGGAAAATGAGGGACAAGAGGGAAAGAGAGAACCGAAAAAAAAAAAACACTAATTATAATAAAGAAAAAAAGAAAGACAAGAAGAAAGGAAGAAAGAAAAAGAGGATAGGCAAGCGGTGGGGAACAGATGGGGGGAGAGAGATACAGGTATACACGTGTCACAATTGCAACACTATCTAAAACAACAACCAAAAAAACCCCTAAATATCTGTATAAAAAAAAAAAAGGACTTTGGGGGAGACACTAGGAGAAAAGACTAGGGGATAATGCAATATTAGCAATCAGGGCGTCAAAAAGAGTAAAAAATAAGATAAAGTGAAAATAAAAACAAAACAATATGAACCATTAAAGATAAAACGCAAACGTTGAGGTCCAGGGCACTCAAGGACCCCAGGTAGACCCCAGAGCATGATGGATTCAGGGGTGGAAAGTCTGAGACACTGAAGACTCAAGAGGTGTGAGTCTGGGGTGTGGACCACCAGAGTTCAGGGGACCCAGACCTGGCAAGCTCAAATCTGGTCCACAGAAAGCTTAGGAGCCCCGCAGTGCAACACAGCCCTCAGGGATCCCCGTAGCTGGGTGCCAGCCCTGTGGGGGAAGCCAGATCCGCGAATTTTATATTGAATTTCTGATCCCTGAAATTCACCTAACTCCTCAGGGTATCAGCCTTTGGACAGCTCCCTCCCTGTGCTCCCTCGCAACGGCCACTTGAGGGCGCCTCTACACCACGGCCAGTTCAATGACCCAGATCCCAAGCCCCGCCGGGTGGGGTGGGCTTCAGCTGGAAACGCCGAAAACAGACTCTAAGATCCGAAATCCCAAACTTCGCAAAATATCCTCCAATCAGCTTCCAGACGTGTCCTCCTCCCTCACTGCACCCTACAACAGTCTCCCAATTGTGTCCCCTTATTGTCCAAAATCCAATTCCTTTGCAGATCGGCAGCCGGACCTGTGGGGATGGGGCTCCAGGCGGAAGCACTGCCCCCCCTGTCCGGCGACCAAAAACGTCCCCTGCTTCACAAGAAAACACCGTCTGTCTCCCCAAATCAATCTGCAAAGGAGTCTTGTCCCAACAATCCCTCACCAGCCAGCCCAGTATCCGCGAATTTCTCAGCACCGCAAAGCCTCTAGTAAAAGGAAAAAACAAAAACAAAAACCCTGGCCGCCGCGGCTCCGGAGCTTCAGGAGCACCCGCTACCGCGGCTCCGCCCACCCAAGGAGGGAACTTCCCGAGCCCAGCTGGGACCTCCGTTTATATATTATAGATGTATCCTCTCTGTTACCTTCCCACCGAATTGACGTCCAGACACCTTCCAACCAGCAAAAATCCCCGAAACAGCGCGGTCTCAAAGAGCCTTCAACGCTGCCCAGCCGCCCCCTGCAGAGACACTACCAGGCAAGCTCACACAGCCACCATCTTGCCGAAAAGCCCTGTATTTGTTCTTAAAGTGGAGTAGTATTCGATTGTATGTATATACCACATTTTGTTTATCCATTCATCTGTTGATGGGCATTTGGGTTGATTCCAACTTTTGGCGATAGAGAACAATGCTGCTATGAACATTGGTATGCATATATCGGTTTGTGTCCTTGTTTTCAGTTCTACTGGGTATGTACCCAGCAGTGGAATTGCTGGGTTATATGGCAAATCTATGGTTACTTTTTTGAGAAACTGCCAAACTGTCCTCCAGAATGGTTGGATCCTTCTGCATTCCCATAAGCAGTGGATGAGTGTTCTCATTTCTCCACATCCTCTCCAGCATTTGCATTCTTCTTTTTTTTTTCATAGCAGCCAAACTTATGGGAGTAAGATGGTATCTCATTGTAGTTTTCATTTGCCTTTCCCTGATAGCTAAAGATTTGGTGCATTTTTTCATGTGCTTTTTAGCCATTTGTATTTCTTCTTTGGAGAAGTATCTGTTTAAATTTAAATCTTTTTCCCATTTCTTAAATGGGTTGCTTATCTTTTTATTTTCAAGATATAGGAGTTTTTTATATATGCAAGTTATAAGTCTCTTATCCAATATATGGTTGCAAAATATTTTCTCCCATTGTGTAGGCTCCCTTTTTACTTTCTTGACAAACTCCTTTGAGGTGCATAAGGCTTTAATTTTGAGGAAGTCCCATTCATCTCTTTGTTCTTTTGCTGCTCGTGCTTTCAGTGTGACGTTCATGAAGCCATTTCCTATTACAAGGCCTTGTAGATGTTTCACTACACTGCTTTCCAAAGTCTTTATGGTCTTGGCTCTTATATTTAGGTCTTTGCTCCATCTTGAGTTGATTTTTGTATAAGGTATGAATTGTCAACCCTCTTTTATTCTTTTACATATGGATATCCAGTTCTCCAGGCACCATTTGTTGAATAGGCCAAGTTGAGAGGGTTTGGTGGCTTTATCGAATATTATATGGCTATATATATGAGGTTCTATATCACAACTTCCTTTTTTTTTTCAAATTCTACTCAAATTATTTATTTTTTTAAAGATATTACATTAAAAAAATATGAGGTCCCCATTCGCCCCCACCACCCCCACCCCACCACTCCCCCCACATTAACACTCTCCCCCATAATCATGTCACATCCATTGTGTCTGGTGAGTACATCTCCGGGAATCGCTGCACCCCACGTCCCGTGTTCCACACAATAGCCCACACTTTCTGATATTCCATCCAGTGGGCCATGGGAGGACATATAACTTCCGTCAATTGTACCTCAGGCACCACCCAGGATAACTCTAACTCCTGAGAATGCCTCCACATCTCTTCTCTTCCTCCCATTCCCCACACCCAGCAGTCACTATGGCCACTTTTTCCACACCAAAGCCACATTTTTTCGATTATTAACCACAATGGTTCATGAATAGGATATCATTAAGTCCACTCTGATCCTTACTGTATTCCTACTTCCTGTGGACCTTGGCTTGGTTGTGTCCATTCCACATCTATGTCAAGAGGGGTTTAGATTCCACATGGATATTGGATGCAATCCTCCTGCTTTCAGTTGTAGGCACTCTAGGCTCCATGTTGTGGTGGTTGACATTCTTCAACTCTATGTTAGCTGACAGGAGTAAGTCCAATAAATCAGAGTGTAGGAGCTGAAGTCTGTTGAGGCTCAGGGCCTGGCTATCATATTGTCATTCCAGAGATTCAAATCCCCTAGATATACCTTAAGCCCCAGCACCAACTACAAATCCAGTGTAGTAGAATGAAAGGCTTGTGAAAAGAGATCACATCTGAGTCCAGCTCCATCACGCAGAAACAGCAGCTCCAAAGAAGGATCAACTGGCATGGCAGTGAACCCCATCTGCCATGACCATAGGACCTGTGGCTCTCTTTAGCCCTCAGAAGAACCAATACCTGGGGTTATATCTACTTTATCTGTCTCTGAGACTCTGCTCAGGTGTGCATAAGCACAATCCTTCTGACAACCTCCAGACTCTTTTAGAGACTCATAGCCATATAAACTCATTTGTCCTTTCCATTTCCCCCTTAATTTAGGTCAAACAGCATTTTTAACTCCTGTTATTATATGTAGACAGGAATATTTTGCTGGTCCGCATTGAACCTTGAATTCAAGGTCATTTTCTAGTTATATCATCAGCTGGTACTTGGTAGTGATCCCTCGGTGCCAGGGAGTTTCATCCTCAGGTGGCATGTCCCACGCTGGGGGGAAGGCAGTGCATTTACATGCTGAGTTTGGCTTCGAGACTGGCCACATTTGAGTAACACAGAGGCTGTCAGGAGGGAACTCTTAGGCACAGTGCTGCTCTAGGCCTTGTTCTTATTTCAGGTGTATAGGCTCACAAGCATAGTCATTAGTATCAGGGGCTCACTGTTAGACCCTCATTCCTTCCTGGTCCTTACCGTTGCACCTGGGGGACTGCTGCTGCTCCCCTAGGGACCATGACAGTACTCCCCTTCCTGGCCACGAAACCAGTAACCACCCAGCTGTTGTTTTTAATTGTTTCCACTATGTATACATCCAAACATTTCCATGCACCCTGGACACATGCCCTGTATAACTCCTTGTCAACCACATATCGCCTGTCAATAACATCCCATACCAGTATTCCTCCGCTGCCATTGTTGAACCACTCTGTGATCCAAAACTTCCTGAAAAGTGAAGCCCAATATAATGCCAGGTTCCCTTACTAGTAAAATGAAATATAGTGATGAGTTTAAAGGTTAGATATAGAATACATATTGATTTGGAAAAATTCTACATCCTATCTTTTTCTTTTCTTTTTTCCTAAATATTGAGCTTCTCTTCACAAGAGCCCTAGATCACAGTAATTCATATATGCAATATACAGTATTCCCACACATCCACCATAAAACCTTTTCCCTTCCACAGAGATAATCTTTTAACTTATTCATATCATATTTACTGAAACTGATGTACAGACCCCGAGACAATAGCTTTCAAACAAGGTGACATCTGTGCTTACATTGTGGTCCATATTTTTGGCTATACAGTTTTCTAAATTTTTTATTTATCCTGTTTTACATTATGATTTACATTATTAGTCTGTCTTCCCCTATATGTTTTTGGTGTAATATTACATGCTTTATATCCATCCTTGTGTACTCTCGTGAAAATCTTCTCTTACCCCCACATTTACCTTGGTTCCATCCATTCAACTTCCATTTTCCCCTCTCCTTGGGGCCCACAGTGACAGCCAATCTCCATTTCCCGAGGAGCCACGTCCAGATATACTTGCAACAGTGTTCAGGGCTGGACTTGCTCAACTGCCCTAATGCCCTGGGAGCCACCCTTTCTCTCGAGAGATACAGTTCCTTCTATTTGATGGCATTAGTCCTCCCCAGGATGTGGGTCCACCCCCACTCTCACTATTTGGGTCTCTACCCAATGGTACAACCCACCCTGGCAAAATGAGCATTCAGACATTCCCTAGGAGTCCGTCCCGTGCATCAGACCATCCCCTCCGAGCATCCTAAAGAGGTAACCCTCCTAATTATATTTTGATACTGTTTTCTCAGAATTTTACTCTCAATCAACACCTGACAATCTCCTAGGTTCGTATGTTGCCCCTCCCTCCTCCCAATTTTTTGGGCAATAATACCCATCCGCCCATCACCAGCTCCCTTCAAACCTGCAAAGCCCCACCCAAAGACAACCCCTTGCCCCCATTTTATTTCTTCTTTGTGCTCATAACTTACTGCCAGCTCATCATAGATTCCACACCTGCAGAAGTCAGCTCACATCCTTCCTCCACCCCCCGATTTCCTGTAAGCCTATCTTCCAGTCTCTAGCTCTCTGAGGCAGCTTATTTATTTCATATCATTGAGGTCATGTAGTATTTGTCCTTCAATGCCTGGGTTGCTTCACTCAACATAAGGTTCTCAAGTTTCATCCATGTTTTGACATGTGTTTGTAGTGTATTTGTTCTTAAAGCTGGGTAGTATTCCATTGTGTGTATATACCACATTTTCTTGATCCACTCATCTGTTGATGGGCATTTGGTTCGATTCCAACTTTTTGCGATAGTGAACAATGCTGCTATGAACATTGGTGTGCATATATGGTTTGTGTCCTTGTTTTCACTGGTATATACCCAGCAGTGGAATTGCTGGGTCATATGGCAAATCTATGGTTAGTTTTTTGGGAAACCGCCAAACTGTCCTCCAGAATGGTTGGATCCTTCTGCATTCCCACCAGCAGTGGATGAGTGTTCCCATTTCTTCACATCCTCTCCAGCATTTGTATTCTTCTGTTTTTTTTCATAGCTGCCAATCTTATGGGAGTATGATGGTATCTCATTGTAGTTTTGATTTGCATTTCCCTGATAGCTAGAGATTTGGAGCATTTTTTCATGTGCTTTTTAGCCATTGTATTTCTTCTTTGGAGAAGTGTCTTTTAAAATCTTTTTCTCATTTTTTAAATGGGTTGTTTTTCTTTTTATTTTCAAGATATAGGAGTTCTTTATATATGCAAGCTTTCAGTCTCTTATTGGATATATGATTGCCAAATATTTTCTTCCATTGTGTAGATTCCCTTTTTACTTTCTTGACAAACTCCTTTGAGGTGCTGAAGGCTTTAGTTTTGAGGAACTCCCATTTATCTCTTTGTTCTTTTGCTGCTCGTGCTTTTGATGTGATGTTCATGCAGCCATTTCCTATTACAAGGTCTTGTAGATATTTCCCTACACTGCTTTCCAAGGTCTTTATGGTCTTGGCTCTTATATTTAGGTCTTTGATCCATCTTGAGTTGATCTTTGTATAAGGTGTGAGATGGTAATCCTCTTTCATTCTTCTGCATATGGATATCCAGTTCTCCAGGCACCATTTGTTGAATAGGCCATTCTCTCCCAGTTGAGAGGGTTTGGTGGCTTTATTGAATATTATATGGGTATATATATGAGGATCTATATCAGAACTCTGAATTCGGTTCCATTGGTCTGTGTGTCTCTGCTTATGCCAATACCATGCTGTTTTCACTAGTGTAGCTTTGTAGTATGTTTTGAAGTCAGGTAGGGTGATTCATCCAATTTCGTTTTTCTTTTTCAATATATCTTTGGCTATTCAGGGCCTCTTTCCTTTCCAAATAAATTTCATAGTTAGTTTTTCTAGCTCCTTAAAGAAGGCTGTGTTGATTTTTATTGGGATTGCATTGAATGTGTAGATCAGTTTTGGTAGGATAGACATCTTAATAATATTTAGTCTTCCTATCCATGATCAGGGAATATTCTCCCATTTGTTTAGGTCTTTTTTTATTTCCTTGAACAGTCTTGTATAGTTCTCGGTGTATACGTTCTTTACATCTTTAGTTAAATTTATTCCTAGGTATTTGATTTTTTTATTTTCTATTGTAAATGGCATTTGTTCCTTGATTTCCTCCTGAGCTTGCTCATTATTGGTGTACAGAAATGCTACTGATTTTTGTGCATTGATCTTGTAACCTGTGACTTTACTAAACTCATTTAATGAGTTCTAAAAGCTTTGTTGTAGCCCTCTCAGGGTTTTCTATGTATGGGATCATGTCATCTGCAAATAATGAAATTTTGACTTCTTCCTTTCCAATTTGAATGCCTTTTATATCTGGTTCTTGCTTCAGTGCTTGAGCAAGTACTTCTAAGACAATCTTAAATGGAAGAAGAGAGAGTGAGCAACCTTGTCTTGTTCCTGATCTTAGAGGGAAGGATTTTAGGATTTCACCATTGTAAACGATGTTGGCTGTGGGTTTTACATATATAATCTTTATTATGTTCAAAAAATTTCCTTGTACTCCGATCTTTTGGAGTGTTTTTATCAAGAAAGACTGCTGTCTTTTGTCAAATGCTTTTTCTGCATCTATAGATATAATCATGTGATTTTTTCCTTCAATCAGTTTATATGGTGTATTACATTGATTAATTTTCTTATGTTGAACCATCCTTGCATATTTGGAATGAATCCCACTTGGTCGTGATGTATAATTCCTTTAATGCGTTGTTGAATATGATTAGTAAGTATTTTGTTAAGTATTTTTGCGTCTAGGTTCATTAGAGAAATTGGTCTGTAGTTTTCCTTTCTTGTGGTGTCTTTGTTTGGCTTTGGTACTAGGGTATTGTTGGCATCATAGAAGTAATTAGGCAATGTTCCTTCTGTTTTGACTTTTTGGAAGCGTTTCAGCAGGATTGGTGTTAGTTCTTTCCGGAATGTTTTGTATAATTCCCCTGTGAAGCCGTCTGGCCCTGGGCACTTCTTCGTTGGGAATTTTTAAATTACTGATTTTATCTCTTTACTTGTGATTGGTTTGTTGAGATCATCAGTTTCTTCTTTCATCAATATAGGCTGCTTATGTGTTTCTAGGAATTTGTCCATTTCCTCTGAATTGTCATTTTTGTTGGAATCTAGTTTTTCTAAGTATCCTCTTATGATAGTCTTTATTTCAGTGGGTTCAGTGGTGATAGCTCCCTTCTCATTTCTTATTTTGTGTATTTGCATCTTCTCTCTCTTTTCCTTTGTTAGTCTCACCAAGGGTTTGTCAATTTTAGTGATCTTTTAAAAAAACAGCTCTTCGTCTTGTTTATCTTTACACATGCTTTCTTATTTTCTATTTCATTTAGTTCTGCTTTTATCTTTGTTATTTCTTTCTTTCTTCTTGCTGTGGGGTTACTTTGTTGTTTTTTTACTACTTCCCCCAAATGTGCAGTTAGTTCTTCAATTTTTACTCTTTCTTCTTTTTTGATGTATGAATTTATGGCTATAAATTTCCCTCTCAGTACTGCTTTTGCTTCATCCCATAGGTTTTGGTATGTTGTGTTATCATTTTCATTTGTTTCAAGGTTGTCATTGATTTCTTTTGAGATTTCCTCTTTGTCCCACTGTTTTTCTAATAGTGTGCTGTTTAATTTCCATATCTTGGTGTGAGATCTGGGCCTCTGGCCCTTGCAGATTTCCAGCTTCACTCCACTGTGGTCAGAGACATTATTTTGTATGATTTCTATCTTTCTGAGTTCATTAAGCCTTTCTTTGTGGCTTAGCATATGGTCTATCTAGGAGAATGATCCATGTGCACTTGAGAAAATTCTATATCCTGCTGTATTCAGGTGTAATGATCTGTATATGTCTACTAGATCCAGCTCCTCTAATATACTGTTCAAATATTTTGTTTCTTTAGTGATTCTCTTTTGAGATGTTCTGTCAGTAATTAATAGTGTTGTATTAAAATCTCCCACTATAATTGTAGAGGCATCTATTCTTTCACTTAGTTTTTTCAGTGTTTTCTTCACGTATTTGGAGGCACCCTTGTTAGAAGCATAAATATTTATGATTGTTCTTTCTTCTTGAGAGATTGTCCCTTTCACTAATATGTAGTATCTTTCTTTATCTCTCACAATTTTTTCGCATTTAAAGTCTATTTTGTCTGATGTTAATGTAGCTACTCCTGCCTTTTTTTGGTTATTGTTTGCTTGTAAGATTGTTTTCCAACCATTCATTTTCAGCCTCCATCAGTCTCTGGGTCTAAGATGTGTTTCTTGTAGACAGCATATAGATGGGTCATATTTCCTTATCCAATGTCCCAGTCTGAATCATTTGATAGGTGAGTTTAATCCATTGACATTCGGTGTTACTACTCTCAAGGAATTATTTATGTTGGCCATATTTTTTTTGGACTTGTGTTTGTCATATTTTGGATTTTTTTCCTTCTCTTTTTGTCATTTTTGTTGCTGTTACACTCTCCTCCAACTCTGCCTCTTCTGTTTTTTCCTTTTTTCCTGCAGAGCTCCCTTTACTATTTCTTGAAGCATGGGGTTCTTGTTGGCAAACTCTTTTAATTTCTGTTTATCTGTGAATATTTTGAAATCTTCATCATTTTTGAATACTGGTTTAGCTGGGTAGAGTATTCTTGGATGGAAATTTTTTTTCTTTTAGTACCTTGACTATTGGTTTCAGATGAGAAATCAGCACTTAATCTTATGTAGCCTCCCTTGTATGTGATGGTTTTCTTTTCTCTTGCTGCTTTTAGAATTTTCTCTTTGTCTTGAGCATTGGATAATTTGACAAGTGTATGTCTTGGGTTAGGCCTGTTAGGGTTTATAATGTTTGGGGTGTGTTGTGCTTCCTGGATATGTACATCTGTCTCTCTCAGTAGATTTGGGAAGTTTTCAGCCATTATTTCCTGCAACACCCGTTCTGACCCCTTTTCCTTCTCTTCTCCTTCTGGGATGCCTATAATACATATGTTTGTGTGTTTTGCATTGTCATTCTGGTCCCTTAGTCCCAGCTGGATTTTTTCTATCTTTTTATGGATCAATTCTATTATCTGTTTCATTTCTGATGTACTGTCTTCCACATCGCTAATTCTCTCCTCTGCCTCTTCTAATCTGCTGCTACTTGCTGTGTGTGTATTTTTGATTTCTTGAACTGTGGTGTTCATTCCCATCATAGCTGTTATCTTTTTGTGTATGTCTGCAATTTCCTCTGCAAATGTTTTCTTCATATTGTTAAACTCTTCCTTTACTTCATTATGTTTGTCTCTAATATATGTTCTGAGATCTTTAATTACTTGTCCGAAGTTCTGCTCCCCTTCCTGGTTTTTAGTTTGTTCATTGGATTCAGCCATGTTTTCCCAATTATTGGTTTGGTTTGTAGTTTTTTGTTGCTGTCTGGTCATCCTTTTATCTTGACAGGTATAATCAGTTCCTTAGCTTCTTTGTCTATTCTTGGGGATTAATTAGCTATTGTTCTTGTGTAAGTGTTACATCTTCTCTTTGTCACTTTGTTCTTCTTATTCTAATTTCTTATAGCTGGCTGAGTTCACTTTGAAGGAAAATTATTAAGGCCAGGGAAAGCAATTGTGTAAAAAAGAAAATGTGTAAAGTAGTATTGGTAGTAAATGTTAACAGAGCAACAATATGAGATCTGGGAGAACGGATATTAGATTCATGTAAGTTGTGTAGAATTATAGCAGTAAGTAGAGTACCTATAATGAAATATTCAACTGAATATGGGAGGAAGATAGTATGGATTAAAAAGCCAGTGTTTTCATGAAAGAGCGAAAGAGAAAAGAAAGGCAATAGTATCAAGAGTGGATAAAAGAAAGAAAACAAAACAAAGGTATTAGAAATTAAAAGTTAGACAATTGGGGGACCAAGGAAAGTGGGGTGGAATGTAAGAGAGACAGTAGATGAAGGAGCATAGCAACATATGGGTGAAAGGGGATAGTGTATGTGGCCAAAATCAATTCACACAGAAACGAGGAAATGGAGGATGAGAAAACCCAGCAAATGTGAGGTATTCCCTACAGCACCTATTGTATAATTAAGATAAAATAGAGTTTAAAAAAAAAGAGAGAAATGAAAAAAAGAGAAGAAAAAAAGAGGGGAGGGCAAAGAAAAGGGAGGGAAAGAAGCAAGGAAAAAAAAAGAAGAAATCAAAAACAGTCCTAAATAAATGAAAAAAGATCTTGGGGGAAACAATGGGAGAAAAGACTAGGAGATAATGCAATATTTGCAACCAAGACAATAAAAAAAGAAAAGAAAAAAGAGGAAAAGGAAGGAAAAGAAAAGGAAAAAAAGCACAAACGCTGAGGGCTAGGACAATCAAGGACCTCAGATGGCCCTCAGGGAGTGGTGGATTCAGGGATGGGAAGTGTGTGATATTGCAGACTCAAGAGGTGTGAGTCTCTGGGGTGTGGGCCACCAGGGTTCAGGGAACACAGATTTGGCAACCTCAAATCTGGTTAACAGGGAGCCTGGGGACACCGCAGTGCAACACAACCTTCAGGGATCCCTGCAGCTGGGTGCCAGCCCTATGGGGGATTCACATCCGCAAACTCTGACCTCTGTGTCAGAAACCCAAAATTCCCCCTCTCACAAGAGTCTCTTCTGTCGCTGCCTCACCAAGTCGACTTCAGGACACTTCCCGCCCTGTAAGTCCCTGAAACAGCCTGATGGGGGCGTCTCTTGCAAACAATTTAAGGACCACCGCAGATTGGTAGTCAGCCCTAGGGGGCGGGGCTGTAACTGGAAGCACTGATCTCTGTATCAGAAACCCAAAATTCCACACCTCGCAAAAAACTCCTCCGTCTCTGTTTGACCAAATGGGCTTCCAGACACCTCCCACCCTGCAAGCCCCCAAAACATCCTGCTGGTGATGCCTCTATATTGCAAACAATTTAAGGACCACCAGAGTTTGGCAGCCAGTCCAAGAGGGTGGGGCTTTAGCCAGAAACACTGATCTCTGTGTCAGAAACCCAAAATTCCATGTCTCACAAAAAGCTCCTCTGTCTCTGTCTCACGAAATCAGTTTCCAAACACCTCCTGCCCTGCAAGCCCCTGAATAGCCCACTCAAGGCTTAGGAATTCCCCAGTGCAGCAGAGCCTCCAGGAATTGCCACTGCCATGCTGCCCACCCCAGGGGGAAGCATCCTGTGTGCAGCCCCAATCTCTGTGAAAGAGATCCTAAATTCTACCTTTTACACCAATCTTCTCTGTCACTGTCCCACCAAATCGATGTCTAGACACCTCCTGCCCTGCAAAACCCCAAAACAGCATGGTCCAGAAAAATTTCCAATGCTGCCCAGCATTTGCAGGAGAGACTATAAGTTGCACTCACTCAGACACCATCTTGTCCCTCCTCCATAGCACAATCTTATGGAACACTTCCTTTGCCCCCCAGTTACCCCTCTTCCATCTATTCTATTTCTCTCTCCCCCTCCCCTCAGGGCCCACAGTGACAACCAAGCTTCACAGCTTGAAGGACCAATGTATTTGTCATCCAAGGGGTGTTTATCCAAAATACCAGAAATTTTTTTTAATAAAAGGTATTTGGGGTAGGAGCTTACAGATGATAGGTAATGAAGCATAAGTTACTTCCATTACCAAAGTCTATTTTCATGTGTTGGAACAAGATGGCTGCCAAGATCTGTGAGGATTCAGGCTCCCTGGGTTCCTCCCTTCCAGGGTCTTGCTTGTCTCTAGGTTAAACATTCCCTACTTCTTTGGGCTTGCTTCTTTTTCCTCTTTGTGCTTATTTCCCAGTGTGCCAGCTTAAGTCTTCAGCATCAAACTTCCATATCAAATCTCCAACATTAAGAAACCTCAACTCTGTCATTTGCCATGCCATTTTTTAAATTTGTCCCCCTCCCCCCTGTTGTCTATGCTCTGTGTCTATTTTCTGTGTGTTTTTTTGTCTGCTTTTGTTGTCAGCGGCATGGGAATCTGTGTTTGTTTTTGTTACATCATCTTGTTGTGTCAGCTCTCCATGTGTGTGGTGCCATTCCTGGGCAGGCTGCACTTTCTTTTGCACTGGGTGGCTCTCCTTATGGGGTGCACTCCTTGAACATGGGGTTCCCTTATGCGTGGACACCCCTCCATGGCAGGGCACTCCTTGTGTGCCTCAGCAGTGCACATGGGCCAGCTCCACACGGGTCAAGGAGGCCCGG
Organism: Dasypus novemcinctus; assembly: GCF_030445035.2. Classification (NCBI taxonomy): domain Eukaryota; kingdom Metazoa; phylum Chordata; class Mammalia; order Cingulata; family Dasypodidae; genus Dasypus; species Dasypus novemcinctus. The sequence continues at coordinate 83,389,261 of NC_080704.1, read as the reverse complement.
GGTTTGAACCACAGGCCTCCCATGTGGTAGATGGGTGCCCTAACCACTGGGCCAAGTCAACTTCCCTGCCATGCCTTTTATCTATGAGTCCCCACACATCCATGGGTGGGGACTCCACATCTTAATGATGTGACCCAATCAAAACCCTAATCATAATCATGCACAGGTACAGACCAGATTACAAACATAATCCAGTATCTATTATTGGAATTCATAATCATATCAAATTGCTACACTCCACCCTCTGAATTCCAAAAAGATATTACATATTTGTAAAAAACCTTATATCAGTAACAATGCAAGTAGTAAATCATCACTATCAATTTAAAGAAGTACTGTTTGTCTTGGGGCAAAGTTCTGTCTGCTATAGACCTTGCATTGAAACAATTTATTTGTTGTCAATACATAAATGGACAGAAAAAGGTTATACATTTTCATTACAATAAGGAGAAATTGAGAGGGAAACATGAGTCATGGTTCCTCTACATTTCAGAAAACTTGCATGACATCCCCATTTGATTTCAGTCTGAGTTTTTTTTTACTTTATTTTTTCATTACTTTTATTATTTTTTAAGTTCATTTTTATTTATTTATTTTTTAAAAGATTTATTTATTTATTTAATTTCCCCTCCCCTGGTTGTCTGTTCTTGGTGTCTATTTGCTGCGTCTTGTTTCTTTGTCCGCTTCTGTTGTCGTCAGCGCACGGGAAGTGTGGGCGGTGCCATTCCTGGGCAGGTTGCTCTTTCTTTTCATGCTGGGCGGCTTTCCTCACGGGCGCACTCCTTGCGCGTGGGGCTCCCCCATGCGGGGGACACCCTTGCGTGGCAGGGCACTCCTTGCGTGCATCAGCGCTGCGCATGGCCAGCTCCACACGGGTCAAGGCGGCCCGGGGTTTGAACCGCGGACCTCCCATATGGTAGACGGACGCCCTAACCACTGGGCCAAAGTCCGTTTCCCCTTAAGTTCATTTTTAAAAACATATTACATTAAAAAAATATGAGGTCCCACGCACCCCCCACCCCCCCACCCCCCCACTCCCCCCACAGCAACACTCTCCCCCATCATGACATATCCATTGCATTTGGTGAATACATCTCTGAGTATCGCTGCACCTCATGATCAATGGTCCACATCATAGCCCACACTCTCCCACGTTCCATCCAGTGGGCCATGGGAGGATCTACAGTGTCTGGTAATTGTCCCTGCAGCACCACCCAGGACAACTCCAAGTCCCGAAAATGCCTCCTCATCTCATCAGTCTGAGTTATTCTTAAGATGATGGTTTCTTCTCCTTGATGCTTTATGGGAGCCCACCCTTTCCACATCCTTGCCCAAGGGGCATTTTCTTAGTTCCACCATCATCAAGCATCTGGGTGTTGACCGAACTCCAGACCTCTCCCTTCAAATGTGTTGGGGTGATTGCCACACCTTACCCAATCACTGGGTTAAAGTCTTAATCCCCTAGTACAGCAGTGATGTGAAGACAACATTCCACCTGAATTTTGGCATGCAGGCTCAACCCTCTCAAGGAAACAAGTTGACCATCTGGTCTTCTGTAATCTTTGGCTTCCAGACTTAAGACTCTCAGAGCAACGAGTTGACCACCTGGACTTCCCTAATCCATGGGGGGGGGGGTACAGGTCCACCTCTCTCAGTCCTGTGGTGTGCTGACCTTAATTGTGATCATGGGGAATGTGCTCCACCCTCTCTGCACCCTGGTGCAGCACTCTGCCAGAACACTGGGCAGGAACATCCACCTTCTTCAACTGCTGGTGTAAACTCACCCTCTCTATACACATGTTCAGGGCTCTTCTCTTGGCCCAAAGTGATGTCTTAGTTCCAGATCTCAACTTCCGTGATTTTCTTCTTGAAGTCATTTCCCCTTCAATCTCTCCTTTCCATCTTCCTTTTATTCCAGGCTGACAGTGGTTTTCTTCATATAGTTATTTCAAAAACTTTGTTGGTTTATCATGCTGGAAGCAGAGGTCCAAGCCATCAGACAGTAAGACTTTCCACATGTCTTTCTTAGATAACTTTATCTTCAATCTTCATTTACCAGTTCCAAGGTTAGTTAAGTCCTCCATTGGGGCACTTTCATCCAGGAGCTTGATTTTCAGAGGCTTGGAATTTCCAGAATCAGTTTCTGTTTTCTTTGTATCTGACAGTTCAGTCAGTATATCTCTCTCATCTAGCATTTTGTTATAAGCTGCAAGGAGAAGCCAAACCTCATTCTCCAGGTTTATTTTGGAAATTTCTTCAGCTAAATACTCAGGCTTGCCATTTTCAAACTCTGCCTTCCATAAACCAGTAGTTAATTTTGCTAAATTCTCTGCAACTTTTAAAACACAGATTACCTTTTCTCCAGTTTCCTATAATAGTTTCATCATTTACTTCTAAGGCATCATAAACAGTCTCTTTAGGACTATATAGCTATCTACAGTCTTTTCAAAACACTATAGGTTTTTCTTCCAAGCATCTCACAATTCCTCCAAAAAAATACCCCTTACCCCTTTATATATTCATTCCAGCATTTCAGTACTTGCAAAAGTGCTCCCCCAGTCCTTGGTACCAAATTCTGTATTAGTCAGCCAAAGACATGCTGTTGCAAAATTCCAGAAACTGGTTGGTTTTTATAAAGGGTATTTATTTGGCTTGGAGTTTACAGATACCTGTCCATGAAGCATAAGTTACTTCTCTCACTAGTCTATTTTCATGTGTTGGAGCAAGATGGCTGCCAATGTCTTCAATGGTTCAAGCTTCCTGGGTTCCTCCCTTCCAGGATCTTGTTAATCTCTGGGTTCAAGTTTCCTTTCTTCCTGGGGTTCACTTCTATTTCCTCTGTGTGCTTACTTGCTTGGGTGCCAGATTAAGACTTCAGCTACAAAATCCAACATCGAAATTCCAATATCAAGAACCCTCAATTCCGTCCTCTGCCATGTGTAAAGACATGGCAAATCAAAGCCCTAATCATAACTCAATCATTCCCAGGTACAGACCAGATTACAAACATCCAATATCTATTTTTGAGATTCATAACCATATCAAACTGCTATAACCACATTCAGATACTTGCAGCAATGCTGAGGGCTTGACAGACTAGAATGTCATCCCCAAATTGTAGTCACTAATGATCTTGAGAGACAACCTTCCCTCTGATTGAGAACATCAGACCTCCCCAGGATAAGCTTCCCACTCATTGTATGGGTCTCTACCCAATGATATAACATACTATGACAAGATGAGCACTTACACATCCCTAGGTGCTGGCCCCAGGTCCACCCTATGCCACATGCCCCTGATCAAACTCCTGAAAAAAGTAACCCTGCCTTATTATATTTCCTAAAGTGTTTTCACAACACTATAATTTCAACCATGTACTTGACGATCTCCCGTGTTCACTTTTTCCCCACAAACCTTCCCTTAATTTCATGGATCATTTGATCTATCCTCCCAACCCAAGTCCACCTCAAGCCAATAAAGCCCCACCCAATAGTATCCCTGTGCCCCTGTCTTGCCCCTTCACTGCAAAACTACTTATCTCCACTTTATCATAGATTTCACCTGCGTAGGCATCAGCTCACCACCTTCCTTTCCCCCTCAATATCCTGTAAGCCTATCATACAGTCTCTAGCTCAATGAGACTGCCTGATCTGCTTAACTCATATCAGAAAGTTCATGTAGTATTTTTCCTTTAGTGCCTCACTTAGCTCACTCAACTTAAGGTCCTCAAGATTCATCCATGTTATCATGTGTATTAGTACTATATTCCTTCTTACAGGTGAGTAGAATTTCATTGTATGTATATATCACATTGTGTTTATCCATTCATCTGCTCATAGGCATTTGGGTTGATACCAACTTTTGGCCATATTGAATAATGCTGCTATGTACTTTGGTGTGCATATATTGGTTTGTATCCTTGTTTTCAGTTCCTATGTGTATGTACACCAAAGTGGAATGGCTGGGTTTTATGGCAAATCTATAGCTAGTTTTTTGAGGAATCACCAAACTGTTCTCCAGAATGGCTGGATTCTTCTACATTCCCACCAGCAGTGGATGAGGGTTCCCATTCCTCCACATCCCCTCCAACACTTGCAGTCCCCTGTTTTTTATAGCAGCCTGACTACTGCATGTAAGATGGTATCTCATTGTAGTTTTGATTTGCAGTTTCCTAAAACCAGTGATGTTGAGCATTTTTTCATGTGTGTTTTCTCAATTTGAATTTCTTCTTTGGAGAAGCATCTGTTCAAATCTCTTGTCCATTTTTTAAGTGGGTTGTTTGTCTTCTTATTTTTGAAATATAGGTTTTCTTTATATATCCTGGTTTTTAGGTTCCTATCAGCTATATGTTTACCAAATATTTTCTCCCACTGAATAGGTTCTCTTTTTACTTTCTTGATGAATGCTTTTGAGATGAAAAAGGCTTTAATTTTGAGGAGGTCCCATTTATCTATTTTTTCTTTCAATGCTCATTCTTTGGGTGTGAAATTCATGAAGCCATTTCCTATTATAAAGTCCTGTAGATGCTTGCCTACATTGCCTTCCAAGTTCTTTATGGTCTTGACTCTTATATTTAGATAATTGATCCATCTTTTTTTGTCTTTATTCATTTTTTAATATTACATTAAAAAAATATGAGGTCCCCATATACCCCCACCCCCCTCACCCCACTCCTCCCCCCATAACAACAATCTCCTCCATCATCATGAGACATTCATTGCATTTGGTGAATACATCTCTGAGCATCGTTGCACTTCATGGTTAATGGTTAACATCATAGCCCACACTCTCCCACAGTCCACCCATTGGGCCATCCTCCATAGTTTCTGATGACAAATCAGCACTTAGTCTTATTGGGTTTCTTTCTATGCATCACTTTTCTCTTGCTGCTCCCAGAATTCTCTCTCTTTCACATTTGACATTCAGATTAGTATGTGTTTTGGAGCTGGTCTATTGAGATTTATATGAATGGGATAGTAGTGCTTCTTGGATGTGGATATCTATGTCCTTCAATAGGGTTGGGGAATTTTCTTCCATTATTTCTTCAAATTTTCCTTCTGTCACTTTTCCTTTCTCTTCTCCTGTGATAGCCATTACATGTATGCTTGCACGTCTCTTACTGTCTTTAAATTTCTTGAGACTCTGTGCAATGTTTTCCATTCTTTTCTTCATCAGTTATTTATATGTTCCCTTTCAGAGGCCGTGTCTTCAAGCTCACCAATCATTTTTTTCTGCCTCCTCAAATCTGCTTTTATATGGCTCCAGTGTATTTTTAAAATTTTATTTATTGCACCTTTCATTCCCATAAGATATGCAATTTTTATATTCATGCTTTCAAATTCTTCTTTGTGCTTACCCAGTGTCTTCTTTATATCCTTAATCTCTTTAGACACCTCATTGATTTTACTTAGGAGATTTGTCTGAACATTTGTGATTACTTGTCTCAACTCCTTTATGTCATCTGGAGATTGTTTCTTCCTTTGCCTGAGCCATATCTTACTGTTTCTTATTATTACTTGTAATTTTTACTGGTATCTCTGTGTCTTATATTCTTGATATGTTTATTCTGGGCTCATTTCTCTATTTGTGGACTTTCTACTTGTTTGTCTTTGTTCTAAATCCTGACTTTGATACTTGGTTCAGCTTCTTTTGAAGCTATATTAGGTCAGGTTTAGCCAATCTGATTTTTTTTTTTTTTTGGCTCTTTTTCATCTTTTTCTTGTCTTTCTCCCTTGCTGGGTGCAGAGTAGGAACTGAGAGTGTTGGTACTGTATGCTGTCTAGGCTGAAGCTGCCAGTGTTGCCTGAAGAATCAATGAAGTTTTTCCTACTTTTCTCCCCTGCTAGGTGTGGGGATGGAGCTGCAGCCATGGGCAGTAATCCAAGACTTGCAGGGCGAGACTGTCCGTAGTTGCCCAGAGAGACTGATGTAGCTCCATGCACATTCCTCCTCTGCCTGTGTTGGTGATACAGCTGCAGCTGTGGACAGTAAACTAACTCATGCAGCCCCAAACTGACTGTAGTTTCTCAAATAGTTTGAGAAGCACTGTCCCCCTCCTTCCCTGCTTCTTGTGGAGCCACAGTTTTGCAGAATGATGAAGACTTTGAAGGTCGAAAGCATCAGCAGTTGTCCAGAGACAGTGAGGAAGCACTGCCCTCTCTCCTATCCTATTGTGGTTGGGGACATATCCACAGGTTTGCACAACAATCTAGTCTATGCAGGCTGAAAGCAGCTGATGCTGCACAGAGAGGTGGAGGGAGCACTGTTCCTCCTCCTGCCCTGTCTGTCACAGTGAAGGAGCCACAGATGTTTGCAAACATTGTGTCTGTGCAGCTGCCCAGAGAGGCTGAGGAAGAACTGCCCTCCTCCTGGGATTGGGGATGTAGCCACAGGTGTGCCAAATAATCTAGTCCATGTGGGCCCAAAGCAACTGCAGTTAATCATAGAGTTATAGTAAATACAGTTCCCCTTCCTGTCCTATTGTTGACAGAAATGTAGCCCAAAGTATGCCCAACAATCTAGTCTGTGCCAGGTAAAATTTACTACAGTTGCCTGTAGAGGCTGGTGCAGGTCCCATAGCTGAGGGAGTATTGTCCCTTTTGCCCTTTAGGTGGTTGGAATAGAACCTACTCTACTGATGCCAAATAGTTCATTCCATGTAGGCTGAAGGTGCCTGCATTTGCCCAGAGTGGCTAAGGCAATACAAGCCCCCTCTTATACTACTGGGTGGTGGGGTGGATCCAAAAGCACCCAACAGTTCAGTCCATGAAGCCCAAAATCTCCTGCCATTTCCTGGGAAGGCTGTGGAAACACCAGTCCATTTCTTTCTTTTTGAAGGGTTGAGGTGGATCCACAGGTATCCACCAGTCCAGGCCATCTAGGTCAAAAGTACCTGCCATTGCTAAGAAAGGTTGAGGATACCCAGCTCCCCTCCTATCCTACTTGGGGACTGTGTGGGCAAAAAACACAGTTACCCAGAGAGGGTGGGGAAACACAGTCACACTCTTTTCCTATTGGGGGTGGGGGTGGAGCCACAGGTGCCTAAGAGTTGAGCTTGTGCAGGCCAAAAGTGCCTAAAGTTGCCCTGAGAGACTGAGGAAACACCAGTCCCCTCCTATTTTATGGGAGGACAGAAGTCATGATGAAATGGAAGGCACTCAACAAACCAGTTTGTGTGGGCTGATAATTCCTGCATTTGTCCAGAGAGGCCTAGGAAACACAGCTCCTTTCCTATCCTATTGCATTCTGGGGATGGCGCCCCAGGTGTCACTCTTCAGTCTGTGTTGGCCAAAAATACCTGCAGATACCCAGAGAAACTGGTGCAAGTCCCCCCATCTTCCTCCCTGCTAGAGGTGGAGCTGGAGACTAGGTTATGGCTGCAATCTGATCTTGGTGGAAGGAAGCCAGTTCCTAACTTCGCTTTGATTATCGGTCAACCCTGCTAACCCTCATAGTGGGGGCAGAGTTAAAATGGTGGCTACAGTTCTCTTTCTAATGTGGACAAACTTGAACTTTAGCTGGTCTTAGGATTATACTTTAGCCAGCTGACTTTCTAATCAGTAGCTGAAGTCAGTGTCTGTTTATTTCTCCCCAATTTTTGGCAAATGGAGCTTCCAACTCCATCCACTGAATGGCTCCCCAGTTGACTTGTACCTTCCGGTTTCCAAAGCATGGAATGCTCTACTCCCAGATATTCCCTCAGATGGGCAATCTCCTTCCATACTTTCAAGAATATTGCAGAATACTCTTCTGGTCTCCTGGAGCCCCCAAACAGGTGCTTTGGATGCATAGCTCTGGATGACTACTAACTGCCCTGTAGGATGAGCTGACTCTTGGAACTCCTTATTCTGCCAATATCTTGCCTCTCCCTTCTTGATGGTATATTAAGGGCAATTACTTACTTAATTTCACTGTCAGATTTTCCTTATAAATATAGAGAAATACAATAGGATTTTGTATATTGATCTTGAAGCCTGAAACCTCGCTGAATCAATTTACTACTTCTAAGAGTTATTTTGCATATTCCTTAGGATTTTACATGTACAATATCATATCATCTACAAATAGATATACTTCTTCCTTTCTAATCTGGATGCTTTTAATTTTTTTTTCTTACTTGCACTGACTGGTACTTCAAGTACAATATTGAATAGACATTATGCCAGTAGACATCCTTGTATTTTTCCTGGTATTAGGAGAGAAGCAGTCAGTATTTCACCAATTATTATGATATTAGACTTTGGTTTTACATAGATAGTTTGTATTAGATTGAGAACGTTGCTTTAGTTTCTAGTTTGTTGAGTGTTTTTTTCATGTGAAAAGGTTTTGTCAAATGCTCTTTCTGTGTTCTCTTGAGATGATCATATGGGTTTTGTCCTTTAGTCTATTGAAATGGTGTGTTAAATAAATTGATGTTCTTATATTAAGACAACCTTGCATTTCTGGGATAAAGTCCAATTGGTGATGGTATACAATCCTTTTTTTATGTTTCTGGATTTGGTTTGTTAAAACTTTGTTTATGATTTTCCTTCTATATGCATATAGTCTTTGGTTTTATTTAGTATACTTTTCTTGGAGAAGTTGCAGCTTTAGAGAAAAATAATGTAGAAAATATACACTTCTCTATACATCCTATTATTACCATTTTGCATGAATATGGTACCATTGTTATAACTCATGAAAAATATTATTATAATTCTACTATTAAATATGGTTAACATTATGATTCAGTGTGTTGTGGAGTCCTATGGTAGTTCTTTTTTTATTTTAATTTTAGTAACATATGTACAAGCAAAAAGTTCATCCATTATCAAAATTTTCCATCAACCCAAACAGAAACTCTGTACCAATTACGTTTTAACTCCTTTTTCCCACCTTGACACCTGGTAACCAGTATTCTCGATTGGGACTCCATGAATTTGCATATTATCATGATTTCATATCAGAGAAATTGTATACTATTTGTGCTTTTGTGTCTGGCTTATTTCACTCAACACAATGTCTTGAAGGTTGATCTATGTTGTTGCATGTATCAGAATTTCACTATTTTTATGTCTGAATAATATTCCATTGTGTGTATATGCATTTTCTTTACTCATTCATCTGCTAATTGACACTTGGTTTCTTCCACACTTTAGCCATTTTGAATATTCTTGCCATTAAATTTTGTGGGAAATATCTGTTCAAGGCCCTGCTTTCACATCTTTTGGATATGAACATAGTGGAATTGCCAGGGTATATGCTAATTCAATAGTTAACTTTCTGAGAAAATGCAAAAGTATTTTCTAGAATGGTTGCAACATTTTGCATCCCTGCAACAATGAATGAGTATTCTGATTTCTCCGCATTCTCTCAAACACTTTGTATTAGTCAGCAAAAGGCATGCTGATGTAAAGTACTAGAAAACAGCTGGTTTTCACAAAGGGTATTTATTTGGGGTAAAACTTGCAGATACAAGGCCCTGAAGTGTCCAAGTCAATGTTACTTCCTTACCAAACTGTTGCCACATGTTGAAGCAAGATGGTGGGCAACATCTGTGAGGGTTCAGCTTTCCTCTTCCCCTTTAAGGCTTCATGGGTCAAGCTTTTGATCTCAACTGTAGGCTAGCCTAGGGCTCATCTCTCTTCTCAGGGCTCAGTTCTTTCCAAGATCAGCTACTCTGTTCTCTTCACAAAGTCAGCTGTAAATTATAAGGTGAATGGCACATCTCTCTTCCATGGAGCCTCCACCATATCAATAGATGTGACTCTCTTCCTCTGTTTATCTTCTCTGTATATTTACTTCTGTGTGTCCCCTTGATTGAGTGTCTGTTTACATAGCACACAAAGGGGGCAGGGACTAAGCCGTGCATGCCCTAATGACTTGGTCAACTCAAAACCTTAATCTTGATTTAGTCAAGTAAAATTTAATCAAGTAAAGACTGAATTTAAATCAATCAAAGGGTATCATGCCCAGAGGAACAGACACGTTTACAAACATAGTCTTTTTTAGGAATTCACAAATAATCTCAAACTGCCAAACACTTGTTACTTTTTTTGGATGATAACAATACTAGTGGGTGTGAAAAAGTATCTTATTGTGGTTTTGATTTGAGTTACCCTAAAGACTAATGACGTTGAGATCCTTTCATGTATTTTTGGCTATTTGTATATCTTCTTTAGAGAAATGCCTAGTCAAGTCTTTTGTCCATTTTTATATTGGGTTCTTTGTGTTTTATTATTGAGTTTAGGAGACCTTTATATATTCTGGAAATCAAACCCTTATCAGAGATATGACTTCCACATATTTCCTCCTATTTTATAGGTTGTATATTACTTTCACAACGAAGTTCTTTGATGAAAATTTTTAAAATGTTGATGTTCCATTTATCTACATTTTCTTTTGCTTCATTCCCTTTTGCTATAAAGTTTAAGAAAACATTGCTTAACCCAAGGTCCTGAAGATACTCCCCTATGTCTTCTTCTAGGAGTTTTATAGTTTCATTTTAAAGACTTGTTTTATTTTATTTATTTCTCCCTCCACTCATTGTTTGCACTCACTGTCTGTGATATAGCCTGTGCATAAATTGAAAATTGTTTCCAAGTGTACTTAGTCCCTAAAAGTCCAAATAAGTAATATAGGCTCTACAGTCTTTGAATGTTCAGAAAGGATGTAAGACTGAATGTGTATTCAAGGTTACATCTAGACAGAATGTGGAAGATATGGTAAATCCAAGCTGGCTTGGAATGTGGGGAATATGTGTTAAATCAAGCTTACCTGGAGGAAATAACCTATCTGATACTCAGATAAAACACTTGAAGAAACTAACAAAAAGTATGTTTGCATACAATCACCGATTGTCTCCCCAATCCTATTTCCTCTGTATAAAAGGGTCCGAAAAAGGCTATTCGGGGCTCGGTTTTTATTAGGACAAGAGGCCTCCGCATCCGGCTGGTTGAAATAAACCAACTTCCTTCTCAGAGTTCTTATGTCCTGGCCTTCAATACCATGCACACCCAATTTCTCTGCAAAATTTCTGGCGACCATGAAGGGACTGCGCTGAAAAGGTCAGAGGCAGCAACAGTTGTTTGCCCCTCCTGGACATCTCCGGGGAGGCCGGGAGGGCCAGGGTGAAACCCAGCCCTGGGCACCCCTGGACACCCCATTTGAGTCCAGAAAGAGGTTGCGGTCTTTGCTGCAGCCCATGGGCACCAGAAGGTTTGAGAGACGCTGAGGATGAAGCAAGGAGATCCGCACATCGGACTGGTAAGAACCCCGGGGACATAGTGCAGGAAAAGCCTAATTCTAAAATTAGGAGGGAGCCTGATCAACTCTCAGAGGGGAGGACCTAGTATTCCTGAGAATACAGGAGGAAGCCGTCTCCTCTCCAGGTCAGAGGAAAGGAAAGGGGGGTGGTTGTGTGCGTGTGCTTGTGGTGACTGAGTGAGACGCAGAAAATCACTTCTGCAGGGCGAGTGTGAAGTCATGATCCGCGGTTCTGTGGGGCCTCTTACAATCAAGGGCGGTCTTCCATATTGGGGGCTTATACCATCCACTAAGGTTAAGAGGCGCCCAAAGCACCCACGAGGAACACAGCCGGAGATGGATGAAGTGTAAGGCTTGTGAGACTGTTGTGCACCATCAGAACAGGGTGGAAATGGGAAACACAAACAGTAAAACCCCGTTAGGTTGTATGCTGAAAAAATTCCCCATGCATTCCGTGAAAATGTGTATGGCATAAGGTTTCAGCCAGGAAAGCTTAGGATGCTTTCTGAATTAGAATGGCCAACTTTTGGCATAGGCTGGCCCCAGGAGGGCACTTTGTATCCCTGGATCATCTGTAAAGTGTAAAGTCCACGATGCAGTAACAGGAAATCCAGGGCATCCAGACCAATTTGCCTACATCGATGCTTGGGAAAATGCTGTGAGCCAAAATCCACCTTGGTTAGGGAAGTGCGTGACTAAGGAAGCTAGAATTTGCTTAATACAGAAACCGAGGAGTGCCATCCTAAGGACCAGACCAAACAATCATCGTGCAAAGGGCACAGAGAAAGTGCATCCCAAGTCCAGTGCCAATCCGCCCATTTTAGAAGGGCCATACAAACATGAATTTCCACCACCTTATGCGATGACTCCCACCCCAACAGTACTAAGGAATGAAAATGAGCTAGTCTCCCTAAGCAGTGCCCCGTTGTCATCACCCGTGCAGGGAAGTGCAACACCCACACCATCCCCGCCGCTGCTTTTATTGCCATCAGAGAGGGCACCTATACCATCCCTGCAGTTGCCTTTATCACCATCTGCACCTGAGAGCCCTACGCCATTCCCACAGCAGCTTTTACCATCTCTGCAGCAGTCCTTGGCACCTTCTGCTAGGGAAAATGCAGACCAGCAGCTTTTACATCTGGTTGCCCCTGGCAATGCTGCTGCAGCACTGCCCTTCAGTCAGGAAGGAGACGCTGAGAGGTGGCAACTCAAACCACAGGGAGCCCTGGGGAGACAGGGAGCAAAGAGAAAAGCTGCCTTCCAGCTACCTCTCTGTGAAGCCCAGACCCCAATCTTTTACGATGCAGATGGCCAGGTTCAGGGGGGAAACCAGACATTCATCTATTAGCCCTTTGCCACAACGGCTCTCTTTAACTGAAAAAACCAGACCCCACCATTCTTGGAGAAGCCTCAGGCCATGATGGACCTTTTCCAGTCCATTATACAAACAGACAAACCCACCTGGGCTGATTGTAAACAACTTATAATGATTTTATTGAACTTTGAAGAGAGAATGCGTGTCATGCAGGGAGCTCTAACCTGGCTTAGAGAGCATTCACCTGAGGGAACTTCAGACAGTGATCAATATGCCCACTTGCAGTTCCCAGAGTAGGACCCCCTGTGGGATCCAAATAGTGCCATAGGCCTCAACCAACTAGAAATGTTCCTTAGAGCCTTAGTTGAAGGATTCAAGGCAGGGAGCTGCAAGGCAATGAATATGGCAAAGACCAGTCAAATTCTACAGGCTGTGGATGAGAGTCCACTCAATTCTATGAGAGACTGTGTGAAGCATTTCATGTATACACGCCCTTTATCCCAGATGCTCCTGAGAGCCAAACAATGGTAAATGCAGCATTTGTTGCCCAATCACAGACTGACATCTGAAAAAAGCTGCAGAAATTGAATGGGTTTGCTGGAATGAATATCTCTCTCAGCTCATGCAAGTAGCTTCTAAGTTCTATGTCAACCGTGATGTAGAAACAAAAAGGGAAGAAAATAGAAAAATGAAAAAAAAAAAAAGGCAGATCTTCTGGCAGTGGCAATTCTAGAAAAATCCATTCCTGTGTCAAGGAAGGAAACCTGGTAAACCCCAGCCCCAAGGAGAGGGAAAGGCCCACATCTAGGGTGAAATCAGTGTGCAATACTGCAAAGAGGATGGGCATTGGAAGCGAGAGTGTCCCAGCTGGCCACTTGACCCGGCCTCTACAGACAAAACATTAGCCAGAAAAGCCAGTGGGGCATCACAACCCAAACGCTGGGTCCATAAAGGTTCAGGGAAAAAACCTGCAGATCAGATCATTTGGCTGGCAGGAATGGGGGACTCTGACAGACATTATTAGGACAGACCGAGCTCCTATTCTCTCGGCCCCATGGAACCTATGGTCGGAGTCCAAATTGGGGGCCGCACCATATATATGATGGTTGACACTGGGGCTCAACACTCTGTAATGACCAAGCCAGTTGGGACCCTATCAAAAAGACAAGCCACTATCGTAGGGGCAACTGGCAAAAGTGCCCAACAGCCCTTCCTTCAAACCAGGACCTGCAACATTGGGGGAAAGAAGGTCACTCACGAATTCCTTTATCTTCCAGAGTGCCCAGTCTGCCTCCTGGGTCAAGACCTGCTGTCTAAACTACAGGCTCAAATTACATTTAATGCCACAGGGCACAGGGCAATCCACACTGACACTGGGGCCACAAAACCCTCCAAAAGTAGTGCTAACCCTTTCTCTGCAGGAGGATGGAGACTGTTCTGCCTCAGTGAGACTGGTCAATCCATGGCCATGCAGCTCCCCTTTGAAGATGTGCCTGAAGTATGGCCAGATGGTAACCCAATGGGGATGGCATACATGACATTTCTCCAATTATTATTGAAATAAAACCTATGGCCAGTCCAGTAAGCATAAGGCAATATCCAGTTCCACGTGAAGTGCAATAAAGAGTCCAGCTACATATTCAGAGATTACTGAATGAGGGCATATTGAAGCCATACCAGTCTCTGTGGAACACCCCACTCTTCCCACTTAAAAAGGCTGATGGAGACTCTCGCCCAGTCCAGGACTTAGGAGCAGTTAATTCGGCAGTAATAACCCTTCATTCTGTGGTTTCTAATCCTTATACACTTCTCAGCTTAATACCCTCATCGGGAATCTACTTTTCATGCCTAGAACTTAAGGATGCCTTCTTCTGCATTTGGGTAGCACCCCAGAGCCAGCCGATTTTTGCCTTTACATGGGAAAATCCAAACTCAGGTGAAAACCAGCAGCTGACATGGACACGATTGCCTCAGGGATTGAAAAATGCACCCACTGTTTTTGGACAAGCCCTGGCCAGTGATCTCAAATCCTTTAAAGCAGAAAGCCATAACTGATTTCTTCTCCAATATGTAGATGACCTCATTCTCAGAAGTCCCACCTATCAAGACTGCACTGGTGGAACCCATGCTCTTTTAAAACATCTACAGCAAAAGGGCTATTGGGTGTCTAAGAAAAAAGCCCAAATCTGCCTACCTCAGGTCAAATATCTAGGTTATAAAATAATCAGTGGCACCATGAATTGGGACTTAAAAGAAAGAAAGAAAGAGAACTGTAGTCTGCCTGAGCCCAACACATGCCAGAAGCTCCAAGAGTTCCCTGGGGCAGCTGGATTCTGCCGCAATTGGATCCCCAATTTTGGGGTTCTCACGTGCCCTTTATATGAAGCCACAAAGGGGGGAGATCATGATCTCCTGCTCTGGGAAAGCCCACAGAAAAATATTTTCACTGCTGTCAAACAAGCTCTAATGGAAGCACTGAGCCTCGGACTTCCAGACCTCACTAAGCTGTTCTACCTCTAGGTTCACAGCCGCCATAGCATCGCAGTAAGAGTACTCACTCAATACCTTGGTTCCTGGCAAAGACCTGTAGCGTATCTATCCAAACAACTGGACGCTGTACCCCTGGGATGGCCCTCATGTTTGCAAGCCATAGCAACTGCAGCCATGCTTACAGTAGAAGCTGTAAAATTAACTCTTGGGCAGCCTATAATTGTCCGGGTTCCGCATGCAGTAATCACAATCTTAGAAGCCAAAGGAACACATTGACTTACTAACAGCTGCCTGGTTAAATATCAAACCCTATTATGTGAAAATCCATCCGTCCAGCTGGAACTTGTAAAAACCCTAAATCCAGCCACCCTGCTACCTGTGGAGCCAGAGGTTCCAGCCCATAACTGCCTGGAAACATTGCAAGAAGTATATTCCAGCAGGCCAGACCTTCAAGACCAGCCACTGACAAATCCTGTCATGGAGTTCTTCACAGATGGGAGTAACTTTATGCAGGGCAGCAATAGGCAAGCAGGATATTCTGTAGTAACATCTGAAGCCACAGTAGAGGTGCAACACCTCCCAGTCTACACATCAGCACAGAAAGCTGAACTCATTGCCCTCATCCAAGCCTTGCAACTTGCAGCTGGAGCCAAAGTTAACACCCACACAGACTCCAAATATGCCTTTACCTGCATGCGCATGGAGCTTTATACAAACAAAAGGGATTCATTAACTCAGGAGGGAAGAGCATTAAATATGGCACATAAATTCTGGAGCTACTAGAAGCAGTTTGGGAGTCTGTCAAAGTGGCTGTAATGCACTGTATGGGACACCAGACAAGCCACAGCCCCATTGCCCTGGGGAATCGGAGGGCAGACGCTGAAGCAAAAAGAATGGCAAGGGAGGGATCCTATCTGAAAACCCAGCCACTGCTCTCATTCCTCAACCTCTTAATTATCAGAACATCTAGAATAAACTGCCTGCTCTCACTCCGCAGCCTCTGAGTCACCGAGAGCTGCAATATACTCAAGCTGAGAGAGACTGGATATTCTCTGAGGGCGGAACACAAGGAGAAAATGGATGGTGGGCATTGCCTGATCACAGAATAGTTGTGCCACAAATATTAGCAGCAACTGTAGTTCAAGACTACCATGAGAACACACACTTGGGAAAAACCCATCTTAAGGAAGTGTTAGAAAGATTCTTCTACATCCCAAGACTAGTAGCTATCACCCATGCTGTATGCCAATGGTGTGTGACAAGTGCAAAGAATAACCCTCGCCAGAGGCTACAGGAGCCGCAGGAGTCCAGAAAATTGGTAGTATGCCTCTTGAAGATCTAATAGTTGATTTCACTGAAATGCCATGATCTGGAGGCCATAAGTATCTCCTAGTCCTTGTTTGCATGTTTTCTGGCTGGGTGGAAGCCTTTCCCACTCAAACAGAAAAAGCTGAAGAAGTAGCTAAAGTTCTCAGGGAAATCATTCCTCACTATGGGCTACCACTCTCAATTGGCTCTGACAACAGACCTGCCTTTGTCTCCGAAATCACTCAAAAGATTGAAAAGGCACTGCACATCTAATGGAAACTGCACACCGCTTACCATGCTCAGAGCTCAGGAAAGGTAGAGTGATGAACTGTAAGATATAAAAACTTATATTGCCAAGATTTGCCAAGAAACTGGGCTAACATGGGTGCAGGTACTTCCAAGTGCTCTCCTACAAATTTGAGCCAGCCCAAACCAAAAACTAAGCCTAACCCCTTATGAAATCCTCTTTGGGAGGCCTCCTCCCTTAATCAGAAATATAGAAAGGGATCTCAGAGAAAGAGGAAACTTATCAATACCTCAGCAGATGATCAGCTTAGGAAAAACCCTACATAACCTGCATCACTGGGTCCAAGAAAGGGCCCCCATTAGCTTAAGCAGCTCTGTACACCCATACAATCCAGGAGATGCAGTTTGGGTCAAGGACTGGAAGTCAGCTCCACTAACCCTTTTATGGCAAGGAACCTATCTTGTCATTTTCTCCACCCCCACTGCAGTTAAAGTAGCTGAAATCACCCCGTGGTAACACCATAGCTGAGTCAAGCAAGCTGCCCCAGTGTCCTGGATCTGTATTCCAGATACCCACAACCCAACCAAACTCATCTTGTGAAAAAGGAGAACACCAAGCCCTGCTCCAGTCACACCCCAGAAGCTGACTGGTCCACCCATGGCTGAAGTTTGAGGATGGAACACCGAGCTCTGCTCCAGTCACACCCTGGAAGCTTATTGGTCTAAGCACGACCAAAAATTAGGAATCTGTTACAATGCCCCTTCGGCTATTTTTCCTACTTCTAGCCCTAACCCTCCCCTGGTCCCAGGTCAACACCACAGAGTGTGAGCCATGTATTCAAAAGGTACGTACAGGGACCCATGTCAACACCACATTAATATATCACAGGGAAACGGACTTTGGCCCAGTGGTTAGGGCATCCGTCTACCATATGGGAGGTCCGCGGTTCAAACCCCGGGCCACCTTAACCCGTGTGGAGCTGGCCATGCGCAGTGCTGATGCGCGCAAGGAGTGCCGTGCCACGCAAGGGTGTCCCCCGCGTGGGGGAGCCCCACGCGCAAGGAGTGTGCCCGTGAGGAAAGCCGCCCAGCGTGAAAAGAAAGAGCAGCCTGCCCAGGAATGGCGCCGCCCACACTTCCCGTGCCGCTGACGACAACAGAAGCAGACAAAGAAACAAGACGCAGCAAACAGACACCAAGAACAGACAACCAGGGGAGGGGGGGAAATTAAATAAAATAAATAAATCTTTAAAAAAATATATATATATCATAGTCATTACACCTGCAAGGGTCAGGTAACCACCTGTCAGTTTCAGGGAATCTCCTATAGTGTCTGTAACGCATCTGGCCAAATAACCTGCTATGACCCTAGACCCCCAACAGTCTCCCATAAATGGGAAATAAGAGTGCTTGATCAAAATGGAGAGCTACTTTCCTCCACCCCAGTCACTAGCTAGAACCAACGAGTGTCCCTCCTATTTGACACATGTCAAGTTATAGACTCCGGGATACCATGGAACACAGATTGTGGAGGGCTCGACTGGGAGCAGACATATACTCATAACAATAAGTACATGTGTGCTCCAGAAATGGGGAGTGCAGCCCAAAGGGGGGGCGTTTGCTGCAAATACATAGGTGCATACTACTGCCCATACTGGTCTTGTGTCACCTGGGCCACCTGGAACATGGATATAGCTAAACAAACAGCTATCCTCACCAAGGGTATGGCCCCGGCTAACTGTCCACATGGTCAATGTAACCCCTTAAGCCTCACCATCCTTAAACTTGAATCCTGGAAGTCTCAGGGAGTCCAAATGGGCCTCTGCATTGATGGTAAAGGAATAGACCCAGGAACCTACGTCTGGGTTGGGTATCAGAATACCCACTCACAAGTAAAGCCCATTCTGTGTTCCACTCCTTCTATGAAGAAATAAAAGCCCTTTTCCATCCCACAAGCAGCAAGAAACCTCTTTATAAGCCTGACTGAAGTGGTAGGGCAGCCTTAAATGTCTCCTCATGCTATGTATATGGAGGTACTAATATGGGAGACCAATGGCCATGGGAAACCAGGGAATACAATTAGAGTGCTTGATCAAAATGGAGAGCTACTTTCCTCCACCCCAGACACTAGCCAGAACCAACGAGCTTCCCTCCTATTTGACACATGTCAAGTTATAGACTCTGGGATACCATGGAACACAGATTGTGGAGGGCTCGACTGGGAGCAGACATATACTCATAACAATAAGTACATGTGTGCTCCAGAAATGGGGAGTGCAGCCCCATTACAGCCAACCATATAATGCAACTGGCCTCCTGGTTGTCCCCTGAGATAGTATGTGGCCCTTGCAAACTTCTGTCATAGGAAAATATTGTGTTTCAAGGGCCTGCCTAAGCTCCTCTATAGCTGTTGGAAACCTAACATGTACAGGGGGGAAATTCCAAAATTATACCACAAATACAACAAAGCCTTGGGGAACATGGAACGAATCTGACGTCGTTCTCATAAATTATACTTCCCCAAATTAATCACAGTGTGGAACTCCACTGCAAAGGGCCCCTTTACCACCCCAAATGGTTTGTACTGGATTCGTGGGAAGGTTGTATTCTGAGAACTTCCACGAAACTGGTGTGGAACTTGTATGCTCGGTACAATAAAACCCTCCTTCTTCCTCATTCCCTTAACAGAAGGGAAAGAGCTAAGCCAGCCAGTATATCAAAACATAAGAGAAAAAAGGGCTGTCACTATCTGGGGAGGTGAAGAATGGCCCCCTGAGCATATAATCCAATACTATGGGCCAGCGACTTGGGCAGAGGATGGCATGTGGGGTTATCGAACCCCTGTCTATATGCTAAACCGAATCATCCGCCTACAAGTAGTGGTAGAGATAATAAATAATGAAACTGCCCATGCACTATACTTACTAGCCCAACAGCAAACTAAATTCAGAAATGCTATCTATCAAAACCGTCTTGCCCTAGACTATCTCTTGGCAGCTGAAGGGGGAGTTTGTGGAAAGTTCAATCTCTCTAAATGCTGCCTTGAATTAGATAACACTGGAAAGATTATTGATGAAATTACAAGCAAAATAGTAAAAATTGCTCATGACCCAGTGCAAACCTGCAATGATTGGAATTTAAATAATCCCTTTGGAAGCTAGCAGTCAATAGTAAACAATTTCAAGCTTCTCCTGGGAATAATTGCCTTCTTCATAAGAGCATGCATCATCCTTCCTTGCCTCCTCCCTTTCATCATAAACAGAATGTGCACCCTAATAAATGGTATAGTAAAATGACAAACAGCTGGCTATCTCATGGCTCTATATACATACCAGTCAGTCCAGAGAGACTCAGACAATAGTGATGCCAAAGCTGAATAACTTAAGGTTGGCCTCCAAGGGGGGAATATGATATAGCCTGTGCATAAATTCAAAATTGTTTCCAAGTGTACCTAGTCCCTAAAAGTCCAAATAAGTAATATAGGCCCTACAGTCTTTGAATGTTCAGAAAGGATGTAAGACTGAATGTGTATTCAAGGTTGCATCCAGATGGAATGTGGAAGATATGGCAAATCCAAGCTGGCTTGGAATGTGGGGAATATGTGTTAAATCAAACTTACCTGGAGGAAATAACCTATCTGATACTCAGATAAAACACTGAAGAAATTAACAAAAAGTCTGTTTGCATACAATCACTGATGGTCTCCCTAATCCTATTTCCTCTGTATAAAAGGGTCCGAAAAAGGCTATTCAGGGCTTGGTTTTTATTAGGACAAGAGTCTGCCGAGTCTGGCCGGTCAAAATAAAACAACTTCCTTCTCAGAGTTCTCATGTCCTGGCCTTCAATACCGCACACACCCAATTTCTCTACAACATCTGCTCTCCGTGTCTGTTCATTATGTGCTCTCTGGGTCTGCTTGTCTTCTTTTAGGAGGCACTGGGAACTGAACCCAGGAATTCCCATGTGGTAAGCAGTCACCCAACTGCTTGAGCCACATCTGTTTCCTGGAGTTTTATAGTTTTAAGGCTGATAATTAGATATTTAATCCATTTGGAGCTATTTTTATTTTTTTATTAGAGAATTTGTCATTTTACAGAACAATCATGCATAAAACAAGGGATTTTCATACACCACACCAACCTCAACACATTGCACTTGTGTGAAAATTTTTTACAATTGATGATAGCACTCTTTAAATAATTGTACTATTTTAACAGTAGTTATATTTGTTAAAATTGGTGAAAGATTATTAAAATAGTACTATTAACAATCATCAATAGTTTACACTAGGTGTGTATGTATTCCCATATATCACCCTATTGTTTACTATTTTATCAGTGTCATACATTTGTTATAATTCATGAATGAACATTCGTACACTTGTACCATTAAATATAGTCCATCATCTACATCATCACTCTTAAAGTTTCCTCTTTTAACCACATTCACCTATACATTTCAGTGTTGTTGACCACACTCACAATAACGTGCTACCATCACTGAAATCCATATCCAAACTTTTACCAGCTTATATAGAAAATGTGTACAAGTTAATCATCAATTCCCCACTCCTTAACTCAAATCTATCTCCAGTAAACTATATTCTAGTCCTAACTGAATGGCTTTGCCTATAATAATTACTTCACAACAGTGAAATCATACAATATTTTTCTTTTTATGTCTGGCTTATTTCCCTAAACATAATGTCCTCAAGGTTCATCCATGCGGTTGCATGTATCAGGACTTCATTCCTCCTTGCACCTAATTAATATTCCATTGTATGTGTTTACAACATTTTGCTTATCCATGTATTGGTTAATTGACACTTGGGTTGCTTCCATCTTTGACAATTGTGAATAATGACACTGTGGCCATTGATGCGCAAATGTTTATTTGAGTCGCTGAGTCACTGCTTTCAGTACTTCTGGGTATATAACTAATAGCAAGATTGCTGGATCATATGGTAATCCTATACTTAGCTTCCTAAGGATCTTCCACACTGTCTTCCACAGTAGCTGTACCGTTTTACATTACCACGTATTCACCAGGTGCAGTGAATGTGCCATGATGATGGAAGAGGTTGTTTATATGGGAGGAGTGGGGTGAGGGGGATGGGGTTATATGGGGATCTCATTTTTTATGTAACATTGAAAAGAAAAGAAAAAAGAAAAAAAAATAGTTGATGAGTGTTCCTATCTCTCCACATACTCTGCAACACTTGTAGATTTCTGTTTTTTCTTTTTTTTTTTAACATTTATTTATTTAATTCCGCCCCCCTTCCCCCGGTTGTCTGTTCTCTGTGTTCATTTGCTGCGTCTTGTTTCTTTGTCCACTTCTGTTGTTGTCAGCGGCACGGGAAGTGTGGGCACTGCCATTCCTGGGCAGGCTGCACTTTCTTTTGCACTGGGCAGCTTTCCTTACTGGGGTGCAGTCCTTGCGCGTGGGGCTCCCCTATGTGGGGGACACCCCTGCATAGCATGGCACTCCCTGCGCACATCAGCACTGCGCATGGGCCACCTCCACATGGGTCAAGGAGGTCTGGGGTTTGAACCACGGGCCTCTCATGTAGTAGACGGATGCCCTAACCACTGGGCCAAGTCCGTTTCCCATCTGTTTTTTCTTAATAGTCATCATTCTATTAGGTGTGAAATAATATCTGATACTGCTTTGATTTGCATTTCCCTAATAGCAACTGATGTTGAACACCTTTTCATGTGCTTTGTAGCCATTTGCATATCCTATTTGGAGAAATGACTATTCAAGACTTTTGTCCATTTTTAAAATGGTTGTCTTATTTTTATTGTTGAATTCAAGGATTTCTTTTTTTTTTCTCTTTTTTTTCTTTTTTCTTTTTTTTATTGACTTTGTAATAATATTACATTAAAAATATATATGTGAGGTCCCATTCAACCCCACCCCCCCACCCCACCTCTCCCCGCCCCCCCAGCAATACTCGTTCCCATCATCATGACACATCCATTGGATTTGGTAAGTACATCTTTGGGCACCTCTGCACCTCATAGTCAATGGTCCACATCATGGCCCATACTCTCCCCCATTCCATCCAGTGGGCCCTGTGAGGATTTACAATGTCCGGTGATTGCATCTGAAGCACCATCCAGGGCAGCTCCATGTCCCAAAGATGCCTCCACCTCTCATCTCTTCCTGCCTTTCCCCATACCCATCAGCCACCATGTCCACTTTTCCCAATCCAATGCCACCTCTTCTATGTGGACATTGGATTGGTTGTGTCCATTGCACCTCTATGTCAAGAGGAGGCTCAGATTCCACATGGATGCTGGATGCAATTCAAGGATTTCTTTATATATTCTGATTATTAAACCCTTAACAGATATGTGGTTTCCAAATATTTTCTCCCATTGCAGAGGCTGTTTTTCACTTAAGTGACAAAATCTTTTAATGCACAAAAGTGTTTAATTTTGAGAAAGTCTCATTTTTTTTCCATTTCTTCCTTCGTTCATTATGCTTTGGGTGTATAGTCTAAGAAATCATTGCCTAACATAAGATCCTGAAGATGCTCCATTATATTTTCTTCAAGGAGTTTTACAATCCTAGCTTTTATATTTAGGTCTTTGATCAGTTTTGAGCTAATTTTTGTGCAGACTTTGAGATAGGGGTTCTCTTTCATTCTTTACATATGGATATCCAGTTCTCCCAGCACCATTTTTTGAAAAGACTATTTTCTTCCAATTGAGTGGACTTGGCAGGCATGTAGAATATCAGTAGGCTATAGATGTGAAAGTTTATTTCTGAACTCTCAATTTGATTCCATTGGTCAATATATCTTTCTTTATGCTAGTACCGTGCTCTTTGACCCACTCTAGCTAGGTAAAGAAAGGAAATGTGAATCTTCCAACCTTGTTCTACTTTTCCAGCTATTCAGGGTTCCTTACCCTTCCAAATAAATTTGATACTTGTATTTTCCATCTCTGCAAAGTAGGCTGTTGGAAATTTGATTGGGATTGCATTGAATCTGTACATAAATTTGGATAGAATAGACGTTGGAATAATATTTAATCCTCAAATCCATGAACACAGAATATTGTTCCATTTATTTAAGTCTTCTTTGATTTCTTTTTCCAATGTATTGTAGTTTTATGTGTACAAGTCCTTTACATCCTTGGTTAAATTTATTCCTGATAGTTGATTCTATTATTTTCTGTTATAAATGGATTTTTTTCTTGATTATCTCCTCAGATGGCTCATTACTGGGGTGAAAAAAAAATTGCTGGTTTTTGCAGATTGATTTTATGTCCTGCTACTTTGCTGAATTCTTTTGCTAGCTATAGTATCTCTTTGTTACAGATTACTCAGGACTTCCTATACATAGTATCAAGCCATCTGCAAATAGTGAAAGGTTTTACTCTTCCTTTCCTATTCAGATGATGTTTATTTTTCATGCCTAACTGCTCTAGCAAGAACTCCTAGCACAATGTTGAATAACAGAGGTGATAGTGGGCATCATTGTCTTGTTCCAGATCTTACAGGGAAGGCTTTCATCATCTCAACTCCAAGTTCCCTGATAGCTGTGGATTTCTCATACATGACCTTCAGCATGTTGACAAAGCTTCTTTCTATTTCTACCTTTCAAAATGTTTTTATAAAGAAAGGATATTGGGAGTTCGGGGGAGATGGCTTTGAAGTAGGGAGGTAGGATTCAACTCTCTCACAAAAACAACAGAGAAAGGGCAAAAAGCTATCTGAGGGAGCTGCTTTGGGGATCTGAAGACCAGGAAAGTACTGCACATCATCCAGGAGGGAAAGGGACAGAGAGACAAAGAGGCCAAACAATAACCATGACCACTTGCCCCTGTGGCTGGGAAGAGCACATACACCTCACCCTCAAGGTGAATATCCAGGGTAAAATCCCTGGCTCACTGCAGTCAAATGAGTGAAAAGAACATTCTCCTTCCTGAAAGGAAGGGGTATCTGGCAGAGGGTGGACAATGGCTTCCCTTCAGTGACTTTGACCAGTTAAGCCCCCTTTAAATCTCACAAAGGACACTAGCCAGCACTGAAGTGGTCCAGGGAGAGGGGATGGGGTATCCTATCAGGAAGGTGATCACACCCAGCCACTCTGGAATAGAGAGGAAGTAGGTCAGTGAGGAGGTAAGCAGAGACAAAGATGCCTAACCAGCCTAGGAGAGAAGGAAGACAGGAGAGTCTACAAACTGTTAGAAGCCCAATTCACCCAAGGAAAAGGGAGCTTGGAGATCCAGATAAGTTTTAAGAAGCCTACATAACCTGTTGAGTGGGGTGACACTCAGTGTAAGAATGTTTGCCTCACATATACAAGGTTAAATTCCTACTACCTCATAAGACAGGGGTTCTTTTTTTTTTCTTTTTTTTCTTTTCTTTTATTTTTTTATTGACTTTGTAATAATATTACATTAAAAAAATATATATATGAGGTCCCATTCAACCCCACCACCCCCACCCCACCTCTCCCCCCCCCCCCAGCAACACTCATTCCCATCATCATGACACATCCATTGCATTTGGTAAGTTCATCTTTGGGCATCTCTGCACCTCATGGTCAATGGTCCACATCATGGCCCATACTCTCCCCCATTCCATCCAGTGGGCCCTGTGAGGATTTTCAATGTCCGGTGACTGCCCCAAGACAGGGGTTCTTAAAATTTATTTACAGACCTCTTTGCCAGTTAGGTGAAAACCATGGAACTCTTGCTAAGTCCACACTGTATTATGAATTATTTAATAAATATATCACTCTTGCACCATGTCTTTACAAGAATAATGCTTTTCTGAATTTCATTTCCAGTTCATGGACCTCATGTTAAAAAGTCTTGTCCTAAGAGAAGTGATCCAGAGAGTTGTCATCAGGTTGTCAAACACCCAGCTGGCACCTTATAACAGAGACTTACAGACTAAGGGTTTTTTTTTCCTTCAAATTCTACTCAATTTATTCATTTTTTTAAAAATATTACATTAAAAAAATATGAGCTCCCCATTCACCCCCACTGCCCCCACCCCACCCACTCCCCCCACAGTAACACTCTCCCCCATCATCATGACACATCCATTGCATCTGGTGAGTACATCTCCGGGCATCGTTGCACCCCATGGCCTGTGGTCCACACCATAGCCCACACTGTTCCACATTCCACCCAGTGGGCCATGGGAGGACATACAATGTCCGGCAATTGTCCCTGCAGCACCACTCCGGACAACTCCAAGTCCCAAAAATGCCTCGACATCTCTTCTCTTCCTCCCATTTCCCGCACCCAACAGCCACCTGGCATTGGTGTGGAAAAAGGGTTTTTTGGTTTTAGGATTTTTGGCCTTTTTTTTTTACATTTTTATCATTTTTAAAAATTTTTATTCTTTATTTAATTGACTAAAATTGAGTACCATACCTATGGAGGGCAGACTGTAGGATGATTGCCTGATGGGAACTGGCAAATTGAGATGTGTCCCAGGGGCCTAAGAGGGAAACCTGTTTTTCCTGGGTTGTTTGTTTTTTTGTTTATTGTCTTTTTTCTTTGTTTCCATTTCTTCTTTTCCTTATTTTTTCTATTTCCTTTCATTCTTTCAATTTTCCCTCTTTCATTACCTTTTTTATCCCACTTCCTCTTGTTTGATTTTTTTTTCCTTCTCATCTTGCTGGCCTCTTGTTTTATTCTGTTTTTTCTTTTTCTTTTTGTTTTTAAGTCCACCTTTTTACTTATTCCTTAGTATTTTTATGATTTTTCACTCATATTACATATTTATTTCCTGGCTCTTCATGGTTCATTTTCTATCTTTTAAAAACTATTGCTTTTATTATTTTTCTCTTCCCCTCTTTTTCCTTTTCTCTGGTCTTAATATTTTTTCAAGGGACCACAGATAACTACAAGTATACAGAATAATGGGGAACCAAGTGTAAAAAAGGAAACTTTCCACAAAAAAATAAATCCCTAGAGTAGAGAGAAAAGCTAATCATCTGAATAAGCACATAAAGATGAACAGATGCCTAGACACCAAAAAAAATTATAAGCCAAACTAAGAAACAGGAAGATATGGACCAGTTTAAAGAACAAACTGAAAAAAAAAACAGTAGGAGATGCAAAATATGGAAAAACTAATCACCGATGTACAAATATGAATCAGCTTAATAACATGAAGGAAGAGATAAAGGATATTAAGAAGACACTGGGGTAACACACAGAAGAAATTATAAACATACATAAAAAGATAATGGATCTAATGTTGAATGGCACAATGCAAAAAATCAAAAATTCACTCAAAGGAATTAGCAGATTTGAACAGGCAGAGGAAAAAATTAGTGACATCAAAGATAGTACATCTGAAATCAAACAGATAGAACAGATAGATAAAAAGATAGAAAAAATTCAGCAGAGATGTAGGGAATTGAATGACAACATGAAATACATGAACATACACATTATAGGCATTCCAGAGGGACAGGAGAAGGAAAAGGGGCCAGAGGAAATAATACCTGAAAATTTCTGAATTCTTTTGAGAGACATGGACATCCATGTCCAGGAAGAGCATCACACTACAAACAGTATAATCCTAACACAACTAATCTTGAGACATATGCTTATCAAATTGTCCGATATTCAGGACAAAGATAGAATAATGAAAGCAGCAAGAGAAAGGAGATCCATCACACAAGGGAAGTTTGATAAGCCTGAGCAATGGTTTCTAATCTGAAATGATGGAAGCAAGAGGGCAGTGGAATGATATTGTTAAGGTGACAAAAGAAGAGAAAAAATTGTTAGCCAACAATTCTGTATCCAGGAAAACTGGTATACAAAACTGAGGGAGAATTCAAAATATTCACAGATAAACAGATATTAAGAGAGTTTGTCAACAGGAAAGCTGCACATCAAGAAATGCTAAAGGGAATTCTGCAAGTTGAATAATCATAGAAGTAACAAAATAATACTTTAAAAATTTTTTGACATTATATCTTTCATAACTGTAAGATCTGTTGTCTTGTGTGTATAGTGACATTTTCTTCCATTTATTCCCCCAAGTGTCTTACTTTGTTCATTTTGTCTTCAAAGAAGTTTTAATATTTTTTCATTGATCTAGCAAAGGAAAATTATTTTTTTCAATTTTTAAAAAATGAAGCACAATAATGAAGAATGTTGTTAATGTGGGAAGATGTGGGAGATAGGGAACTGAGCATATGGGAATACCTTATATTTTTATGTAAATGTATGTAATCTAAATATTTTTTAAAACATTAAAACATATTTTTTGAAAACCTTTTTTGGTGGATTAGTGAAAAAATATTAAAGCTTGTTTGAAGCCAAAATGAAAAAAGACACTTGGGGAATAAATAGAAGAAAATGTAACTATACATACAAGATAAGAGATGTTAAATTTAAGAAAGGGATAATATCAAAAAATTGTATTTTTTATTACTTTTATGATTATGCCTTTCAACCTGAAGAATTTCCTTTAGCATTTCCTGAAGGGCAGGTTTCCTGTTGACAGACTCACTTAATTTCTCTTTATATGTGAATATTTTGAACTCTCCCTCATTTTTGAATGACAATTTTGATGGATACAGAATTCTTGGATAACAAATCTGTTTCAATTTTTTTTCAATTCCACTGAACCTTTATTCCTGAAATTGAAACTTAGCCTAGTATTATAGGGTGCCTAAGATTTTCTTCATGAGAGCCTCCTTATTGCTTAAATGTGGCCTCACTCTAAGTCAAACTCAGCATGTAAATGCATTATCATCCTCCCAGCATGGAACATGATTCTTGGGGATGAGCCTTCCTAGCACCAATTACTACCAAGTACCAACTAGCAATTCAACTGGAAAAATACATTGACCAAAAGGGGGAAAAGGGAAAGAAAAATGAGTTTATATGGCTAAGAGACTTCAAAGTGAGTCAGGAAGTCATTCCAGAGGTTATGATTATGCATGTCTCAACATGATCTCATTGATTGCCAAAAGTAAATACTACCTCAAATAGTGGGGCTCATGTGGGCTCTGGAGACGTCCAGAAACTAGAGTCAGGGCAGTGAGCTCAGGAATTAGATACCTTGCCAGTGGACCCTACTTTGGAATTTATGCTCCACTGTGTGATAGAGTTGAACTCAGTTGTGGTTTCCCTAAACATGGCTCTGCTGACCTTTCTACTTGAATCTATAATTAGTACTAGGGATGATAGGTGTACATCCAAATGACTGAAATCTTTGGGGTGTCCATGTGCCAGCTGGACCATGAATCTTAATGGAGATTCTCCTATTCATTAGACTCACCCAAGACAACTAACAAGGAGATGATGATGATGGACAAAGACCATCCCAAGGAACAAAGAGAGTCTACAATTGCAAGCAAGAGAGTTCTACCCATCTGCACCATGGGAAGGAAGCCCTCTCTGAATTAGAGAATGATTGGACATTACCATCCCAGAATGCTCAAGATGGGGAGTCACGTATGAACTAAAGCATACTTACTGGTATTCTACTATAGAATTATTGTGACTCTAGCAATGGAAGAAATTATATCATTGATGTGGAGGCAGTTGTCACTGGAGGTTCTGAGGGCAGAGAGAGGGAAAACAAGTGTAATATGGGCTATTTTGGGGACTTGGGAATTGTCCTAAATAACATTGCAATGACAGATACAGGCCATTATATATCTTGCCATAATCTACAAAATTTTGTGGAAGAGAGCATAAAATACAATGTAAACTATAATCCAGGTTTAGTGGCAATGCGCCAAATATTTTCATCAATTTTAATGAATGTACAACACTAACGAAGGATGTTGTTCATGTGGGAAAATGTGGAAGGTGAAAGGAGTGAGATATATAGGTGTAGCAGTTTGATATTTTTGATGAATTACAAAAAGAATGATAAGATTATGTTTGTAAACTGGTTTTTCCCCTGGGCATATAAGACTACATTGGGATTGGGAAAAGTGGACATGGTGGCTGATGGGTATGGGGAAAGGCAGGAAGAGATGAGAGGTGGAGGCGTCTTTGGGACATGGAGCTGCCCTGGATGGTGCTTCAGAGGCAATCACCGGACATTGTATATCCTCACAGGGCCCACTGGATGGAATGGGGGAGAGTATGGGCCATGATGTGGACCATTGACTATGAGGTGCAGAGGTGCCCAAAGATGTACTTACCAAATCCAATGGATGTGTCATGATGATGGGAGGGAGTGTTGCTGGGGGGGGGAGAGGTGGGGTGGGCGGGTGGGGTTGAATGGGACCTCACATATATATTTTTAATGTAATATTATTACAAAGTCAATAAAATAAAAAATAAAATAAAATAAAAAAAAGACTACATTGGATTCAGAGGTTTACTTGATTACTTAATCAAGTAAAACTTTTGTGTCAGTAGGACATTGAGTACCTGCCCTTTGTTTAGTGGGGACTTACACATAAAAGGAATGGCAAAAGAAAAAGTTGAATTTTAATGTTGAAGTTTTGATGTTGGAGTTCGATGCTGAAGTCTTAAGCCAGAGCCCCAGGGAGCCATTCACCTGATAGTCTGCATCTGACCTTGTGGGGAAAACAGGAGCTGAGCCTAGAGGAACCCAGGAATCCTGAGCCTTCACAGACATTAGCAGCCATCTTGCCCCAACATGTGAAAATAGACCTTAGTGACGGAAGTAAGTAATGCTTTATGGTCTGGTATCTGTAAGCTCCTACCTCAAATAAATACCCTTTATAAAAACCAACCAATTTCTGGTATTTTGCATCAATACCCCTTTGGTTGACTAATGCAATGGGAATCCCCTATATATTTATGTAACATTTATGTAAGCTAAGTATCTTTTTTTAAAAAAAACTAAAAATATTTTTAAAAAAGAACAAAGAAAGTAATAAGATAAAGAGGGTTGGAGGACACTGTAGAAAGGAAGAAAGAATAACTATAAAGGTAAAAAGAGAAATAAAAACAAAATATGACCTATATAAAACTAAAGGAAATATGGCTAATTTAAGTAATGCCATGTGTGTCAGTTTCATATTGTTTATGAATTACAAAATTAAATGTTGGATTATTTTTGTAAACTGGTTTGTCCCTCCTGGCATATTAGATTATTTTGGATTAGGAGGTTTCTCTTTACTTGACTAAATTATGATTAAGGCTTTGATTAGGCCATGCAAGTAGGACATTGTATCCCTACCCCCTTAGTGGGCAGGGCCTGACAGAAACTGTACTGCAATGAAAGGAGGTTTGAGTTTTAAGCTGGAGCCCAGAAAGTAAGCACACAGAGGAGCAGAGCAACTGAGCCTGAAGAGAATCAAGTCCTAGGGAAAGAGACAGACCTGGTTGCCTGATAGTCTACAGCCAGCCTTGAGGAAAGAGTGGGGCAGATGAGCCCAGAGAGAAACAAGCCCCAGGAAGAGGGGAACCCAGGAAGCCTGAACTCTTGGCAGATGTTGGAAGCCATCTTGCTGCAACACATTACAATGGACTTTGGTGAGGGAAGTAACTTATGCTTTATGGCCAGGTAACTGTGAGCTCCTACTTCAATAAATACTCTTTATAAAGGCCAACAGATTTTTGATGTTTTGCATCAACACCCCTTTAGCTAACTAAAACAGTATTTGGTACCAGAGAGTGGCTAAGTGCTTTTTCAATTACCAAAATGCTGGAACAGTTTAATAAATAGGTGTCGCAGTTTGATATGGTTATGAATTCCAAAAATAGATATTGGATTGTGTTTGTAATCTGGTCTGTACCTGGGTGTGATTAAGTTATGATTGGGGCTTTGATTGGGTCTCATCATTAAGGCATTGAATCCCCACCCCTTGGTGAGTGAGGGCTCACAGATAAGAGATGGTAAAGCACAGTTTTGGAGGTTTTTGATGTTGGAGTTTGATGCTGAAGCCTTAAGCTGGAGCCCCAGGAACTAAGCACACAAAGGAAAGAGAAGCAAGAACCAGGAAGACAGGAACCCTGAACCCTGAAAGAAGCAGGACCCTGGAAGGGAGGAGCCCAGGAAGCCTGAATCCTTGCACATATCAGCAACCATCTTGCTCCAACACATGAAAAAAGACTTTGGTGAGGGAAGTAACTTATGCTTTATGACCTGATATCTGTAAGTTCCTGCCCCAAATAAATACCCTTTATAAAAACTAACAAATTTCTGGTATTTTGAATCAGCACCCCTTTGGCTGACTAATACAATGGGTAAGGGCTATTTTTTGGAGGAATTGTGAGAAGCTTAGTAGTAAAAACCTGCAGTACTTTGAAGAGACTGTTGGTAGGGATATGAATGCTAAAGAGACTTTTTATGAGGCCTTAGAAGTAAATGATGAAACTATTATTGGAAAGTGAAGAAAAGATGATCAATGCTTTAAAGTTGCAAACAACTTAGCAAGATTAACTCCTGGTATTTTTTGGAAGGCAGAATTTGAAAAGGGCAAGCCTGGGCACTTAGCTGAAGAACTTTACAAAGTAAACTCAGAATGTGGCTTGATTTCTCCTTGCAGCTTATAGCAAAATGCTAGATGAGCAAGATAAACTGAGAACTGAATTGTTGGGCTCAAAGAAACCAGAAACTGATTCTGGAAATTCTAAACCTCTAATATCAAGTCCCCAGATATTAGTGTACCATTTGAAGACTTAACTAAACTTGGAACTTGTAAATCATGATTGAAGATGCAGTTATCTCAGAAAGACTTGTAGAAAGTTTACTGTCTGAAGACTGAGAACCCTGCTTCCTGCATTCTAAACCCACAAGTTATTTGAGATAGCTGTATGGACAAAACCACTGTCAGCTTGAACTAAAAGAGACATGGAACAGACAGATTGAAGGACAAACAGCTTTAAGAGGAAAACCATGGAAGTTGAGGTCTGGAATTAAGACATTGCCTTGGGCCAAGAGAGGAACCCCATCTATGAGTACAGAGAGGGTGAGTTTGCCCCAGTAGTTGAAGAGAGTGGATGTTCCTGCCCAATGTTCTGGGAGTATTTTGCTCTCCCAGGTTACAGAGAGAGTGGAGCACATTCCCTAAGGGTAAGGGAGGTTAAGGTCACTACCCCATAGGTCTGAGAGGGGTCAACCTGTCCCCCATGGATTAGGGAAGGCCAGATGATCAGTTTGTTGCTCTGAGATGGTTGAGCCTGTATGCTAAATGTAAGGGAAGATGTTGTCTTCATTTCACTGTACTAGAGGGGCTAAGATTGTAACTCAAAGATGGGTAAAATGAGGCAATCACCCCAATGCTCTTTGAGGGTGAGGTCTAGAGCTTGGTCATCACCCAGATGCTTGATTAGGGTGGAACAAAGAAAATTTCCATTAGTCAAGCCTGTGGAAAGGATGGGTCCCCATGTGGCCCCAGGAAGAAGAAACCATAATCTTGAAAATGACTCTCAGACTTTGACATCTAATGAATTATGCCCTGTAAGTTTATAGAACTGTTCTGGACCCATAACTCCTGTTTCCCTCCAAATTTTTCCTTATTGTAATGAAAATGTTTATCTTTTGTCCGTTTATGTATTGGAAGTAGATAAATTGTTTTGTAAGTTTAAGAGGTCTACAGCCATATGGGGAACTTGCCCCAAGACAAAATATTTCTTAACATGATTGCAATGACAATTTGTACTTAGCGTTCCTACTGATTTAAGGATTTTTGAATATAGTAGTGTAGCAGTTTGATATCATTTATGAATTTGAAAAATAGAGATTGGATTATGTTTGTTAACTGCTCTGGATATATTAGATTGTATTGGATTCAGAACCTTCACTTTTGTTTGATTAAATAATGATTAAGGGTTATATTGGGCCATATCAGTAGGATGTTGAATCTCCACCTCCATGGTGGGTGGGGACTCACACAGAAAATGACAAAGGACAGGAATTAGTTTGAGTTTTCCAGTAAGGAAAAGCACAGGAGAAAAACACAAATGAATAGAGACAGCTCCACAGACATGGCAGAGGCTCTGAGAGATGAGCCATTTGCCTGATAGTCAACAGCTGACCCTGTGGAGAGATACAAGCCTGAGCCTGGAGAGAATTGAACCCTGGGGAGAGAGACATAGCCTAGGGCACCTGATGGCCTACAGCTGATAATGGAAGAAGCTGGAACCATGGAGCCTTAAGAGGTAGAGGAAAGATGAATGTCAGCAGCCATCTTGCTCCAACACATGGCAACAGACTTTGGTGAGGGGAATAACTTATGCTTTATGGCCTTGTAACTATAAATTTCTACCCGAAATAATGTCCTTTATAAAAGTCCACATATTTCTGGTATTTTGCACCAGCACCCTTTTAGACTGACTAATAACACCATGACAGTAATAACTTTGAATGTTAATGGATTAAACTCTCCATTCAAGAGACACAGGTTGGCATAACTGATAAGGACTTATGACCCAACTATAAACTATCTACAGGAAACTGACTTTAGACCCAGAGAGGCAGGGAGGTTGCAAGTGAATGCTTGGAAAATGATTTTACATGTGAAAAATAACCAAAAATTATGGGAATAACTGTACTAATATCAGACAAACAAGACCTTAAACATAAAAGTATTGTAAGAGACAAAGATGAACACTATATATTAATAAAAGGGGTAACCTATCAAGAAGAAAGAACAACCATAATGATTTATTCACCTAACCAGGGTGTTCCAAAATACAAGAGGCAAACATTGGAAAAACTAAGTGGAGAAATATATACCTCTACAATAATTGTGGGGTACTTTAATACACCATTATCACCAATAGACAGAACATATCAGCTGAGGATCACTAAAGAAACAGAGACCTTGAATAATATGTTAGAGGATCTAGACCTAACAGATATATACAGAATATTACACCCTAATACAGCAGGATATATATTCTTCTCAAATACACATGGATCATTCTCCAGGATTGAAAACATGCTAGGCCACAAAACAACTCTCAACAAATTCAGAAAGATTGAAATAACAAAAAGTAATTTTTCTGACAATATTGGAATGAAGCTGAAAATCAGTAAGAGATAGAGAAACAGAATAGACTAAAAGATTTGAAAGATAAAGAACACACTTTTAGACAATCACTAGTGCTCGGAAGAAATGGAAAAATCAGTAACTATCTTGAAATGAATGAAAATGAGAATACACTATATTAAAACCTATGGGATGCAAGAAAAACAGTGCTGAGAGGGAAATCCATAGCCATAAAAGGCTATATTTTTTTAAAAAGATGAAGGAGCTAATACTAAGGACCTAACTGCACACTTGGAGGAATTAGAAAAACTTCAAGAAACTAATCTCAAAACAAAGAGAAATAAGGAAATAATAAAGATTAGAGCAGAGCTAAATGAAAGTGTGAATGCACACACACAAAAAAAAAACACTAAAAAAATTTTACATGATGGAATTTTATATGATGGAAGAGGTTGTTAATGTGGGAGGAGTGGGGTAGGGGGAGTGGGGGTATATGGGGACCTCATATTTTTTGAATGAAACATTTAAAAGAAAATAAGAAAAATAAATAAATAAGTAAAGACAAATATGTCAATGCTCAAAAATAATTCATTTTTAAATGTGGAAATCTAATTTTTCCAATAAAAATTGTTGAAGATTATCCTTTCAAAAAAAACTTAATCTGGTTTTTTCATAAGATTAATAACATTGAGAAACCCTTAACTAGACTACCAAAAAAAAAAAAAGAGAGAGAGAGAGAATATACAAATATATAAAACAAAAAGGAGTAATGAGATATCATCCCTGATCCCACAAATAAAGGGTATCAAAGAGGATACATTGAAAATTGCATGCCAAAAAGATGTATAATTTAGAGGAAATGCACAAATTTCTAGAAACATGCAAACAACCTATACTGGTGAAAGAATAAGTAATGATCTCAACAGACCAATCACAAGTAATGAGATAGAATTTGTCATCAAAACCTCCCAACTAACAAGAGCCCAGGACGAGATGGCTTCACAGATGAATTCTACCAATCACTCCAGAAAGAAAGAACAACAATGCTACTTAAATTTGTCCAAGGAATAGAAGTGAAGGGAACATTGCCTAAGTTACCCTATGATGCCAACTTCACCCTAACACCAAAGCCAAATAAAGATGCTACAATAAAGGAAAACTATAGACCAATCTCTGTAAAGAACGTAGATGCTAAAATACTAAAAAAACTACTTGCTAATCATATTCAACAGCACATTAAATGAATTTTGAACCATGACCAAATGGGTTACATTCCTGATATGCAAGGATGGCTCAGCATAAGAAAATAAATCAATGTAATACAACACATTAACAGATTGAAAGAAAAAGATCACATGATCATCTCTGTTGTTGCATGAAAAGCATTTGATAAAATACAGCAACTTTCTTAATAAAAATTCATAGAAAGTTAGGAATAGAAGGAAACTTC
This sequence comes from Dasypus novemcinctus, assembly GCF_030445035.2. Classification (NCBI taxonomy): domain Eukaryota; kingdom Metazoa; phylum Chordata; class Mammalia; order Cingulata; family Dasypodidae; genus Dasypus; species Dasypus novemcinctus. The sequence continues at coordinate 83,353,291 of NC_080704.1, read as the reverse complement.
CTCAATGTGGTAAAGGGTGTATATGAAAAATCAACAGATAACACCATATTCAATGGAGAAATGCTAAAGTCTTTCCCTCTAAGATCTAGAAAAAGACAAGGATGCCCACTGTCACTGGGTTATTTGATTTGGTTAAAAGTACTTGCTCAAGTACTTAGGCAAGGAAAAGATATAAGAGGCGGGGCAAGATGGTGTCTGAGCGAGTGCACCTTATAATCTCTCCTGCAAAGAAGTGGCTGAGCAGGGTTGGAATTTTTCTGGACCAGGCTGTTTAGGGTGTTTGCAGGGCAGGAAGTGTCTGGACATCAATTTAGTTGGATGGTGACAGAGAAAATTCATGTAAAAGGTAGAATTTTGGGTCTCTTTCACGGAGATTGGAGCTGCATGCGAGACGCTTCCCCCTGGGGTGGGGGACATGGTGGCGGTGGTTCCTGGAGGCTCTGCTGCACTGGGGAATTCCTAAGCCCTGAGCAGGCTATTCGGGGGCTTGCAGGGTGGGAGGTGTCTGGAAGTCGATTTGTTGAGACAGAGATGGAGGCATTCTTGTGAGATGTGGAATTTTGGGTTTCTGACATGGAGATCAGAGCTTCTGGCTAGAGCCAATCCCTGTAGGGCTGGTGGTCCATCTGTGGCAGTCCCTGAATTGTCTGTAGTACAGTGGCACCCCCAGCAGGCTGCTTCGGGGGCTTGCAGGAAGGGAGGTGTCCTGAAGTCAACTTGGTGAGACAGTGAAAAAAGAGACCCTTGTGAGAGGGGAAATTTTGGGTTTCTGACACAGAGGTCAGAGTTTTTGGGTGTGACCCCTCCCCATAGGGCTGTTGCCCAGCTGTGGGGATCCCTGAAGGCTGTGCTGCACTTTGGGGCTGCCAGACTCCCTGTTAACTGGATTCATGATCCCCAGTTCTTTGTCCCTTAAATCCTGGTGGCCCACACCCCAGAGACTCACACCTCTTGAGTCTGCAATATCACAGACTTCCCATCCCTGAATTCACCAGGCTCTGAGGGCCATCTGAGGTCCTTGATTGTCCTAGCCCTCTGCGTTTTCATTTTTTTTTCCTTTTTATCTTTTTTCTTATTGTCTTGGTTGCTAATATTGCATTATCTCCTGGTCTTTTCTCCCACTGTATCCCCAAAGGTCCTTTTACATTTATTTAGTTTTTTTTTCCTTTCTTCTTTTCTTTTTCTTGCTTGTTTCCCTCCCTTTTCTTTGCCCAACCCCTATTTTTTCTTCTCTTTTTTTCTTCTCTCTTTTTCTTCTTATTTTATTTTATCTTATTTATACAATAGGTGCTGCAGGGAACGCCTCACATTTGCTGTGTTTCCTCATCCTCCATTTCTCTGTTTCTGTGTGAATTGATTTTGGCCACCTACACTATCCCCTTTCAACCACATCTTACTATCTTCCATCATCTACTGTCTCTCTTACATTCCACCTCCCTTTCTTTGGTCCCCAAATTGTCTAACTTTTAATTTCTAATAACTTTGTTCTGTTTTCTGTCTTTTACCCACTCTTGATACTATTGTCTTTCTTTTCTCTTTCCCTCTCTCATGAAAACACTGGCTTTTTAATTCATACTATATTCCTACCCATATTCAGTTCACTATCTCATTATAGGTACTCTACTTACTGCTATAGCTCTACACAACTTACATGAATCTAATATCCATTCTCCCAGACCTCATATTGTTGCTCTGTTAACATTTCTTACCAGAATTACTTTACACATTTTCTTTTCTTACACAATTTCCTTTCCCTGGCCCTCATATTTTCCTTCAAAGTGAACTCATGCAGCAACAAGAAATTAGAATAAGAAAAACAAAGTGACAAAGAAAAGATATAACACTTATGCAAGAACAACAACTAATTAATCCCCAAGACTAGACAAAGAAGGTAAGGAATTGATTAAACCCATCAAGATATACTGATGACCAGACAGCATAAAAAACTACAAACCAAACCAATAATCAGGAAAACATGACTGAATTCAATGAACAAATTAAAAACCATGAAGGGGATCAGAACATCGGACAAGTAATTAAAGATCTCAGAACATATATTAGAGACAAACTTAATGAAGTAAAGGAAGAGTTTAACAATATGAAGACAACACTTGGAGAGGAAATTGCAGAAATACGCAAAAAGATAACAGATATGATGGGAATGAACACCACAGTTCAAGAAATCAAAAATACACTCGCAGCAAATAGCAGCAGATTAGAAGAGGCAGAGGAGAGAATTAGCGATGTGGAAGACAGTACATCAGAAATCAAAGAAATAGTAAAATTGATTGATAAAAAGATAGAAAAACTCTAGCTAGGACTTAAGGACATGAATGACAATGCAAAATGCATAAACATATGTATTATAGGCATCCCAAAAGGAGAAGAGAAGGGAAAGGGGACAGAAGAGGAGTTGCAGGAAATAATGGCTGAAAACTTCCCAAATCTACTGAAAGAGGTGGATGTACATGTCCAAGAAGCACAATGTACCCCAAGGATCATAAACCCCAACAGGCCCACCCCAGACATATACTTGTCAAATTATCCAATGCTCAAGACAAAGAGAAAATTCTAAAACAGCAAGAGAAAAGAAAACCATCACATACAAGGGAGGCTCTATAAGATTAAATGCTGATCTTTCACCTGAAACCATGGAGGCAAGAAGGCAGTGGTATGATATAGTCAAGGTACTAAAAGAAAAAAATTTTCAACCAAGAATACTCTACTCAGCTAAACTAGCATTCAAAAATGACGGAGAGTTCAAAATATTCACAGATAAACAGAAATTGAAAGCGTATGCCAACAAGAAACCTCCCCTTTAAGAAATACTAACGGGAGTTCTGCAGGAAGAAAGGAAAAAAAAGGACAGACAGAGTTGGAGGAGAGTGTAAGAGCAACAAAAAAGACAAAAAGAAAAGAAACAAACAAACAAAATATGACAAACACAAATCCAAACAAAATATGGCTAATATAAATAATTCCTTGAAAGTAATAACACTGACTGTCAATGGATTAAACTCACCTATCAAAAGATTCAGACTGGGACATTGGATAAGGAAGTATGACCCATCTATATGCTGTCTACAAGAAACACATCTTAGACCCAGGGATTCATGGAGGCTGAAAATGAATAGTTGGAAAACAATCTTATAAGCAAACAATAACCAAAAAAAGGCAGGAGTAGCTATATTAATATCAGACAAAATAGACTTTAAATGTGAAACAATTGTGAGAGACAAAGAAGGATACTACATATTAGTGAAAGGGACAATCTCTCAAGAAGAACAAACTATCATAAATATTTATGCTCCTAACAAGGGCACCTGCAAATACATGAGGCAAACACTGGAAAAACTAAGTGAAGGAATAGATGTCTCTACAAATATAGTGGGAGACTTTAATACACCACAGTAACCATTAGTCAGAACATCTCAAAAGAGAAACAATGAAGAAACAAAGACTTTGAAGAATATACGAGAGATTCTGGAGCTAATAGACATATACAGGATAATACACCCAAATATGAGGATATATATTCTTCTCAAGTGCACATGGATCATTCTCTAAGAGAGACCACACGTGAGGCTGCAGAGTAAGACTCAATAAATTCTGAAAAATTGAAATCAAACAAAACAATTTCTCTGACCACTGTGGAATGAAGCTGGAAATATGCAAGTGCCAGAGACCCAGATTTGGCACCAAGATACAGAAAATAACAACACACACTTAGAAAAAGAGTGGATCAAGGAGGAAATCTCAAAATAAATAACTACTTTGAAACCAATGAAAATGATTACACAACTATCAAAACTTTTGTGATGCACCCAAAGCTGTAATAAGAGGGAATCTTGTAGCCATAAATTCATACATCAAAAAAGAAGAAAGAGCTAAAATTAAAGAAGTAACTGCACATTTGGAGGAAGTAGTAAAATAAAAACAACAAATTAAAACCAAAGGAAGTTGAAAGAAAAAAATAACACGTCAGAGCAGAACTAAATGAAATGGAAAAAAAGAAAGCACTCAAAAAAATAAACAAAACCAAGAGGTGCATCTTTGAGAACATCTACATAATTTACAAACCATTAGCTAGATTACCAAAGGAAAAAATGGAGAACATGCAAATACACAAAATAAGAAATGAGAAAGGGTATCATCACCACTGACATCACAGAAAAAAGGTTATCCTGAAAGGATAATTTGAAAAAATATTTTCCAAAAATTAGAACAATTTAGAGGAAATGGACAGATTCCTAGAAAAGAATAAGCAGCCTATATTGATGGAACAATAAATTGACGACCTTAGAAACCAGTCACAGATAAAGAGATAGAATCAGTCATTAAAATTCTCACAACTAAGGAGAACTCAGGGCCAGATGGCTTCACAGGTGAATTCTACCAAACATCCGAAAATAACTAACACCAATCTTGCTTAAACTCTTCCAAAAATAAAAAAAGAAGGAACATTGCCTAACTCATTATATGATGCCTATATTAACTAACACCAAAGCCAAACAAAGACACCAGAAGAAAGGAAAATTACAGACCAATCTCTATAATGAGCCTAGATGCAAAAATCCTCAACAAAACACTTTCTAATCAAGTTCAACAACACATTAAATGAATTATACACCATGACAAGTGGGATTCATTCCTGGTATTCAAGGATGTTTCAATATGAGAAAATCAATTAATGTGATACACCACATAAACAGATTAAAGGAAAAAAATCACATGATCATATTGATAGATGCATAAAAAGCATTTGACAAAATCCATCACCCTTTCTTGATACAAACACTGCAAAAGATAGGAATAGAAGGAAACTTTCTGAACATGATAAAGGGTTTATATGAAAAACACAAAGCTAACATCATTTAAAATGGTGAAATCTTGACATCTTTCCCTCTAATTTCAGGAACAAGAAAGGACGCCCACTATCACCCCTTCTATTTAACACCGTGTTAGAAGTACTTGCTCGAGCACTGAGGCAAGAACCAGACATAAAAGCCATCCAAATTGGAAAGGAAAAAGTCAAACTTTCACTTTTGGTTAATGACATGATCCTATACATAGAAAACCCAGAGAAGTCTACAACAAAGCTCCTAGAACTCATAAATGTGTTCTGTAATGTTGCAGGTTATAAAAGTAATGCACAAAAAACAGAAGCATTTCTGTTCACCAATAATAAGCAATCTGAGGAGGAAATCAAGAAACAAATACCATTTACAGTAGCAAATAAAAAAATCAAATATGTAAGAATGAACTTAACTAAAGATGTAAAGAATTAAACACAGGAAATTACACAACACAGTTCAAGGAAGTCAAAGAGGACCTATATAAATGGAAGAATATTTCCTGTTCATGGATAGGAAGGTTAAATAATATTAAGATATTTCTACTTCTCAAACTGATCTACAGATTCAATGCAATCCCAGCACAGCATTTTTAATGAATTAGAAAAACTAGCTGTGAAATATATTTGGAAAGGAAAGAGGCCCTGTATAGGGACTGACACAATGAAAAAGAAAAATTAAATTGGAGGAATCACATTACTTGACTACAAAACATACTACAAAGCTACAAGAGTGAAATGGCTTGGTATTGACCCAATGCTAGATACACTGATCAATGGAACTGAATTGAGAGTTCTGATATAGATCTTCATATATACAGTCAGTCATATGATATTTGACAAGGCCACCAAACCCACTCAACAGGGAGAGAATGGCCTCTTCAACAAATGGTGCCTGTAGAACTGGATATCCATATACAAAAGATTTTAAGAGGATTGCCATCTCACATTTTATACAGAAATCAACTCAGGATGGATCAAAGACCTAAATATAAGAGCCAAGACCATAAAGACCTTCAAAAACAATTTAGGGAAGCATCTACAAGACCTTGTAATAGAAAATGGCTTCATGAACTTCACACCCAAACCATGAGCAGCTAAAGAACAAATAGATAAATAGGACTTCCTCAAAATTAAAGCCTTTTGCACCTCAAACAGTTTGTCAAGTAAGTGAAAAGAAAGCCTAGACAATGGGAGAAAATATTAGGTAACCATATATTGGACAGGAGACTAATACCCTGCATATATAAAGAACTCCTATATCTTGAAAATAAAAAGACCAACAACCCATTTGAAAAATGGGCAAGAGATTTGAACAAACACTTCTCCAAAGAAATACAAATGGCTGAAATGCACATGAAAAAATGCTCAAAATCATGAGTTATTAGAGAAATGAAAATCAAAACTACAATGAGATACCATCTTAGTCCCATAAGACTGGCAGCTATCAAAAAACAGGAGACTACAAAGTGTTTTAGAGGATGTAAAGGAACGGGATCACTCATCCACTGCTAGAGGGAATGTAGAATGATCCGTCCACTCTGGAGGACAACTTGGTTGTTTCTCAAAAAACTAGCTATAGATTGTCCTTATAACTCAGCAATTCCACTGAAAGGTATATGCCCAGGAGAACTGAAAACGGGGACACAAACCAATATACACACCAATGTCGATAGTGGCATTATTCACTATTGTCAAAAATTTGAATCTATCCAAAAGTCCATCAAGAGATGAATGGGTAAATAAAATGTGGTATATATATATACAATGGAATACTACTCACTTATGAGAAAGAGTAGAGAACAATCACATGGGATAACATGGATGAATCTTGAGGACCTTATGTTGTGTGAAGCAAGCCAGGCATTGAAACACATATACTACATGACCTCTCTGAAAGGAAATAAGTAAACCAAGCTGCCTCAGGAAGCTAGAGACTGGATGGTAGGCTAATAGGGAGTTGGGGAGTGACAGGAAGGTTGTGAGCTGATGCATTCATGGGTGAAATCTATGATAAGCTGGAAGTATTTTGTTCAGGAAAGGGATAAAGTAGGGGCATAGGAATACCTTTGAGTGGGGTTTTCTGGGCATGATGGGGGCTATGGTTGGGAAGATGGGTCAGATGGCCCAGTAAATTGGGATGAGGTCTAGAGTGAACATTAGAAGATGGGAGACTGTCAGGTATGTGGCTGAAACTGTGATGTTGAGAAAATTCTTCAGAATATATAATAAGAAAGGATTATCTGTTTAAGATGTTTAAGGGGGTACATCTGGCACAGGGGCAGTCTTCTAGGGAGTATGTGAGTGCTCATTTTTTTCATACTTTGTTATAACATTGGGTGAAGAGCCATACCATGAGTGTGAAGGTGTACCAACATCCTAGGGAGGTCCAATGTTCTCTAACAGAGGGAATTGTGTCTCTCGAGAGTACTGGTGGCTCCCAATGGTTTAGGGCAGTCTAGTATGTCAAGCCCTCAGCATTGTTGCAAGTATCTTTATATCTGGTCCTTCAAGGAGTGAACATTGATTGTCACTGTGGACCCTGAGGGGAGGAGGAGAGATGTATAGAGTAGATGGATTCAGGGTAACTGGGGGGGCAACAGAAGTGTTCCACAAGATCATGTGATGATGGATATAGGGCATGTTAAATTACACCAAAAATGTATAAAATAGGCTAAAATGTAAACAATAATGTAAAACATAAGGTAACTAAAAATTTAGAAAATTGTACAGTCTAAAATATAAACCATAATGTAAACCAAAATGGAACCATGTTTGAAAGCTGTTTCAATATCTGTACATCAGCTGCAGCCAGTGTAACATGGACATGAGAAAAGATCATTACTGTGGAAGAGGGGAAAGAGTTTGATGTTGGATATGTGAGGATCCCCTATATTGTATATGTGAATTACTGTGATATAAACCTTTTGTGAAGATAAAATGAAAAATTAGAAAAAAAGAGAAAAAATGTAGACACTGAGGAAGAAATGAAAGAAATTGCCTTGCCACTGTACATACAGGGCAACACCTATTACAGTGATGAAAGGCAAAATGTCAAAAACAAAGCTTCATAATATTTTTCATCTTTTAATACCCCGATTACTTTTTATTTTATTTTTTCTAAATTAGTATGAATTATACTTCTAATGTTTAAACCAATCATTATATTTCATTTTCCTATTAATTGAATTTGGCAATATATTAGACTTCATTTTTAAAGAAGCTTTGGACCACAGAGAGGTTCAACTATGGCAAGGGAGAAACACTGGTGTTGTCTGATATTGATGGGGGACACATATTTGGGAGGTATTTCTCCAGGGCATGTATTTCGGGTACCTAAATATGTTTGGGTATATGTTGGGTATTTTCATAGTAGTTACAGTTACAAATGACAACTGAGGGAGTGCTGAGTTCCTAACCAGGGGAGCTCTATCACATTCCCCAATGCAATGGCAAAGACCAATAAAGAAAGATGGCCCAACAATTAACCCTTCATACTGATGATTATGCTTCTGAGCCTGTGTGCCTGAAATAGGAAATAGGCCTAGAGCGGCAGGGTGCCTAACAGTTGCCTCCTGAGAGCCTCCATGTTGCTTAAATGTTGTCACTCTCTAAGCCAAACTCAGCACGTAAATGCATTACCTTCCCCCCAGCATGGGACATGACTCCCAGGAATGAGCCTCCCTGGTGCCAAGGAATTAGTACCAAGCACCAGATGGTGATGTAACTAGAAAAAGACCTTGAATAAAAGAGTCAACTAAGACCAGCAGAATATCTCAGCCTACATATAGTATCATGTGCGGCGGCTTGCTCGGTCGGTAGAGGTGGGGTCTGGCTGCGGATGAGGGGTTGGTCCAGCTCTGGAAGAGGGGCCGGTCCCGCTTGGGACAAGGGGTCGGTCCCACTTGGGATGAGGGGTCGGTCTGGCAGCAGACGAGGGATCGGTCTCACAAGGGGTTGCGCGGTTTGGCTGACGGGGTCGCCCAGCGAAGCCGGCGATGAAGGGGTCGCCCGGAGAAGCAGGCGATGAACTGGGGACAAGGGAGGCCAGGCCCTTGTCGGGGGCTCTCAGGACTGGAGGGCGCACGGCAGAAGAACTACCGCGGAGACAAGGTAAACACGCAAGTCCACTTTATTGAGGGAGAGGCAACAGTTTTATAGGGGCTGGGGAAGGCTGATTGGTCGAAGCCACGCCCTGTTCTGATTGGTTGCCGGCGAAAGGTCAGTGGGCGGTACTGGATGGGGGAGGGGTGGTGGTTAGGGATTGGCTGTCGCTGTTGCTGGGGGAAGGGGCAGGGTTTAGGGATTGGTGGCTGCTGTTGCTGGGGTGGAGGGCAGACTTGAGTTTCCCGCCCATGCCTGGCTGTTGCTGCTGTCGGAGGAAGGGAAAAGGGCAGACTGGATTTTTCCGCCCACGCCTGGCTGTTGCTGCTGTCAGGGGAGGGGAAAAGGGCAGACTGGAATTTTCCGCCCTGCGCCTGCGCAGGAAGAAAGAAGAAGAAGGGTGCCGCCCCACAAGGCATCGTGTGGCGCCATCTGGGAGGAGGGGCGGCCGCGGAAGCATGGCTGCCGAGAAGGGGAGACCCGAGGGCACTCTGCCCATGCCGAGCTTCCTTCAGGGGTGGCGGTGAGTCCGACCAGCCACCCTATTATGGGGGCAGCGGCTTGGCCTGCCGCGGCTGCTCCCCCGCCAGGCCAGCAAACCACACTTCAGCCTGAGGGGTGACTGCAATCATGTGTTAAAAACTGCTTTTGGCCTTGAATAAATGGGTGAAATCACAAAGAAAAATGACTTTATATGGCTATGAGTCTCCAGAAAGTAGTGGGGAGGTCATCAGAGGAGTCCCTCTTATACACTCCTCTGCAAGACCCAGAGACAGCCAGAGTAGATACAACCTCAGGTACGGGTTCTCCTGAGGTCTACAGAGACCCACAGGTTCTTTGATCATGGCAGATGGTTCTGAAATTCAGTGCCATGTCAGTTGACCCTACTTTGGAATTTGTGTTCCTGAGTGTGATGGAGTTGGACTCAGATATGACGTTTCTACATATGCATCTTGTGTCACTTTTACTGTATCTATGGTTTATGCTAGGTTTGGTGTATACTCAGGAGAGTTGAATCTCTGGACAGTCCATGTGCCAGCTGGGTCCTGAGGCTCAGAAGACTTGCAACTCCTACATTCTGGTTCATTGGACTTACCCCGCCAGCTAACATGGAGGTGATGAAGGCCAACCACCATACCAGGAAACTGAGAGGGCCTACAACTGCAAGCCAGAGAATTGCATCCATCATCCATGTGGAATATAAGCCCCCTCTCAATATAGAGGTGGGATGGACTTCACCATTCCTTGGTCTACAAGATGGAGGAATAAAATATGGATTACAGTGGAGTTACTGATATTCTACTGTTGTAGAATTTGAGAGAGGTTAAATTATTTGCGTGCAGAAAGGCCAGGCCTCAGGAATGATTTTGAGAAGGAAAAATGGTTTATTGATGGTCGACTGGACTCAAGAGCTTTCTGTTTCAAACCCAAGCCTTGGACAAGATCTTCATGGCCCTTTTATATAGAGTGGGGAGTCAAATGGTGCTTTTATCAAAGAAAATTACTTTCATTTCGGGGAGTTCTGGATCACAGAGTGTTTCAACAATGGCAATGGAGGGATACTGGTATGGGATACCAATGACAGGTGATATATGGCTGACAGGGAGCTGTACAGAACATATGTCCAGGGTGCATGGTAATGTTTGGATATACTCATAGTGGCAACAATTAAAAACCACAGCAGGGGGGGTACTGGGTTCCTGGCCAGTGGTGCTCTGTCATGGTCCCTAGGGGAGCAGCGACAGTCTCCCAGGTGCAGCGGCAGGGACCGGGAGGGGGTGAGGGTTCAACAGTGAGCCCCTGATGCTAATGACTATGCTTGTGAGCTGATGAGCCTAAAATAAGAACAAGGCCTAGAGCAACATTGTGCCTGGGAATTTCCTCCTGTCAGCCTTCATGTTACTCAAATGTGGCCAGTCTCGAAGCCAAACTCAGCATGTAAATGCAATGCCTTCCCCCCAGTGTGGGACATGACACCCGGGGATGAGCCTCCCTGGCACCGAGGGACCACTATCAACTACCAACTGATGATGCAACTGGAAAATGACCTTATACGGAAGGTTCAATGTGGATCAGCAGAATATCCATGTCTACATAAAATAACATGACTTTAAAATGCTGTTTGACCTAAAGTAAGGGGGAAATGGAAAGGAGAAATGAGTTTATATGGCTACGAGTTTCTAAAAAAGAGTCTGGAGGCTGGCAGAAGGATTGCCCTCATGCACAACTGAGCAGAGTCAGAGAGACAGATAAAGCAGATACAACCCCCAGATATTGGTTCCTTTGAGGGCTAAAGAGACCCATGGGAGTTATGGTCATGGCCGATGGGGTTAACTACCAGGGCAGATGGCCCCTCTTTGGAAATGGTGTTTATGTGTGATGAATCTGGACTCAGATGGGATCTCCCTTCATAAGACTTTCATGCTAATGTGCTGGAGGTGCAGGTAATGTTGGGGTTTAAGATATATTTAGGGGATTTGAATCTCTGGACTGACAATGTGATAGCCAGGTCGTGAGCCTCAACAGACTCCACCACCTATAATCTGATCTATTGGACTTACCACACTCAGATAAGATGGAGTTGAAGAAGGACAACCACCACACCATGGAGCCTAGAGTGATTACAACTGAAAGTGGGAGGATTGCATCCAGCATCCAGGTGGAATCTGAGCCTCCTCTTGACATAGAGGTGCAATGGACACAACCAATCCAATGTCCACATAGAAGAGGTGGCATTGGATTGGGAAAAGTGGACATGGTGGACGATGGGTATGGGGAAAGGCAGGAAGAGATGAGAGGTGGAGGTGTCTTTGGGACATGGAGCTGCCCTAGATGGTGCTTCAGAGGTAATCACCGGACATTGTAAACCCTCACAGGGCCCACTGGATGGAATGGAGGAGAGTATGGGCCATGATGTGGACCATTGTCTATGAGGTGCAGAGGTGCCCAAAGATGTACTTACCAAATCCAATGGATGTGTCATGATGATGGGAACGAGTGTTGTTGGGGGGGGGGGGAGAGGTGGGGTGGGGGGGGTGGGGTTGAATGGGACCTCACATATATTTTTTTAATGTAATATTATTACAAAGTCAATTAAAAAAAAAGAAAAAAAAAAAGAAAATTACTTTCTTTGTTAGTTAAGTCTTTGCCTGAGTACCAGGTAGGTTTTGAATTACCATATTGTCCACACCTCAGGTGAGCTTGAATTAGCATCTTGCCCACATTCTGTCTGGATGCAACCTGGAACACACATTCAGTCTTACATCCTTTCTGAGCATTCAAAGCCCATATCACTTTAGAAAGTGGATTTCTAGAGACTGGGCACACTTGGATACAGAATTAGATGATTTTGAATTTATGCACAGGCTATATTATATTTCCCATTGGAGGCCAAGTCCAAGTTCCCTTAAGTTTTGGCATCACCATCATCAAAGTTTCCCTGGACTGACTGGTATGTATATAGAGTTTGCATTGCTAAATTGCCTTCTGTGACTGTAGTCATTGCCATGGTTACCAAGAGCAGTACTGCAGCCTCTTACCGTTCCACACTGACAAGTCAGGACAGACAGTTTAGGTTAAGGTTATCTCTGAAGAGATAAAGAGCCTCTCACCCATAACCCACATCATTTTCCCCCTTATGCCAAAGTTTAACTTGCTAAGCTTTGGCACAATTATTGTTGAAGCTATGAGGTGGATGGTTGTTTGTTGTTTTGATTGATTACTTTACTTATCAATTTTCAGTGTAGCATCCAGGAACTTCTTCCCAGAAGTTTAGAAGTTTTCACTCCAAACAGCAGAATCCTGGGGCAGGGCCCCCCACTGCAGTCATATTGGGGCCACCAGATCTCCAGCCAGGCTCTAGATCCATCTATCAATTCTGTTCCACCCTTAAAGAGTTTACAACTTTAATCTTAAAGGGGTGCTGAAGGGAGATGATCTTTATTCTGTAACTGCTTCCCACTGGCCATGGGCTGTAGACATTGCCTAAAAAGGTTTAAAACTCTATTTTAACTGGAGGAAGATGGATCTGGCCTTCTGTATGAAGTTGGATGAAGTTTTCATATGGTTAATAAGAGATGTTCATTCTGAAAGAAACAAACTTAATTAAAATTTGGAATACCCCATTTTAAAAGAGGACATTGGATTACAGAGGTAGGCAAGGTTAGGTGCTTATAAAGATGGCACTGATGTGGGCTTTAATGTTCAAAAAGTATGTAAGACTTGGAAAGGAGAAATGAGTTTATATGGCTACGAGTTTCTAAAAAAGAGTCTGGAGGCTGGCAGAAGGTTTGCCCTCATGCACAACTGAGCAGAGTCAGAGAGACAGATAAAGCAGATATTGGTTCCTTTGAGGGCTAAAGAGACCCATGGGAGTTATGGTCATGGCCGATGGGGTTAACTACCAGGGCAGATGGCCCCTCTTTGGAAATGGTGTTTATGTGTGATGAATCTGGACTCAGATGGGATCTCCCTTCATAAGACTTTCATGCTAATGTGCTGGAGGTGCAGGTAATGTTGGGGTTTAAGATATATTTAGGGGATTTGAATCTCTGGACTGACAATGTGATAGCCAGATCCTGAGCCTCAACAGACTCCAGCACCTACAATCTGATTTATTGGACTTACCACACTCAGCTAAGATGGAGTTGAAGAAGGACAACCACCACACCATGGAGGCTAGAGTGATTACAACTGAAAATGGGAGGATTGCATCCAGCATCCAGGTGGAATCTGAGCCTCCTCTTGACATAAAGGTGCAATGGACACAACCAATCCAGTGTCCACATAGAAGAGGTGGCATTGGATTGGGAAAAGTGGACATAATGGACAAAGGGTATGGGGAAAGGCAGGAAGAGATGAGAGGTGGAGGCGTCTTCGGGACATGGAGCTGCCCTGGATGGTGCTTCAGAGGTAATCACCAGACATTGTAAATCCTCACAGGGCCTACATGATGGAATAGAGGAGACTATGGGCCATGATGTGAACCAATGTATATGAGGTGCAGAGGTGCCCAAAGATGTACTTACCAAATCCAATGGATGTGTCATGATGATGGGAACGAGTGTTGTTGGGGGGGGGGAAGAGGGGGGGTGGGGGGGTGGAGTTGAATGGGACCTCACATATATATTTTTAATGTAATATTATTACAAAGTCAATAAAAAATAAAAAAATTAAAAAAAAAATATAGGAAAGTATTAGAGGAAAGGGAGCAGGGAATATGGAAATCCCCTATATTTTTATGTAACATTTATGTAATCTAAAGCTTCTTTAAAAATAAAAAAGCAATAACTGTTTTTTGTCTTAAAAAAAAAAAAAAGTATGTAAGACTGAATGTGTAGTCAAGATTGCATCCAGACAGAATGTGGGCAAGATGCTAATTCAAGCTCACCTGAGATGTGGGCAATATGTTAATTCAAAACCTACCTGGTACTCAGGCAAAGACTTAACTAACAAAGAAGGTAATTTACTTTGATAAAAGCACCATTTAACTGCCACCCTGTATAAAAAGAACTTAAAAATATTGTTCAGGGCTCAGGTTTGAAACAGAAAGCTCCCTAGTCTGGTCAACCATCAATAAACCATTTTTCCTTCTCAAAATCATTCCTGAGTCCTGGCCTTTCTATACACAAATAATTGAACCTCTCTCAAATTATACATTTTTGGGGGCTTGGTGCCCCTAGATTTAATTTAATCCAGAAAAGATGTGGGCTCCACCTGAATCTTCCCAACAAAAATCAAGGGCAATGGAAGATCTGAAGAGAAAGATTCTGGGAACAAAAAAGAACTCTGAACATGGAAGAAGGTAAGACTCCCCAGGTGAGCACAGTCTGGAGAACCCAAACTTTAATTCCTAGGAAAGAAGGCTGATCACCTCCTGAGAGAACCTTACTAGCCCCAGAAAATTGGGGGAAGCCATTCTCTCTAGGTCTGGAAAAAGGAGAAAAACCAGTAAAAGGCGTGGTGTTTTGGGTTTGTCTAACTGTATGTTAGAATCTGGTATTGGTCTTATATCCACCGAAAGAGTGGAGGCTTGATTTTAATAGGAAGGGCTGTTTATAGGTTCGAGTCCTAACATGCTGTCTGGATTTTTTTTAAAATCTTGGCTACAGGAAAATGGATCAGCTTTTCTAGTGAAGCTTGGTCTGGGTGTAAAGTTAAACAGTGAAAAAGGTCTGGCTGGAATCTTTTGTTATGGTGCTGAATTGTGAATGAATTGTCTTTATACCAGATGTTAATATTAAGTGTTCTCTTTAAGGTTTGTGATGGCTGCCAGGGGCAGTCATGCTGGAA
The DNA here is from genome assembly GCF_030445035.2 of Dasypus novemcinctus. Classification (NCBI taxonomy): domain Eukaryota; kingdom Metazoa; phylum Chordata; class Mammalia; order Cingulata; family Dasypodidae; genus Dasypus; species Dasypus novemcinctus. The sequence continues at coordinate 83,338,044 of NC_080704.1, read as the reverse complement.
AAAACATATATAGAACTTGTGGGTCAGATTAGTGACCTTTGTGCTTCTGTCTGTGTCAGCTCAGTGCTGGTGTTGGAGTTGTGTGGTTATGGAAAGTGGTGGAATTTAGTTGAGCTGTAACCCTCCCTTGCCATTGGCAAGGGGGTGAATTGATTATGGGGCAAAACTGCGGAGTCTGGATGCTTGCTTTGTGGAGTCTGGATGTTTGCTCATGATCTGCTGCCTGGTCTCTGGTCTGCCCCTTTGCTGGGGCTTGGAGGCCATCTGCATCCTCACCATGCACCCGGGTTTGTTGGGGCTACCACAGTCAAGGGGGCTTGGTCCCTGGGAAGGGTGCTGAATTTGAGTAAGTTCTGCCTGCACATTTTGGCAGAAAGTTGGAAAGGGGGAAGAAGCTTCACCCTTTCCAGTGAGTCCACACCTTCTATTCATAAGCCACATTCCTACTTCATTTTTGTGCACCAGACTACCTGGAAGGGGGGAGGTGAAGGGGATGAAAAGCAGAATCAAAATAAATGTAGTCAAGTTCCCTCCCTAAGGTGTCAAAGGCCGATATACATTTGCATTCTGCCCAGGTTCTTTACTTTTCTGAATCTCTCTCTCTCTGTAAGACTGTAGAAATACGTTGAAATGTTTTAAAACTGTAAACTTGTCTGAAGAAAGGAGGCTACCACTTGAAACAATAGACTTCTAATTACTTGATAGCCTTCTCAATGGTCTGGCTGGGAACATCAGGGTTGTGAGACTACCGAACAAAAAGGAAAAAAAGGAATGAAATGCCACTTTGAAATCTATGTTTGGCTTTTATCAGTTACTGGCACCTAAGAATTCACAGTAAAAAGGTAAAAATGTAGTTTAAAATGAATCTTTAAATGCCAATACTCTCTTGCTGGTGAATTAAATGCATAACTTGCAGATGAGAATTTGTTCCATTACTAAGAAAAGACAGTATTTCACAGAATTGTTACTAATAAAATTCTTGTAGCTTAATTAATATAGGTATCCAATTATCCTTAAGGTTAAAAAATTAATAAAAACTGTAACTAAGAGTTAAGATCATTTATAGATGCATTTATATTGTAAAACAGTGGAAAGATAATTGAAATAACTGGGTAAATTTAGCCTGACACTATTATTGTAAGTGTAAATTCTAAACTAACCTTACTGTCGTTTATGGTTACTTCAAGCCTAGCCGCACCCCCTGCCTTTGCCTACAGTTATTTCATAACAGCTTCTCCTCTATAGCCCAGGGAAAGGCATACTTGGGGACATCCCTGCCTCCCGGCCTACTGGTATTAGTAACCCTGTTTTCTCTCATGAATCCAAGTGTAAACTAAATTGCTGCCTGGTGGAATTCTTAGCCCTTGAAGTTAAACGGCCACTGGAGTTTTATTATCTCCAAGGACTGGGGGGAAAAAAGGAAGTCACCTGCCTTAACTATCAGTGTTCCTAAGAGTGGCAATTCATGAGAGAAACCAGTCTGTCTCCCTGAGGCTTCAAGTAGCCTCAGTAAATATACATAGAATTAATCTTGTTGCTTATCCAAAATTCTGCTAAATTCAAAGTAAAATATAAAGTTCTGAAACAAAAGAAAATGGTGCTAAAGCATTGAGAATATTTTGATTACAAGCCATTAGTAAAGAAACAAAATTCTTGTGCAAAACTGCACAGTCATAGTGCAAATTAAGAAAAGTGTCAGAAGTCTTTGAAATGTTTTGCAGTCACACTTATTTTGTAATAAAAAGAAGTTTTAAGCAACCAAAGTTATGTTTTTCTGTCAAAATATTCATGTATGCCTATTGGCTCAAATTGTTGAGGTTAAATATGCAGCTATATAAGAGATATATATTTCTAGAACCCAAATTAATCTAAACAGTATATAAAATAATGCAAAATATAAGTAACATCAATGAATTATGTTTCCATGTCTAACTCTATTTGTGTCTGCACATTTGCTCAGTGTATGTCTTCATACATCAGGGCGATAGTATCAAATTAATAAGTAAAAATTCTTAAAAGAGCTCTATTCAAATTGTTAAAAATTAAATATGCAGTTATATATGTGAATAATATTCCTGGACTCCAAGTTAGACTAAGCAGGATGGAAAGGTCATATAGAAATCTGATTATAGGAACTATTAGGAAAGGCCTTCCTCTTTGCAAAACCTTTGAGGGCAGAACTAGGTGTGGCAGATTAAACCTATCTACTAGGCTGGAGAATTAAGAATCAGTTTGACCTGCAATTTCCCAGTTTAAACCTTTAGACGGCCATAAAATAAATTTAATTAGTGGCTATGTTAACAAATTTCAGTAAATAAAAAAAGCTAATAAAAACCTTATGGAAAACATCCCTGGATTATGATTAAACAAATTAAGTAATTGTGCAATGTGTTTTGAAACCTGGTAGTCAGTATGCTTTTAAAAATTATTCATTTTCATAGCTTAAACAAAGAAAAGAAGTTTTTAGGTTCCTGTAAGGAAAAAAGAGGACATTCATTACATAACCATAATGGATTCAATTTTATTTGGCTTGGATATAATCTCCCTTCGTTTATAAAATACCCATTAAATAAATTAACATTACATGTACAAAATCTTTAGAGTAATAAAAATTATAAATTCACGTTAATGAAATTAAGCTAAAGAAGAAAATTGTAGATATGCTGTCTTAAGGAAATAAAGTAAATCTGTTTGGTTAGTAACTGTGATTTAATAAGTTTACTTAAAACATAAAGTAACTTGTCAATGTGGTTGTAGTCAATTATAAAGTGTTTGTAAAACATCTTCCAAACTGAAAACTTTTAAGTAGTTCTAGTTCTAAAAGTCATTGTTAACTAAAAGTTTGGATTACTATTAGTGGCAAAAAATAACTTTGTGATAATAAAACCTGTCTGAAGGCAACCATAAGGTACATATTTAAGTAAATGATAATAAAAAGGTATCTTGATTCTATTAAGAATCTTCTGTTTTCATTTTAACAATGAAAAATATTTTTTCCCTCTATTACTAAAGTAAAATACCTACTATTATCTTAATGGTAAAATTGTACAAGTAAACAGTCACTTAATATGATGTGTTGCATAAAATTGTTTAAAATATATATAAAAACAAAGAACAAACTTTAACATTGTCAAACTCTCTTGTGCATTCAAACCAGGCCTTGAACACATTACAGATTACCTCTCCATGTGGGTTATTGGCTAGGCTGGTCACTGACCCCTCAATTAGAAATATTTGCTATATCAGCCCCTGGTTCTGCTCCAAAAGTCAATGGAAACTATGTTGCAGCTTCAAGTTCCTGCAGCAGCCAACAATGACTCAGTATAGCCAAGTGTACAATGGATAGCGCCTCCAGACTGGCACTGTTCCATAGTGCCAGAGACCATTATGCACCAGGCTGGTAAAATACTGAAAACTCTCTCTAGGATCAACGATGCTGTGACTTGCTCACTGTGTAAAGAACATGCTAAGTGGAGCCATAATACCAGGATACTGTAAGTAAACACAATTGGCATTATGGCCCGCTCCCATGGAGAGATAACATGTAAAGTATTACAAACCTGAAACTTAAAACTATTAATTGCAACTCTGAATCCTTATGCATTAAATAATACATTAGTTAATATTAAGTGCTGAACTTTTATCCTGTACTAAATATATGCCTATTAATTATAAAATCTTTTCTATTTTGTATCAAGTGCAAAAGTACATTAGACATGTTCAATTCCTGGTAAATTCATTTTCTACACAGTTAATAAACATGTCTATAGAATAAGGTGACAGTCTCAGACAGGCTCAGTCAACTTACTATTCTACTGTACTCTACTGTGTAGCAAAAGTGAGGCTTGCTTGCTAATAATGACTCACCTACTGAACAGTAAAAAATTACCAGAAATTGTACTATTAAAACCAAAATGTAATGAAACCTTTATTCTGGAGTTCTGATCACTCCCACAGCTAAAAACTAAGAAAATTTCCTGAATGAAACCAATTGCCCAAAGAGTGCCAGTTCACCAGGAGCATCTGACAGAGCACATAAATGCCAATCATTAAACAGCTTGCAATGTGTCTTCAAACAAAGCTAAGTATCTATTGCAATTTCTCTCTGAAAATAAATAACTTAAGAAAAAAATATATATATATATATACTGTTCCCAGCAGCTTTTAAAAAGGGGTGCCATCTTTATAGGCACCTAACCTTGCCTACCCCTGTAATCCAATGTCCTCTTTCAGAACCAGGTATTCCAAAATTTTAATTGTTTGTTTCTTTCAGAATGAACATCTATCTTATTAACCATATGAAAACTTCATCCAACTTCGTACAGAAGGCCAGATCCATCTTCCTCCAGTTAAAATAAAATAGAGTTTTACACCTTGTTAGGCAATGACAACAACACATGGCCAGCAGGAACCAGTTACAGAATAGAAATACTCTCCCTTCAATGTTGTAGAATTTGAGAGAGGTTCTGTTATTTGCATATAGAGAGGCCAGGACTCAGGAATGATTTTGAGAAGGAAAAATGGTTTATTGACAGCCAGCCGGACTCGGGAGCCCCGAACAAGACTTTTGAGTTTCTTTTATACAGAGAGTAAAGGTTAAATGATCATTTTGTTTCAGTTCTCAATAGTATTGAATTAGCATATATATCTTCCACATCGTAGGTAAGCTTTTAGCATGGACTTCAGGCATTCTAGATAAACTTTTAGCATATTTTGTTTGCATTTCCCCTGAATACTTAAACTTTATAGACCTTGCATTGTTAAACTGTTTCCTGGGACTGCAGTCCTTGCCATGATCACCAAGGGCAGGACTGCAGCCTTTTATCATCCCACACCCACAAGACACAGATAGTTTAGGTTATCTCTGAAGAGACAAAGAGCCTCCCACCCATAGCCCACATCATCAGCACACCTTTAAGATGAAAGGTGTAAACTCTTTAAGGGTGAAACAGGATTGATAGATGGATCTGGAGCCTGGCTGTAGATCTATGTGGGCACCGATTGCCCTGGGAAGACTGCAGGGGGGCTCCTGCCCCAGGATTCTTCTGTCTTGAGTGAAAACTACTAAATTTCTGGAACAGGCTCCTTGATGCTACACTGAAAATTGATAAGTAAAGTAGTCAATCCAAACAACAAACAGCTATCCACCTCATAGCTTCAACAATAATTATGCCAAAGCTCAGCAAGTTAAACTTTGGCATTAGAGGAGAAATGATGTGGGCTATGGGTGGCAGGCTCTTTGTCTCTTCAGAGATAACCTTAACCTAAACTGTCTGTTCTGACTTGTTGGTGTGGAATGGTAAGAGGCTGCAGTCCTGCTCTTGGTGACCATGGCAACAACTCCAATCTCAGGAGGCAATTTAGCAATGGAAACTCTATATACATACCAGTCAGTCCAGGGAAACCCTGATGGTGGTGGTACCAAAACTTAAGGGAACTTGGACTTGGCCTCCAATGGGAAATATAATATAGCCTGTGCATAAATTCAAAATCATCTAATTCTGTATCCAAGTGTGCCTAGTCTCTAGAAATCCACTTAAGTGATATGGGCTTTGAATGTTCAGAAAGAATGTAAGACTGAATGTGTATTCAAGGTTGCATCCAGACAGAATGTGGGCAAGATGCTAATTCAAGCTCACCTGAGGTGTGGGCGATATGTTAATTCAAAACCTATCTGGTACTCAGGCAAAGACTTAACTAACAAGGAAAAGTAATTTTCTTTGATAAAAGCACCATTTAAATGCCCACTCTGAATAAAAAGAACTTAAAAATCTAGTTCAGGGCTTGGGTTTACAACAGAAAGCTCTAGAGTCCGGCCAGCCATCTATAAACTATTTTTTCTTCTCAAAATCATTCCTGAGTCCTGGCTTTTCTATACACAAATAATTGAATCTCTCTCAAATTCTACAACAGCACACCTTTTTAAAAGCTGGTGGGAAATATATATATATATATAATTTTTTCTAAGATTCTTATTTTCAGAGAAAAGTTTTAATAGATACTTAGCTTTGTTTGAAGACACATTTCAAGCTGTTTAATGATTGGCACTCATGTGCTCTGTCAGATGCTCCTGGTGAACTGGCACTCTTTGGGCAATTGGTTTCATTCAGGATTAGTACACCAAGTTGGAAATTTTCTTAGTTTTTGGCTCTGGGAGTGATCAGAACTACAGAATAAAGGTTTTTTTACATTTTGGTTTTAATTGTACAATTTCTGGTAATTTTGACTGTTCAATAGGTTACTCATTATTAGCAAGCAAGCCTCATTTTTGCTACACAGTAGAGTACAGTAGAATAGTAAGTTGACAGAGCCTGGCTGAGACTGCCACCTTATTCTATAGACTTGTTTATTAACTGTGTAGAAAATGAATTTACCAGGAATTGAACATGTCTAATATACTTTTACACTTGATCCAAGATATAAAAGATAATTTTATAATTATTAGGCATATATTTAGTACAGGATAAAAGTACAGCAGTTAATATTAACTAATGTATTATTTAATGCATAAGGATTCAGAGTTGCAATTAATAGTTCTAAGTTTCAGGTTTGTAATACTTTACATGTTATCTCTCCATAGGAGCAGGCCATAATGCCAATTGTGTTTAAGTTTTACTTACAGTATCCTGGTATCATGGCTCCACTTAGCATGTTTTTCACGCAGTGAGCAAGTCACAGCATCGCTGATCCTAGAGAGGGTTTCCAGTATTCTACTAGCCTGGTGAATAGTGCTCTCTGGCACTATGAAACAGTGCCAGTCTGGAGGCAATATTCACTGTACACTTGGCTGTACCGAGTCATCATTGGCTGCTGCAGGAACTTGAAACTGCAACATAGTTTCCATCAACTTCAGGAGAAGAACTAGAGGCTGATATAGCAAATATTTCTAATTGAGGGGTCAGTGACCAGCCTAGCCAATAACTCACATGGAGAAGCAACCTGTAATGAATTCAAGGCCTGGATTGAATACACAAGAGAGTTTGACAATGTTAAAGTTTGTTCTTTGTTTTTATATATATTTAAACAATTTGATACAACATGTCATATTAAATGACTATTTACTTATACAATTTTACCATTAAGATAATAGTAGGTATTTTACTTTAGTAATAGAGAGGAAAAAAACTATTTTTCATTTTTAAGATGAATACAGAAGATTCTCAATAGAATCAAGATAACTTTTATTACCATTTACTTAAATATGCACCTTGTAGTGGCCTTCAGAAAGGTTTCTTATCACGAAGTTATTCTTTGCCACCAATACTAATCCAAGTTTTTAATTAACAATGACGTTTAGAACTAGAACTATTTAAAAGTTTTCAATTTAGAAGATGATTTACAAACTCTTTATAATTGACTACAACCACATTGACTAGTTACCTCATGTTTACATAAATGTATTCAATTACAATTACTAACCAAAGAAATTGACTTTATTTTTTTAAGAGAGCATATCTATAATCTTTCTTCTTTAGCTTAATTTCATTAACGTGAAATTACAATTTTTATTACTACAAATATTTTGTACATATAATGTTAATTTATACAATGGGTATTTTATAAATGAAGGGAGATTATAGCCAAGCTAAATAAAATTGCAAACATTATAGCTATGCAAGGATTGTTCTCTTTTTCCCTTACAGGAAGCTAAAAACTTTTTTTTGTTTAAGTTATGAAAATGAATAATTTTTATTTTTTTATTTTTATTTTCTGTCTTTATATTTTTAAAGTTACATTCAAAAAAATATGAAGTTTCCATATACCCCCCAACACCCTCACCCAACTCCTTCCCCCATAACAACCTCCTCCATCATCATGAGACATTCATTGCATTTGATAAATAAATGCCTGAGCACTGCTGCCCCTCATGGTCAATGGTCCACACCATAGCTCACACTCTCCCACAGTCCACCTAATGGGCCATGGAAAGATATACAAAGTGTTGTAACTGTCCCTGCAGCACCACTCAGGAAAACTCCAAGTCCCAAAAATGCCCCCACATCATATCTCTTCCTGCCACTCCCTGCCACCAGCAGCCACCATGGCCACTTTCTCCACACCAATGCCAAATTTTCTTCAATTACTAATCACAATAGTTCATGAATAGAATATCTGTAAGTCCACTCTAATCCATTCTGTATTCTTCCATCCTGTGGGCCCAAGAATGGCCATGTCCACTCCACATCTCTATCAAGAGGGGGCTTAGATTCCACATGGATGTTGGATGCAATTCTCCTGCTTTCAGTTGTAGGCACTCTTGATTCCATAGTGTGGTGGTTGACCTTCTTCAACTCCATGTTAGCTGAGTGGGGTAAGTTCAATAAACCAGAATGTAGGGGTTGCAAGTCTATTTAGGCTCAGGGCCTGGGAATCAAATGGTCAGTCCAGAGATTCAGTTCCCCTGGCTATACATTAAACTCCAGCACCAACTACAATTTGGGTAAAAGTAACAGGAGAGGCTTGTGGGCAAAGATCACATCTGAGTCCATCTCCATCACACAGAAACACAAACTCCAAAGTAGGGCCAACTGACGTGGACTGAACACCATCTGCCATGACCATATTACCTATAGGTCTCTGTATCCCTCAGAAGAACCAATACCTGGAGGTGTATCTACTTTATCTGTCTTTGGGACACTGGGCAGGTGTGCAAAAGGGCAACCCCTCTGAAAACCTCCCAGTTCTCTTTGGAGACTCATAGTCATATAAACTCATTTGTCCTTTCCATTTCCCCCTTCTATTCAGGTCAAAAAGCATTTTTAAGTCCTGGTATTACATGTAGACTGAGATATTCTGGTAGTTCAAGTTGACCCTTTATTCAAGGTCATTTTCTAGTTACATCATCAGCTGGTACTTGAGAGTAATCCCTTGGTGCCAGGGAGGCTCATCCCCAGCAGCCATGTCCCACACTGGGTGGAAGACAACACATTTACCTGCTGAGTTTGGCTTTGAGACTGGCCACATTTGAGCAACACAGAGGCTCTCAGGATGGAACTCTTAGGCACACTTCAGCTCTAGGCCTTGTTCTTATTTCAGGTGCACAGGCTTACAAGCATAGTCATTAGTATCAGGGCTCATTGTTTCACCTTCCTTTTTTTTTTGGTCTTTGCCATTGCACTTGGGGGATTGTTGCTGTTCCTTTAGGGACTGTAATAGAGCTCCCCTGGCTAAGAACTCAGCACTCCCTCAGATGTTGTTTTTAATTATAAACACTATGAAAATATCCAAACATTTTTATGTACCCTAGATATATGCTCTGGAGAACTCCCTGCCAACCATGTGTCCCCTGTCAATAACATCCCACACCAGTATTCCTCCGCTGCCATTGCTGAACCTCTCTGTGATCTAAAAATTCCTGAAAAGTGAAACCCAATATATTGCCATGTTCCATTAATAGTAAAATGGAATATAGTGATGGGTTTAAAAGTTTGATATAGAATACATATTAATTTAGAAAAAATCAGATAAAAATAAATTGGGGTATCAAAAAATTAAAAATGTAAAAGCTTTTTTCGTGATGTTTTGCCTTCCATCACTGCAATAAGTGTTGCCCTGTTTGCAAATTGACAAGGCAACATATTCCATCTTTTCCTCAGTGTCTACGTCCTTTCTTTTACTTTTTTTCCTAATTATTAAACTTATCTTCACAAAAGTTTTAGATCACAGTAATTCATATATACAATATACAGTACTCCCACATATCCATCATAAAACCCATTTCCCTTCCACAGCAATAATCTTTTTACATGTTCATACTATATTTACTGAAACTGATGTACAGATATTGAGACAATAGCTTTCAAACAAGGTAACACTTGGGTTTACATTGTTTTTTATATTTTAGACTATACAATTTTCTAAATTTTTAGTTATATTATGTTTCACATTATGTTTTACATTTTAGCTTATTGGCCCCTATATATTTTTGGTGTAATTTAACATGTCTTATATCCATCCTTGCATAATCTTGTGGAACACTTATATTGCCCACAGAGTTACATTTATTCCATCTATTCAATACCTCCTTCCCCCTCCCTTTAGGGCCCACAGTGACAGTCAATCTTCATTGCTTGAAGGACCATGTTCAGAGATACTTGCAACAGTGTTGAGGGCTTGACATGCTCAACTGCCCTAATGCATTGGGAGCCACCATTTCCCTCAAGAGATACAATTCCTCTATTTGAGAACATCAGTCTTCCCCAGGAAGTGAGTATAACTTCACTCTCATTATATGAGTTTCTATCCAATGAAATAACCCACTATGAGAAAATGAGCACTCACACAATCCCTAGGAGCGTGTCCTGTGCCGGATTATTCCCTTTAAGCATCATAAACAGGTAACCTTCCTTATTATATTTTTGAAAAAATATTCACAGCATTATACTCTCAACCAAATACCTGAAAATCTCCTTTGTTCATAGGTTTCCCCACCATCCCCCCAATTTCTTGGGCAATATTACCCATCCTCCCATCCCTAGTCCCCCTCAAGCCCGCAAAGCCCCACAAAGGTAACCCTTTCCCTCATTTTATCCCTTCCTTGTACAAATACTTACCTCCCGCTTATGATTTCACCCATGTAGGTGTCAGTTTATATCCTTCCTCTACCCCCCATTTTCCTTTAAGCCTATCATCCAGTCTCTAGCTCTCTGATGAGGAGAGGAAGCAGGCCGAGGTATAGTTAACCTCTGTGGCCAGCCCGGGGCAGCTGTAAGGTGCCACAGCTGCCCAGGAGGGGTGGCAGGAATGGGTGACTCCGCCCTCACATTGCCCCCGGCTATGCCCCTTCACCGGCCCACCTCTGCCCCATCTCCACCCACTAGTCTGCAGCGCTGCATCTCCTGGCCATATAAGGGTATTCTGCCCGTGCGCACCAATCTGCTCTCACCCCATGCTAGCCCCACCCCCATTCCCTCGGGCTTATATTGTCAAGCACTTCCTCATTAAATCAGACCTGTGCCATCAGCCTCGTCTCCATGTGGGTTCTTCCCCTCGTCATTACTTGCCTGCGGCCCCTCTGCGGACTCCTCACCCAGCGAGCCGCAACCTCACTCTGACGCAGCTTGTTTTACTTATTTCATATCATTGAGGTCATGTAGTATTTGTCCTTCAAGGCCTGGGTTGCTTCACTCAACATAAGGTTCTCAAGATTCATCCATGTTATCATGTGTGTTTGTAGTGTATTTGTTCTTAAAGCCGAGTAGTATTCCATTGTATGTATATACCAAATTTTATTTATCCATTCATCTGTTGATGAGCATTTGGGTTGATTCCAACTTTTGGCAATAGTGAACAATGCTGCTATGAACATTGGTGTGCATATATTGGTTTGTGTGCTTGTTTTCGGTTCTAATGGGTATATACCCAGCAGTGGAATTGCTGGGTCATATGGCAAATCTAAAGCTACTTTTTTTGAGAAACTGCCAAACTGTCCTCGAGAATGGCTGGATCCTTCTGCATTCCCACAAGCAGTGGATGAGTGTTCCCATTCCTCCACATGTTCTCCAGCACTTGTAGTCTTCTGTTTCTTCCATAGGTACCAATCTTATGGGAGTAACATGGTATCTTATTGTAGCTTTGATTTGCATTTCCCTAATAGATAGAGGTTTGGAGCATTTTTTTTTTTCATGTTCTTTTTGACCATTTGTATTTCCTCTTTGGAGAAGTGTCTGTTTAAATCTTTTTCCCATTTTTTAAATGGGCTGGCTGCCTTTTTAGTTTCAAGGTACAGGAGTTCTTTATATATGCACATTATAAGTCTCCTATCAGATATGTGGTTACCAAATATTTTCTCCCATTGTGTAGGGTCTCATTTCACGTTCTTGACAAACTTCTTTGAGGTGCAGAAGGCTTTAATTTTGAGGAAGTCCCATTTATCTATTTGTTCTTTTGCTGCTCATGCTTTTGGTGTGAAGTTCATGAAGACATTTCCTGTTACAAGATCCTGTAGATTCTTCTCTACACTGCTTTCCAAAGTCTTTATGGTCTTGGTTCTTATATTTAGGTCTTTGAACAATCTTGAGTTGATTTTTGTATAAGGCGTAGGTTGGTAATCCTCTTTAATTCTTTTACACATGGCTATCCAGTTCTCCAGGCAACATTTGTTGAATAGGCCATTCTCTCCCAATTGAGAGGGTTTGGTGGCATTATCAAATATTTTATGACTATATATATGAGGGTCTATATCAGAACTCTCAATTCAGTTGCATTTGTCTGTGTGTCTCTCCTCCTGTCAGTACCATGCTGTTTTACCTACTGTAGCTTTGTAGTATGTTTTTATATTTTATTTATTAATTTTTTAAAAAACATTAAATTCAAAAAATATGACGGGAGGAAGAGATGAGATGTGGAGGCATTTTCAGGACGTGGAGTTGTCCTGGATAGTGCTTCACGGACAATTACGGGACATTGTAGATCCCCCCAGGGCCCACTGGATGGAACGTGAGAGAGTCTGCGCTATGATGTGGACCATTGACTATGGGGTGCAGTGATGCTCAGAGATGAACTTACCAGGTGCAATGGATGTGTCACGAAGATGGGAGAGAGAGTTGCTGTGAGGGGAGTGGGAGGCGGGGGCAGTGGGGGTGAATGGGACCTCATATTTTTTTAATGTAATTAAAAATAATAATAATAAATAAATAAAAAATATGAGGTCCCATTCACCCCCACTGCCCCCACCCCATCAATCCCCCCACAGCTACAGTCTCCCCCATCATCATGACACATCCATTGCATCTGGGGAATACATCTCTGGGCATCACTGCACCCCATGGCCAATGGTCGACACCATAGCCCACACTCTCCCATGTTCCATCCAGTGGGCCATGGGAGGACATACAATGTCCGGTAATTGTCCCTGCAGCACCACCCAGGACAACTCCAAGTCCCAAAAATGCCTCCACATCTCATCTCCTCCCATTCCCCATACCCATCAGCCATCATGGCCACATTTTCCACACCAATGCCACATTTTCTCAATTATTTACCACAATAGTTCATGAATAGAATATCATTAAGTCCACTGCAACCATTACTGTATTCCTCCTTCCTGTGGATCTTGGCTTGGTTGTGTCCATTCCACATCTATGTCAAGAGAGGGCTTAGATTCTACATGGATACTGGCTGCAATCCTACTGCTTTCAGTTGTAGGCACTCTAGGATCCATGGTGTGGTGGTTGACATTCTTCAACTCCATGTTAGCTGAGTGGGGTAAGTCCAATAAATCAAAGTGTAGGAGCTGGAGTCTGTTGAGGCTCAGGGCCTGACCATCATATTGTCAGTCCAGAGATTCAGATCCCCTAGATATATCTTAAACCCCAGCACCAACAACAATTCCAGTAAAGTAGGAGGAAAGGCTTGTGAAAAGAGATCATATTTGAGCCCAGCTCCATCACACAGAAACACCAACTCCAAAGAAGGGCCAGCTGACATGGCAGTCACTCCATCTGCCATGACCATAGAATCTGTAGGTCTCTTTAGCCCTCAAAAGAACCAATACCTGGGGTTGTATGTACTTTATCTGTCTCTGAGACTCTGCTAAGGTGTGCATAAGGGCAATCCTTCTGACAACATCCAGACTCTTTTTTAGAGACTCATACCCATATAAACTCATTTGTCCTTTCCATTTCCCCCTTAATTTAGGTGAAACACCATTTTTAACTCCTGTTATTTTATGTAGAAAGGGATATTCTGCTGTTCCGCGTTGAACCTTGAATTCAAGGATGTTTTCTAGTTACGTCATCAGCTGGTACTTGGTAGTGATCCCTCGGTGCCAGGGAGGCTCTTCCCCGGGTGTCATGTCCCACGCTGGGGGGGGAAGGCAGTGCATTTACATGCTGAGTTTGGCTTCAAGACTGACCACATTTGAGTAACACAGAGGCTGTCAGGAGGGAACTCTTAGGCACAGTGCTGCTCTAGGCCTTGTTCTTATTTCAGGTGTATAGGCTCACAAGCATAGTCATTAGTATCAGGGACTCACTGTTGGACCCTCATTCCTCCCTGGTCCTTACCATTGCACCTGGGGGACTGCCACTGCTCCCCTAGGGACCACGACAGAGACCCCCCCTCCCCGGCCAGGAACCCAGTACCCCCACAGCTGTTGTTGTTAATTGTTTCCACTATGAGCATATCCAAACATTTCCATGTACCCTGGACTCATGCCCTGTCAACCATATGTCCCCTGTCAATAACATCCCATACCAGTATTCCTCTGCTGCCATTGTTGAACCACTCTGTGATCCAAAACTTGCAGGAAAAGTGAAGCCCAATGAAATGCCAGGTTCCCTTAATAGTACAATGGAATATAGCGATGAGTTTACAGCTTAGATATAGAATACATATTGATTTGGAAAAATTCTATATCCCATCTTTTTCTTTTCTTTTTTCCTAATTATTGAGCTTATCTTCACAAGAGCCCTAGATCACAGTAATTCATATATACAATATACAGTACTCCCACATATCCAATATAAAGCCTTTTCCCTTCCACAGCTATAATCTTTTAACTTATTCATATCATTTTTATTGAAACTGATGTACAGATATTGAGACAATAGCTTTCAAACAAAGCAACATTTGTGTTTACATGTGGTTTATACTGAAGATGATACAGTTTTCTAAATTTTTAGTTATCCTATGTTTTACATTATGATTTACATTATTAGTCTGTCGTCCCCTATATGTTTTTGGTGTAATATTACATGTTTTATATCCATCCTTGTGTACTCTTGTGAAAAACTTCTATTGCCCTCACAGTTACGTTGGTTCCATCTATTCAATATCTGTTTCCCTCTCCCCTTGGGGCCCACAGTGACAGTCAATCTTCATTTCTTCATTTCTTGAGGAGCCATGTTCAGAGATACTTGTAACAGTGTTAAGTGCTTGACTTGCTCAACTGCCCTAATGCCCTGGGAGCCACCATTTCTCTTGAGAGATACAGTTCCCTCTCTTTGATGGCATTAGTCCTCCCCAGGATGTGGGTCTACCTTCACTCTCATTATATGGGTCTCTACCCAATGGTATAACCCACTCTGGCAAAATGAGCATTCATATATTCCCTGGGAATCTGTTCTACATCAGATTACCCCATTTAAGTATCTTAAACAGGTAACTTTCCTAATTATATTTTGAAAAGGATTTCTCAGCATTATACTCTCAACCAACACCTGACAATCTCCTATGTTCATATGTTGCCCCACCCTCCCCCCAATTTCTTGGGCAATATTACTCATACGTCCATCCCTAACCCTGCTCAATCCCGCAAAACCCCACCCAAAGTTAACCCTCTGCCCCATTTTATCCCTTCCTTGTACACATACTTACCTCCAGCTTATCATAGATTACACCCACGTAGTTGTCAACTTACATCCTTCCTCTACACACTGATTTCCTGTAAGCCTATCTTCCAGTCTCAAGCTCTCTGAGGCAGCTTGATTATTTCATATCATTGAGGTCATGTAATATTCGTCCTTCAATGCATGGTTTGCTTCACTCAACATAAGGTTGTCAAGATTCATCCATGTTATCACGTGTGTTTGTAGTGTTTTTGTTCTTAAAGCCGAGTAGTATTCCATTGTATGTATATACCACATTATATTGATCCACTCACCTGTTGATGGGCGTTTGGGTTGATTCCATCTTTTGGCAATAGTGAACAATGCTGCTATGAACATTGGTGTGCATATATCGGTTTGTGTCCTTGTTTTCAGTTCTGCTGGGTATATACCCAGCAGTGGTATTGCTGGGTCATATGGCAAATCTATGGCTAGTTTTTTTGAGATATCAGCAAAAATCTCCAGAATGGTTGAATCCTTCTTCATTCCCACCAGCAGTGGATGCGTGTTCCCATTTCTTCACATCCTCTCCAGCATTTGTATTCTTCCGTTTTTTTCATAGCTGCCAATCTTATGGGAGTAAGATGGTATCTCATTGCAATTTTGATTTGCATTTCCCTGATAGCTAAAGATAATGGAGTATTTTTTCATGTGCTTTTTAGCCATTTGTATTTCTTCTTTGGAGAAGTGTCTGTTTAAATCTTTTTCTCATTTTTTAAATTGGTTGTTCATCTTTTTATTTTCAAGATATAGGAGTTCTTTATATATGCAAGTTATAAGTCTCTTATCAGATATATGGTTGCCAAATATTTTCTCCCATTGTGTAGGCTCCTTTTTTACTTTCTTGATAAACCCCTTTGAGGTGTAGAAGGCTTTAATTTTGAGGAAGTCTCATTTATCTATTTTTTCTTTTGCTGCTCATGCTTTTGGTGTGATGTTCATGAAGCCATTTCCTATTACAAGGTCTTGTAGATGTTTCCCTACACTGCTTTCCAAGGTCTTTATGGTCTTGGCTCTTATATTTAGGTCTTTGATCCAGCTTGAGTTGATCTTTGTATAAGGTGTGAGATGGTAATCCTCTTTCATTCTTCTACATATGGATATCCAGTTCTCCAGGCACCATTTATTGAATAGGACATTCTCTCCCATTTGAGAGGGTTTGGTGGCTTTATCGAATATTATATGGCTATATGTATGAGGTTCTATATCAGAACTTTCATTTCTATTTCATTGGTCTGTGTGTCTCTCCTTATGCCAATACCATGATGGTTTCAAACTGTAACTTTGTAGTATGTTTTGAAGTCAGGGAGTGAGATTCCTCATATTTCATTTTTCTTTTTCAATATATCTTTGGCTATTTCGGGCCTCTTTCCTTTCCTAATAAATTTCATAGTTAGTTTTTCTACTTCCTTAAATAAGGCTGTGTTTTTTTTTTATTGGGATTGCATTGAATGCGTAGATCAGTTTTGGTAGGATACACATCTTAATAATAGTCTTCCTACCCATGAACAGGGAATAATCTTCCATTTATTTAGGTCTTCTTTGATTTCCTTGAACAGTCTTGTACAGTTCTCAGTGTATACGTTTTTTACATCTTTGGTTAAATTTATTCCTAAATTATTGATTTTTTTATTTACTATTGTGAATGGTATTTGTTTCTTGCTTTCCTCCTGATCTTGCTCATTATTGGTGTACAGAAATGCTACTGATTTTTGCGCATTGATCTTATAACCTGCGACTTTACTAAACTCATTTATGAGTTCTAGAAGCTTTGTTGTAGACTTCTCAAGGTTTTCTAATTATAGAATCATGTCATCTGCAAATAATGAAATTTTCACTTCTTCCTTTCCAATTTGAATGCATTTTATATCTGGTTCTTGCCTCAGTGCTCGAGTAAGTACTTCTAAGAAATGTTAAATAGAAGGGGAGAGTGTGGGCATCCTTGTCTTGTTCCTGACTGTAGAGGGAAGGATAATTAGGATTTCTCCATTGTAAACGATGTTGCCTGTGCTTTTTTCATACATACTCTTTATCATGTTCAAAAAATTTCCTTGTATTCTGATCTTTTGGAGTGTTTTTGTCAAGAAAGGGTGCTGTATTTTGTCACATACTTTTTCTGCATCTATAGATAGAGTCATGTGCTTTTTTTCCTTCAATCTGTTTATATGGTGTATTACATTGATTGATTTTCTTATGTTGAACCATCCTTGCATATCTGGAATGAATCCCACTTGGTCGTGGTGTATAATTCATTTAATGTGTTGTTGAATATGATTAGCAAGTATTTTGTTAAGTATTTTTGCGTCTAGGTTCATTAGAGAAATGGTTCTGTAATTTTCCTTTCTTGTAGTGTCTTTGTTTACCTTTGGTGTAGGGTAATGTTGGCATCAGAGAATGTGCTAGGCAATGTTCTTTCTGTTTCAATTTTTGGGAAGAGTTTCAGCAGGATTGGTGTTAGTTCTTTCCAGAATGTTTTGTAGAATTCCCCTGTGAAGCCATCTGGCCCTGGGCTCTTCTTAGTTGGGAGGTTTTTAATGACTGATTCTATCTCTTTACTTGTGATTCGTTTGTTGAGATCATCAATTTCTTCTTTCATCAATATAGGCTGCTTGTGTGTTTCTAGGAACTCATCCATTTCCTCTGAATTGTCATTTTTATGGAATAGAGTTTTTCAAAGTATTCTATTATGAATGTCTTTATTTCTGTGGGGTCAGTGGTGATATCTCCTTTCTCATTTCTTATTTTGTGTATTTGCATCTTCTCTCTTTTTTCTTTGTTAGTCTTGCTAAAGGTTTGTCAATTTTATTGATCTTCTCAAAATACCAGCTCTTGGTCTTGTTTATCTTTTCAAGTGCTTTCTTATTGTCTATTTCATTTAGTTCTGCTCTTATCATTGTTATTTCTTTCTTTCTTCTTCCTGTGGGATTACTTTGTGTTTTTTACTAATTCCTCCAAATGTGCAGTTCTTCAATTTTTGCTCTTTCTTCTTTTTTGATGTATGGCTATAAATTTCCCTCTCACTACTGCTTTTGCTGTATCCCATAAAATTTCGTATGTTGTGTTATCATTATCATTTGTTTCAAGGTAGTTATTGATGTCTTTTGAGATTTCCTCTTTGACCCACTGCTTTTCTAAGAGTGTGCTGTTTAATTTCCATATCTTGGTGTGAGATCTGGGCCTCTGGCCCTTCCAGATTTCCAGCTTCATTCCACTGTGATCAGAGTTATTATTTTGTATCATTTTGATCTTTCTGAATTCATTAAGCCTTTCTTTGTGGCCTAGCATATGGTCTATCTTGGAGAATGATCCATGTGCACTTAAGAAAAATGTATATCCTGCTGTGGTTGGGTGTACTGATCTCTATATATCTGTTAGATCCAGCTCCTCTAATATACTGTTCAAATAATTCGTTTCTTTAGTGATTCTCTTTTGAGATGTTCTGTCCAGAGTTGATAGTGGTGTATTAAAATCCCCCACTATAATTGTAGATGCATCTATTCCTTCACTTAGTTTTTCCACCATTTGCCTCTCGTATTTAGAGGTGCCCTCATTAGGAGCATAAATATTTATGATTATTCGTTCTTCTTGACAGATTGTCCCTTTCACTAATATGTAGTATCCTTCTTTGTTTCTCACAATTGTTTCACATTTAAAGTCTATTTTGTCTGATATTAATATAGCTACTCCTGCCTTTAATGGTTATTGTTTGCTTGTAAGATTGTTTTCCAACCATTCACTTTCAGCCTCCATGAATCTCTGGGTCTAAGATGTGTCTCTTGTAGATAGCATATAGATGGGTCATATTTCCTTGTCCAATGTCGCAGTCTCAATCTTTTCATAGGTGATTTTAATCCATTGACATTCAGTGTTATTGCTTTCAAGGAATTATTTATGTTAGCCATATTTTGATTGGACTTGTGTTTGTCATATTTTGTTTGTTTGTTTTTTTCTTCACTTTTTGTCTATTTTGTTTCTCTTACACTCTCCTCCAACTCTGCCTGTCCTGTTTTTTCCTTTCTTCCTGCAGAACTCCCTTTAGAATTTCTTGAAGGGGGGGTTTCTTGTTGGCATACTCTTTCAATTTCTGTTTATCTGTGAATATTTTGAACTCTCCATCATTTTTGAATGCTAATTTAGCTGGATAGAGTATTCTTGGTTGGAAATTTTTTTCTTTTAGTACCTTGAGTATATCATACCACTGCCTTCTTGCCTCCATGGTTTCAGATGAGAAATCAGCACTTAATCTTATAGAACTTCCCTTGTATGTGATGGTTTTCTTTTCTCTTGCTGCTTTTAGAATTTTCTCTTTGTCTTGAGCGTTGGATAATTTGACAAGTATATGTCTTTGGGTGGGCCTGTTGCGGTTTATGATGTTTGGGGTGTGTTGTGCTTCTTGGATATGTACATCTGTCTCTTACAGTAGATTTGGGAAGTTTTCAGCCATTATTTACTGCAGCACTCCTTCTGATACCTTTCCCTTCTCTTCTCCTTCTGGGATGCCTATAATACATATGTTTGTGCGTTTTGGATTGTCATTCAGGTCCCTAAGTCCTAGCTGGATTTTTTTCTATCTTTTTGTCGATCAATTCTACTATCTGTTTGATTTCCGATGTATTGTCTTCCACATCACTAATTCTCTCCTCTGCTATTTGGTGCGAGTGTGTTTTTGATTTCTTGAACTGTGTTATTCATTCCCATCATATCTCTTATCCTTTTGTGTATGTCTGTAATTTCCCCTCCAAGTGTTGTCTTCATATTGTTAACCTCTTCCTTTACTTCATTAAATTTGTCTGTGATATATGCTCTGAGATCTTTAATTACTTGTGCGAAGTTCTGCTCCCCTTCCTGGTTTTAGTTTGTTCATTGGATTCAGTCATGTTTTCCTGATTACTTGTTTGGTTTGTAAATTTTTGTTGCTGTCTGGTCATCATTTCATCTTGACAGGTTTAATCAGTTCCTTAGCTTCTTTGTCTAGTCTTGGGGATTAATTAGCTGGTGTTTTTGCATAAGTGTTATATCTTCTCTTTGTCACTTTGTTCTTCTTATTCTAATTTCTTTTTGCTGGGTGAGTTCACTTTGAAGGAAAGTATTAGGGCCAGGGAAAGGAAATTGTGTAAGAAAGGAAAACTTGTAAAGTAGTAGTGTTCGTAATAAATGTTAACAGAGCAACAATGTGAGATCTTGGAGGAAGGATATTAGATTCATGTAAGTTGTGTAGAGTTATAGCAGTAAGTAGAGTACCTATAATGAGATAGTCGACTGAATATGGGAGGAATATGGTATGAATTAAAAAGCTAGTGTTTTCGTGAGAGAGGGAAAGAGAAAAGAAAGGCAATAGTTTCAAGAGTGGATAAAAGACAGAAAACAAAACAAAGGTATTAAAAATTAAGAGTTAGACAATTTGGGGATCAAAGAAAGGGAGGTGGAATATAGGAGAGACAGTAGATGATGGAGGATGTCAAGATGTGGAGGAAAGGGGATAGTATAGGTAGCCAATATCAATTCACACAGAAATGAGGCAACGGAGGATGAGGAAACCCAGCAAATGTGAGGTGTTCCCTGCAGCACCTAGTGTATAATTAAGGTAAAATAAAATAAGAAGAAAATGAGGGAGAAGAGAAAAGAGGGAAAAAAAGAGAGAAGAAAGAAAGTAAAATGGGGGTAGGTAAAGAAAAGGGAAGGGAACAAGTAAGGAAAAGAAAAGAAGATATAGAACACCAACAACAGCAACAACAAAAAACTCCTAAATAAATGAAAAAAAAAAGACCTTAGGGGATACAATGGGAGAAAAAAGTAGGAAATAATGCAATATTAGCAACCAGGACAATAAAAAATAAGAGGTAAAAATTTAAAATTAAAATTAAAAAAAAAAAGCAGATGTTGAGGGTGAGGACAGTCAAGGACCACAGATGGGCCTCAGGGCGTGATGGTTTCAGGGATGGAAAGTCTGTGATATTACAGACTCAATAAGTTTGAGTCTCTGGGGTGTGGGCCACCAGGGTTTAGGGGACACAGACCTGGCAACCTCAAATCCAGTTAACAGGGAGCCTGGTAGCACCATAGTGCAACACAGCCTTCAGGGATCCCCACAGCTGGGTGCCAGCCCTATAGGAGAGGTCACATCTGCAAACTCTGACCTATGTTTCTGAAACCCGCAATTCCCCCTCTCTCTAGGGTCTCTTCTGAGGCTGTATCAGCAATTTGAGTTCAGGACACCTCCCGTCCTGCAAGCCCCGGAAACAGCCAGTTTGAGGCACCTCTATATTGCAGCCAATTTCAGCCAGGCCTAGGGGGCGGGACTCTAGCCGGAAGCTATCAGTGTCCAAAACCAAAAATCCCACACTTTGCAAAAGAGTCCCCTAATCGGTTTGCAGACACCTCCCGCCCTGCAATCCTCTGAAACAGCCTCCCAGCCACATCTCCTTACTGCGAGCAATCCAAGGCTGCTGCAGATCAGCAGCTGGCCTTGGGGGCGGGGATCCAGCCAGAAGCACTATTATTCGTGTCAGAAATCAAAAATTTCCCCGCCTCAGAAAAAACTACCTACCATCTCACCAAATCAGTTTGCGAAGGCCTCCTGCCCTTTCAGCCCCCCAATAGCCTGCTCAGGGCTCACAAACTCTCCAGTACCACAGAGCCTCCAGGAATTGCCACTGCAGCACCGGTGCCTTGGCTCTCCTGCCCCATGGGGGAGCATCCCATGTGCAGCCCCCAACTCCGTGTAAGAGAGCCCAATTTTATCCTCCACATGAATTTTCTATGTTACCTTCCCACGAAATCAATGTCCAGGCACCTCCTGCCCTGCAAAATCCCAAAACAGCCTGGTCCTGAAGAATCTCCAATGCTGCCCAGCTGCTTCTCTTGGACTGGGGAAGGAACCCAAAGTCCTCCACTCACACTTATGGAAGAAAGCCCTCGGGGCACTTCCACACAGCCTTGCGTGACCCCCGTGGGAAGAGGGTCTCTCTCCTCATGTCCACCACCAAGCAGTCCTGATCCGGGCAGCTCCCCATGGTCACGAGGGGCAAGGCCTTCCAGCTCCTGCCGTGGCTGTTTCGCTACCACAGGAACATGCTCTTTGTCTTGAACTTTGGATAATTCAACAAGTATATGTCTTGGGGTACGCATGTTGGGATTTGCTGTTTGGGATGTGTTGTGCTTCCTGGACATGTACATCCATCTCCCTCAGTAGGTTTGGGAAGTTTTCAGCCATTATTCCTCCAACACCCTTTCTGTCCCCTTTCCCTTCTCTTCTCCTTCTGGGATGCCTATAATGCATATATTTGTGCATTTTCCATTGTCATTCATGTCCCTAATTCCCATCTGGATTTTTTGTATATTTTTGTCAATCAGTTCTACTATGTGTTTGATTTCAGATGTACTTTATTCCATGTCACTAATTCTCTCCTCTGCCTCTTCTAATCTGCTGCTATTTGTTGAGGGTATACTTTTGATTTCTTGAACTGTGGTGTTCATCACTATCATATCTGTTATCTTTTTGTGTATTACTACAATTTCTTCTGTATTCTCTCCAAGTGTTTTCTTCATTTGTTAATCTTTTCCTTTACTTCATTAAATTGGTCTCTCATATATGTTTTGAGAGCTTTAATTACTTGTCCAACAATCTGCTCCTCTTCCTAGTTTTAGTTTGTTCATGGGATTCAGCCATGTTTTCCTGATTATTGGTTTGGTGAGTAGGTTTTTGTTGCTGTCTGGTCATCATTTTATCTTGATGGGTTTAATCAGTTCCTTAGCTTCTTTGTCTAGTCTTGGGGATTAATTAGTTGTTGTTCGTGCATAAGTGTTATGTCTTCTCTTTGTCACTTTGTTCTTCTTACTCTATTTTCTTGTTGCTGGCTAATTTCATTTTGAAGGAAAATATTAAGGCCAGGGAAAGCAAAATGAGTAAGAAAAGAAAATATATAAAGTAGTATTGGTAATAAATGTTAACAGAGCAACAATGTGAGATCTAGAAGAATGGATATTAGACTCATGTAAGTTGTGTAGATTTATAGCAGTAAGTAGAGTACCTATAATGAGACAGTCAATTGAATATGGGGAGGATTATTATATGAATTAAAAGGCCAGTGCTTTCATGAGAGAGGGAAAGAAAAAAGAAAGTCAATAATATCAAGAGTGGATAAAAGACAGAAACATAACAAAGGTATTAGAAATAAAAAGTCAGACAATTTGGGGGCCAAAGAAAGGGAGGTGAAATGTATGAGAAACAGTAGATGATGGAGGATAGAAAGATGTAGCAGAAAGGGGAGAGTGTAGGTGGCCAAAATCAATACACACAGAAAGGAGGAAATGGAGGTTGAGGAAACACAGCAAATGTGAAACACTCTCTGCAGCACCTATTATATAAAGGAAATTAAAATAAAAAAGAATAAAAAGAGAAGAAAAGAGAAAAAAAGCAGGGTAAAGAAATGGGGGGGGGGGAACAAGCAAGAAAAAGAAAAAGAGAAAATAACTAAATAAATGATCAAGGACCTTGGGGATAAAACATGAGAAAAGACCAGGAGACAATACAACAGTAGCAACCACGACAAAGAAAAAAAAAAAAGGTCCAACGTTTCTAGCTAGGAATTCTCTTTGCCTTTAAATAAATCGCTTAGAGATCTGGCATTCCCCCTTTCTCCCTTCCTCACTTCTCTCTCTCCCATGGCAGCCGAAAAGCTGCCTGAGGGGTCCGGTAGGAGATTCAAGTGGGTCCTTTTTGAACCAACTCAATACAGAAGACAATGTCTCTCTATTTCCAGCGTGAGAGCACCTACACCTCACCAGAAACCCCAAATATGCTACTGGAAGCTTGGATAGCACGTCCTACAATCCCTCCTCCTTAGGTGTGCTAGTGGAGGTCTAATTGATTTTCTGACTCCACCTTCTCCCAGACCAAGTTTCCTATCCCAGGACATTTAGGTAAATTGGGCTTTCTCAGCAGATTCACCTCTCCTTTCTTCCCTGACTCTCCCCAAGTCAGCTGCTATGTTCCTCCAAGCTCAAAGAAAAAACAAAAAACAAAAAAAAAACACAAAAAACGGGTAAGGCTGGGTAATCACGGACCTCTGACGGACCTCAGGGGGAATGGTCCCACCCATAACTTCTGACCTCCATGTCAGAAACCCAAAATTCCACCTCTTTCAAGAATCTCTTCTGTCATTATCTCACCAAATTGACATCCAGGCACCTTGTGCCCTGCAAGCCCTCAAAAAAGCCCACTCGGGGTTTGGGAACATTTCAGCACAACAAAGTTTTCAGGGATCCCTGCAGCCAGCCTGCCATCCCTAAAGGAAAGGGTCCCACCCACAACTTCTGACCTCCACGTCAGAAACCCAAAATTCTACCTTTTACAAGAATCTCTTCTGTCACTGTCTCACCAAATCGATGTCCAGACACCTTTGACCTGTAAGCCCCCAAAACAGCCCACTGCAGCAGGACTCTGACCCCACTCAGCTGCTTACTTGCAGGAGAGATTATGAGGTTCATTCACTCAGATGCCATCTTGCTCCACCTCCTTTTTTATATTAATTGATGGCACATGAGGTTTTTTATCTTGATTACTATTCACACCTTTTTTAAGTATGACTGAGTTTAGATTGAGAAGTTTAAGGTATATTTCCTCATTTCTTTAAAGAGACATATCATGAGGTTTTAGGACCTCAGATCTATCAGTTCTCTCCTTTTTTTTTTTTTTTACACTTGTTTAACTGGAATTCAGTGTTTTATACAGTGGATGCCCTTAGCTATACAGTAGTCATGTAGACCAGTGGTAGGTAAAATTTCCTGATTCCTGAGAAGACACTCCTATGGGGAGTTTACTGGTGGGCTAGAGACCATGCCCATTATTCTAGGAAGAATGAACAGACACCCTCTTAGTCAACTGACTTGATGTCCCAGAGTTCCAGCTAAACCAAAGTTCACCATTTCACACAGTTCAATACCACCATCCAGAAGCATGAAAACATACACTGACACCAAATAAATGGTCAAACACTAAAGAGCCACAGCATACAGACAAAAACATAAAGTTAATTAATTTCACTCATAATTTTTACTCTTTTGATATGGTTGTTTCCAAGCTTTCCATCACCCCATATCTCTGACCTCTGTCACCTACACTTGGTGTCCACAAAATAAGCTCACTTGCTATCCAACGTTAAAATTTAAAGAGCTATTTCTAGCCAAACTTCTCCATTGCTCAATTCATATTCAGACCAAGCTTTATTATAAAAACCAATCTACTTTCCTGTAACCAAGACCCTCTAAATCCAGATGAATTTTTCAGAATGTATTCCAGTGGGAGGCACTGGGATACTGAAGAGGGAGTGGAATTTAACCCACGAAGCCTCTCTCACAGCCACCAAACTTGCAGTTAACCAGAACCAAATAGTAGGTCAGAATAAACCCCTGACTCAGATGAAGAGCCCAGGAGAGTGCCTTCCCTGTTCTTGGCCAGATGATGTTACCACAGAACTGTGAATTAGGACTCTGCTCTTGCCCCACAGTCTCCACAGCCACATGCACACAGGCACCCGTTTTTTTCTTTTCAGACCTGGAGAAGACAGCTTCCCCCCGAACTTCCTGGGGGTATTAGGGTCCTCTTGGGGATTGACCAGGCTTCCCTTCTAACTCTTAGTTAGGCTTTTCTTACACTGTTCCCCCAGGGGACTTACCCATCTGGCATGCATAGCTTTTCTGTTTCATTCTCAGGGTTTCCTTTAAACACTTCAGTGCCTCTGGTTTCTTCTGGGAGAGCTCCGACAGAGTCCACAACCTCTTTCTGGACTCAAGGGATATGGAGCACCTGGGCTATGGTTTGCCTGGGCCCTCCCAGTTTTCTCAGAGGTGTCCAAGAGGGGCAAAGAAATGCTCCTGTCTCTGGCCTTTGCAGTCATCCCAGATGAGCCCCCAGAATGTTGTTGCAACAGAGAAGTTGGTGATCACGTATTGAAGGCTAGGACATGGGAATTCTCTGAGAAGGAAGATTTATTATGACTGGCCAGGCCCAGGAGACTCCTGTCCAAGAAACCAAACCCCATGCTGGTCTTGTAGGTTGCTTTTATACAGAGTATGGAGGATAGAGTTAGGAAGAGTTTGGCACAAAGTGTTAGGTTTCAGTTTCTCAAACCTTGGGGCTTTCTGGGAACTTGGCAGGCTGGAGTGGATGGTGTGGTTACAAGAGGCAGGGCTGCAGTTCTTATTGTTTGCATGCACACATGGCTTATGCTGGAATGTTAAGTTTTGCGAGCTTACACACACAGTGCAGGTTATTCTTGAAGAAACACACAGTCCACACCCACAGCCCGTATCAATTGTGACTCTAGCAATGGGAGTAGTTATATCATTGATGTGGAGACAGTGGTTACAGGAATTGCTGAAGCCAGGGAGAGGGAGAAAGAGATATGATATTGGGGCATTTTTGGGACTTGAAGTTGTCCTCAATGATATTGCAGGGATAGATGCAAGACATTATATATCCTGCCATAATTCACTGAATGGAATGGAAGAGAACATAAACTACAACAAACTATAATCCATGCTGTTTAGCAATGCTCCAAAATGTACTCATCAAATGCAATGAATGTACCAAACTAATGAAAGAAGTCAACGTGGGTGGAGTGGGGGGGTGTGGGGGTGGACTATTTGGGTCCTCTTACATATTTTTAATGTAACATTTTGTGTGATCTATGTATCTTTAAAAAAGATAATTGTTAGAGGTTTGCAATAATTAACAAGCTGTAGCTCAGTTTCCCCTGATATGCACTGGGAAAAGGCTAACCCCATTCCCCATTAAGCCTACATGTCCAAGGTCATGGTTCTTCCCCACAGGTTAAATAAAGAAACCACATAGGGGTGGGAGTAAAGGGAAGTGGAAACCTTCCCTACCTACATATCAGAGGAGGATAAAATTCCTACAAAACAAAGAAACATCTGTTCCTGCAGCATTCCAAAAAACCATAACTCCCTAATCCACTATCTTCTAGTCACTGTCAGGAAAAGTTCCACCTCTAAGGGCTTTCCATTGGCCCCTGCACTTCACTCAGACCCTCAACCCCCTCCCACCTGTTGTAGAAGTTGAGAGAGTTTCAGTTATTTGAGTATAGAAAGGCCAGGACTCAGGAATGATTTTGAGAAGGAAAAATTATTTATTGATGGCCGGCCAGACTGGGGAACTTTCTGTTTCAAAACCGAGCCTAGAACAAGATTTTCAAGTTCCTTTTATACAGGGTGTGGAGTCAAATGGTGCTTTTATCAAAGAAAACTACTTTCTCTGTTAGTTAAGTCTTTGCCTGAAGTACCAGATAGATTTTGAATTAACATATCACCCACACCTCAGGTGAGCTTGAATTAGTATCTTGCCCACATTCCGTCTGGATGCAACTTTGAATACACATTCAGTCTTACATACTTTCTGAACATTCAAAGCCCATATCACTTAACTGGATTTCTAGAGACTAGGCACACTTGGATACAGAATTAGATGATTTTGAATTTATGCATGGGCTATATTATATTTCCCATTTGAGGCCAAGTCCAAGTTCCCTTAAGTTTCAGCATCACTACCATAAGAGTTTCCCTGGACTGGCTGGTATGTATATAGAGTTTGCATTGCTAAATGGCCTCCCAGGACTGGAGTCATTGCTATGGTCATCAAGGACAGGACTGTAGCTTCTTACCTTCTTACACCCACAAGTGAGGACAGACAGCCTAGGTTCTCTCTGAAGAGGCAAAGAGCCTCCCACCTATAGCCCACATCACACCAATTATCATTTCCGCGCCTAAGAAAGTTCTGTATAAATTTAAGTCGCCCCCTTCCAGGAGTGGGCTCAAGTCTCTCTTCAGACCCCCACCATGCTGGTGGGGGGACTGAAGTCTGTTCTTCAGACTTCCTCCATTGGGAGAACTTCTCAATAAATCTTTCTTTGTCTTAGTCAATCAGTCTCTGTATCCCAGTATGCACCGTATTTTCTCCAACAATAATAAAAAAAGAAAAAAATTGAATTCTACCCTATTTTAAACACTATTCCATACCATTCAGTTACATTATTTTTGTCTTACCTCTCCCTACCCCTAGGGCCTTTTTCTTACTATGGGGGAAGGACTGGGTGTGGAAAGATGGGGGTGATGTGGATTTAATTTAGAATTCATTTTATTGGCCTGGGGATTGGGGGTGATGGGCACAAAGAAAATATTGCAGAATGAGTCATATTTTGTGTGGTTTATCCTGTGGGGTGGCTACCTTCATTTCTGCATACTTTTGATGGATTCCCTAATTTGGAATTATTGTTTCTAATACCTTTGCAATAGCCACAGAAGACAAATCATTATTAAAACATATTTATATCCTTGGTGTAGGGGTAATGAAATAAAATCTAATTACTAAATTTCAGTAAGTAAGGGAAATATCCTTGAGAGCTATGGAAAGATTTTCCTAAGTTATACTTGTGACAAATTAAACAATTGCAGTATATATTCCAAAGCCTGATAGTCAATATGCTCTTAAAGTTGTTCATAATTTCAAGATATTATAAAACAAAAAAGAGTTTAAACTTCAATGGAGAAAAAACTACAAGACTTTTTTTGTATGTGTACCAACATAAGGGCCATTGGAAGTCAGATTGTCCGGAAAACTCAGTTTCTAGGAAAATCCCTCCAATATGCTTTACTGGCTTAGAACCTAAATCATCTTCCCTTTCTAACCTACTCAAAATAACAACAGAAGACTGACAGGTCCTGGGTTCAGAGAGGCCCTGCATCTCCATCAGTAAGTCCGAACTGAGGGTTATCATCAAGATTGGAGGTAAGCCAATCTCCTTTTTAATCAACAGAAGAGCCACACATTCAGTCATTTCAGAACATTCAGAAATTTTAACTTCTTCCTCAGTCTCTATTGTGGAAGTTAACTATTCCTCTCTCTCCCTTAATTACACACCCCCTTCCTTGCACTATAGAAAATCACAAATTCTCACACCAATTCCTAGTAATACCATCATGCCCCTCCCCACCCTTAGGATGGGACCTTCTATCCAAACTGCACTCCTCTATCTCCTTTTCACTATCCTCCCCCCAAGGGTATTTATTTGGGGTAGGAGCTTACAGTTGCCAGGCCATAAAGCATAAGTTACTTCCCTCACCAAAGTCTATTTCCACATGGTGGAGCAAGATGGCTGCTGATGTCTATGAGGGTTCAGGCTTTCTGGGTTCCTCTGGGCTCAGCTCCTCTGTTTCCTCCACTAGGTCAGCTGTAGACTATCAAGTGAACACGTGTCTCTTCCCCTGGGGCTCCA
Organism: Dasypus novemcinctus; assembly: GCF_030445035.2. Lineage (NCBI taxonomy): Eukaryota > Metazoa > Chordata > Mammalia > Cingulata > Dasypodidae > Dasypus > Dasypus novemcinctus. Next base: position 83,308,424 of record NC_080704.1, on the reverse strand, counting down.
GCTTAAGACTTCAACATCAAACTCCAACATCAGAAACCCGCAACTCTGTCCTTTGCCATGCTTTTTATCTGTGAATCCCCACCCACCAAGGGGTGGGGACTCAATGCCCTAATGACATGGTCCATTTAAAACCCTAATCATAACTCGATCAGGCCCAGGTACAGATCAGATTACAAACATAATCCTGTATCTATTTTTGGAATTCATAACCATAACAAACTGCTAGACCCACTAATAATTATTTTTCTCCTTCTCATGTGTGGCCTTTGTCTCCTAAAGCTCCTAACCAGATTTATCCACTAAGTTGTCCAAACAACCACCCAAGGATATGTAAATGGGGCCTTCCTGTTAGAAAAACAATCAATAACCACCTCAGAATGCAAAATCTGACTCATTTTTAAGTCTCTTAGCCATATAAACACATGAGTTGGAAGGCCATTAGAGGATTCATGCTTATGCATGTCTCAGCAGGATCCCAGAGACAGCCAAAGTAGATACAACACTAAGTACTGGTGCTCCTGAGTGTTATGGAGACACATAGATTCTACTGTCATGACAGATGGCTCTGGAATTCATTGCCTTGCCAGCCCTACTTTGGAATTTGTGCTCCTGATTGTGATGGAGTTGGACTAAGACGTGACCTCTCTACACATGCCTCTTCTGTCACTTTTACTGAACCTGTGATTGTCACTGGGGTTTGTGTATTCTCAGGAGACTTGAATCTCTGCACTCTCCATGTTCCAGTTTGGCCCTGAGCCTTAGAAGAGTTGCAACACCTACCCTGTGGGTCACTGGACTTACTCAGATCTGTTGATAGGGAGGTGAGAATGGTCAACCACCACACCAGGGAAACAAGTGTCTACAACTGCAAGCAGGAGAATTGCATCCATCAGCCATGTGTGATCTAAGCCCCCTCTTGACTTAGAGGTGGAAAGGACATCACAATCCCAGGGTCCACAGGATGGAGAAATATAATATGGGTTGGAGTGGACTTGCTAGTATTTTACTATAGAACTGTTGTGACTCTAGCAATGGAAGAAATTGTATCATTGATGCAGAGACGGTGGCCATGGGAGTTGCTAAGGGCAGAGAGAGGGAGGAAGAGGTGTGATATAGGGCATTTTCAGGACCTGGAGTTGTGCTGAATGATATTGCAGGGAAAGATGCAGGACATTGTATATCCTGCCATTACCCACTGAATGGACTGTGGGAGAGTGTGAACTACAATGTAAACTATGCTTCATACGGTGTGTCTGTGCTCCGGGATGTATTCACCAAATGCAATGCATGTGTCTTACTTATGAAAGGGGATGTTTATGTGGGAGAAAAGGAGTAGGGGTGTGGGGAGGGGGTTATATGGTAACCTCTTATGTTTTTTAATGTAACATTTTGCATGATCTATTTATCTTTTTTAAAAAGGCAATTAAAAAACAAAAAAACCAAAAAATAAATAAAGGAATATAGATTATAACTCATTGAATAAAACAAATGTTCATGTATGTATATAATATTTTTTAAAAAGGGGGAAGTGACAAAACAAAAGAATGCAAAATCCCACCAGCTGAGTCACATGAAAAGGAAACCCCCTACATCCTCTAATAGCAGGAAGCAGCCAGAATGAGTCGATGTCCCCTTTCCTCCACCCTTCATGTGCAAGCCTGGTTGTCCACTCTTAGACCTACTTTATTTTTTATTATTATAATCAAAACCTGAGATTGACAGGGCTAGGCCTCATCTCTATCCCCCAACCCAATAACAGCCATGACTTGCAGAAGTTGCAAGTTTATTATTAACATGCCCCATTGTGGAAGTGTGACCAGCCATTTACTCAGAATGAGCCAAATCCCATGGCATAGAGCAGCCCCTCATCCAGAGCCTGTGTGTCCAGATAGAGTTCATTTCCTCACAAGAATAAACAAAGAAGCCACCTTACCACACCAACCCCTCACACCCTTAGAATTCACTACCCTTAGCCTACCACCCCTAGCCAGCCATATAAGCCCTCAGGTTTTACCCAAGCCCCAACACCCTCCCAATGACTAAGCATGTACCTGCCTATAGATGTACTGTATAAATACATGACTATCTTGGCTAGAGGCAGGCTGAAGTTTTTCTTCAGACTCCCTCCATTGGGAAAGCTTCCAATAAATCCTTGCCTGTAGTCACTGGTCTCTGCATCCCAATTGTCTCACTCTTCCATCTAATACAAACAACTCTATTTGAAATAATAAGAAGAAGAAATTAAAATTGCTGCATGGAATTCCAGGAATATTGAGGATTAGAGAGGCACAGGGTGCACTGGTGTCCCAGAAAAATTGTTAGAAGAAAGGCAGAAAATGTCTGGGAAATTGTTCTATGACTTAGGACACCAGGGAAAGGATGGACATAACCCAGAAGAGAAAGGGGCAAAGAAAAGCAGACTCAGCAGGGAATATCCATAGTAAATCTTGAGCTGCAGCTGCTGGTGCCCACCCCCCAAACCTTGAAGCAGACAGCAATGGTTCCTCTGGCTCCTAGCAGGCAGATATGGACTGAAGGGTTTGCAGGAGCCCACTTCCACAGGAAAGGGGAGAATGAGGAACTCAGCCTACAGCCAAACTGGCTTTTGGTCAGTGAATTTCGTCTGTGCTGTTCCACAGAATGCCCAGTCCAGGCTGGGCAGGGCCATAACATAGTTTTCCTTGGGGGCCAGGAGGGAACTAAAAACAACCTGCCATTGGATGTTATTGACAGGCTGTATATGGTTGACAGGGAGTTATACAGGGCATATGTCCAGGGTGCATGGTAATGTTAGGATATACTCATAGTAGTAACAATTAAAAACAACAGCTGGGGGGGTACTGGGTTACTGGAGGGGGGGCTCTGTCGTGGTCCCTAGGGGAGCAGCAGCAGCCCCCCAGGTGCAACGGTAAGGACCAGGAAGGAATGAGGTCCAACAGTGAGCTCCTGATACTAATGACTATGCTTGTGAGCCTATATGCCTGAAATAAGAACAAGGCCTAGAGCAGCACTGTGCCTAGGAGCTTCCTCCTGACAGCCTCATGTTACTCAAATGTGGCCAGTCTCGAAGCCAAACTCAGCATGTAAATGCAATGCATTTCCCCCAGCGTGGGATATGACACCCGGCATGAGCCTCCCTGACACCGAGGGATCACTACCAAGTACCAGCTGATGATGCAACTAGAAAATGACCTTGAATTAAAGGTTCAATGCAGACAAGCAGAATATCCCTGTCTACATATAATAACAGGAGTTAAAAATGCTGTTTCACCTAAATTAAGGGGGAAATGGAAAGGACAAATGAGTTTATATGGCTATGAGTCTCTAAAAGAGTCTGGAGGTTGTCAGAAGGATTGCCCTTATGCACACCTGAGCAGAGTCTCAGAGACAGATAAAGTAGATACAACCTCAGATATTGGTCCTTTTGAGGGCTAAAGAGACCCACAGGTTCTATGGTCATGGCAGATGGGGTTCACTGCCATGCCATTTGGCCCTTCTTTGGAGCTGGTGTTTCTGCGTGATGGAGCTGGACTCAGATGGGATCTTTTTTCACAAGACTTTCATGCTACTTTACTGGAATTGTAGTTGTTGCTGTGGTTTAAGATACATCTAGGGGATTTGAATCTCTGGACTGAAAATATGATACCCAGGCCCTGACCTCAACAGACTTCAGCTCCTACACTCTGATTTATTGGACTTACTCCACTCAGCTAACATGGAGTTGAAGAATATCAACCACCACACCATGGAGCCTAGAGTGCCTATGAATGAAAGCAGGAAGATTGCATCCAACATACATGTGGAATCTAAACCCCCTCTTGACATAAATGTGGAATGGACACAACCAAGCCAAGGTCCACAGGAAGGAGGAATAAGTAAGGATCAGAGTGGACTTAATGATATTCTATTCATGAACTATTGTGGTTAATAATCGAGAAAATGTGGCATTGATGTGGAAAAAGTGGTCATGGTGGCTGCTGGGTGCGGGGAAGGGGAGGAAGAGAAGAGATGTGGAGGCATTCTCAGGACTTGGAGTTGTCCTGGGTGGTGCCCCAGGGACAATTGGCATATGTTGTATGTTCTCCCATGGCCCACTGGATGGAACGAGGGAAAGTGTGGGCTATGGTGCGGAACACGGGACATGGGGTGCAGCGATGTCTGGAGATGTACTCACCAGACGCAATGGCTGTGACACGATGATGGGGGAGAGTGTTATTGGGGGGGGGAATGATGGGGTGCGGGCGGTCGGGGCAAATGGGGACCTCATATTTTTTTAATGTAATATCTTTTTAAAAAATGAATAAATTGAGTAGAATTTGGAAAAAAATAAAAATAAAAATAAAAATAAATAAATAAATAAAGACAACCTGCCTTCTCAAAACCATCCCGCTTGACCTGGAATGGGTGCAGATTTGAAATTTAATTCCTTCCTGACAAAAGGGAAGGTGCAGTTGGCCAAGGGAGGAGAGCAGCTTCTGAGCAAGTTTGATTTACAAGACATGGCTCTGAATAGCCCACCCTGAGGTGGAATTCTCCCAGCCATTGAGTCTATAAAACCTGCACAGGCAAAATTTCAGTGAAAACATTGCCTCTAGGGTTTGAGATAAGAGATAAGCCCAGGAATGTCATTTTCTGGAGGACCAGGACAGTGCATGCAGAGAAGGAAATAGCAAATAAATAAAAGGTTTTTTGTTACCTTTAATTATTGTCTCCCCAAACCCCCTGGAAACAGTTTTGCACCCCATTATTGGGTCCATAGCCCTAGTTTGAGCAGTTAACCAGGGGCAATTCTAAAGACCTAGAACAAGTTGAACCAAGAATCAAAGAACAGAGGTAAGACACATACATGGAACACTAAATGCTTAGGCAGGAGAGAGAAACTGACCATCAGAGTAAACTCACCAGATGCCTAGACTTCAGCAAAAACATTACAAGCCATACTAATAAAAAGGAAGATATTGATGTGGGCTATGGGTGGGAGGCTCTTTGTCTTTTAATAGATAACCTAAGCTGTCTATGACTTGTGGGTGTGGGACGATAAGAGGCTGCAGTCCTGCCCTTGGTAACCATGGCAGTGACTCCAGTCCCAGGAAACACTTTAAAATGTAAAGCCTAAAAACTTCAAATATTCAGGGAAAATGCAGACAAAATGGGCTAGAGGCTTATCTGGAATGTATGAAGTCCATGCTGGGGGCTTACCTAAGATGTGGAAGATATATATGTTAATTAAAGCCTATTGAGAACTGAAACAAAAGGACCATTTAACCTTTCCTCTCTGTATAAAAGAAACTCGAAAGTATTGTTCAGGGCTCAGGTTTGCAACAGGAAGCTCCCAAGTCTGGCCAGCCATCAATAAACCATTTTTCCTTCTCAAAATCATTCCTGAGTCCTGGCCTCTCTATACACAAATAATTGAACCTCTCTCAAATTCTACAACATTTTTGGGGGCTCATCCAGTATTGCAAATGAAGGCCAGAGATGGTAGCATTTTGCTGCCCCTTCCAAATCCCTGAGGAAGCCAGGAGGACTCAAGTGAACCCCAATCTGGGTGCCCCTGGATTAAATTTAATCCAGAAAAGATGTGGGCTCCACCAGAATCTTCCCAACAAAAATTGAGGGCAATGGAAGCTCTGAAGAGAAAGATTCTGGGAACAAAAAAGAACTCCAAACATGGAAGAAGGTAAGACTCCCCAGGTGAACACATTCTGGAAAGCCCTAGCTTTAATTGCTAGGAGGGGGAGCCTGATGACCTCCCGAGAGAACCCTAATAGCCCCAGAAAATTGGGGGAAAGCCATTCTCTCTAGGTCTGTAAAAAGGAGAAAAACCAGGAAAAAACCTGGTGTTTTGGGTTTGTCTAACTGCATGTTAAAATCTGGTACTGGTCTTATATCCACTGAAGGAGTGGAGGCTTGATCATAATAGGAAGGGCTGTTTATAGGTTCGAGTCCTAATATCTTGGAAATTGGTCTGGATTTTAAAAGAAACTTGTTTACAGGAAAATGGATTGGCTTTTCTAGTGAGGCTTGGTCTGGGTATAAAGTTAAACAGTGAAAAAGGTCTAGCTGGAATCTTTTCTTATGGTGCTGAATTGTGAATGAATTAGCTTTATACCAAATGTTAATGTTAAGTGATCTAAGGTTTGTGATGGCTGTGGGGGCAGCCATGCTGAAAAAAAAAAATATATATATATATATATATATAACTTTTGGGTCAGATTAGTGACCTTTGTGCTTCTGTCTGTGACAGCTCCATGCTGGTGTTGGAGTTGTGTGGTTATGTAAAGTAGTGAAATTTAACTGAGCTGGAACCCTCCCTTACCATTGGCAAGAGTCTGAATGTTTGCGAAGCCTAGATGTTCATGCATGCTCTGCTGTCTTGTCTCTGGTCTGCCCGTTTTCTGGGGCTTGGAGGCTGTCTGTGTCCATGCCATGCACCTGAGTTTGTTGGGCCTGCCCCAGTCAGGGTGGCTGGGTCTCCAGGAGGGGTGCCGAATTTGAGTATGTTCTGTCTGCCCATTGTGGCAGACAGCTGGAAAGGGGGGAGTGACTTACCCCTTCCCAATGAGTCCACACCTTCTATTCATAAGCTGCATTCTTATTTAACTGTTGTGCATCTGACTGCCTGGAAGGGGGGAAGTGAAGGGGATAAAAAGCAGAATCAAAATAAATGCAGTAAAGTTCCCTCCCTAGGGTGTCAAGGCCAAAGTCTCTCTCTATCTGTAAGACTGTAAAAATACTTTGGAATGTTTTAGAACTGTAAAATCATCTGAAAAAAGGAGGCTATCGCTTGAAAAAATAGATAGCTAATCACTTGATAGACTTTTCAATGGCCTGGCTGGGAACTTCAGGATTGTGACACTACAGAGGGAAAAAAAAAAAAGGAAATCTCTCACCTTAACTATCAGGGTTCCTAAGAGTGACAATTCATGAGAGAAACTAGTCTGTCTCCCTGAGGTTTTGAATAGCCTAAGTAAATATACATAGAATTAATCTTGTTGCTTATCCAAAATTCTGCTAAATTCAAGGTAAAATATAAAGTTCTGAAACAAAGAAAATTGTGTTAAAGCATTGGGAACATTTTGGTTACAAGCTATTAGTTAAGAAACAAAATTCTTCTGTAAAACTGCATGGTCATAAATAAAAGAGCCAAGACCATAAAGACCTTGGAAAGCAGTGTAGGGAAACATCTACAAGACCTTGTAATAGGAAACAGCCTCATGAACATTACACCAAAAGCACAAGCAGCTAAAGAACAAATAGATAAATGGGACTCCCTCAAAATTAAAGCCTTCTGCATCTCAAAGGAGTTTGTCAAGAAAGTAAAATGGGAGCCTACACAATGGGAGGAAATTCTTGGCAACCATATATCTGATAAGAGACTTATAAGTTGCATATATAAAGAACTCCTATATCTTGAAAATAAAAAGATAAAAACTCATTTAAAAAATGGGAAAAAGATTTAAACAGACTTCTCCAAAGAAAAAATACAAATGGCTAAAAAGCACATGAAAAAATGCTCCAAATCTCTAGCTATCAGGGAAATGCAAATCAAAGCTACAATGAGATACCATCTTACTCCCATAAGATTAGCAGCTATGAAAAAAACAGAAGAATACAAATGCTGGAGATATGAAGAAATGGGAACACTCATCCACTGCTGGTGGGAATGCAGAAGGATCCAACCATTCTGGAGGACAATTTGGTGGTTTCTCAAAAAACTAACCATAGATTTGCCATATGATCCAGCAATACCACTGCTGGGTATATACCCAGCAGAACTGAAAACAAGGACACAAACTGATATATGCACACCAATGTTCATAGCAGCATTCACTATTGCCAAAAGTTGGAATTGACCCAAATGCCAATCAACAGATGAGTGGATCAATAAAATGTGGTATATACATACAATGGAATACTACTCGGCTTTAAGAACAAATACACTACAAACACACGTGATAACATGGATGAATCTTGAGAACCTTATGTTGAGTGAAGCAACCCAGGCATTGAAGAACAAATACTACATGACCTCAATGATATGAAATAAGCAAGCTGCCTCAGAGAGCTAGAGACTGGAAGATAGGCTTACAGGAAATCGCGGGGTAGGGGAAGGATGTAAGCTGGCATCTACATGGGTGAAATCTATGATAAGCTGGAGATAAGTATGTGTACAAGGAAGGGATAAAATGGGGGCATAGGGTTACCTTTGGGTGGGGCTTTGTGGGCTTGAGGGGGGCTAGGGATGGGCAGATGGGTAATATTGCCCAAGAAATTTGGGGGAGGTTGGGGCAAGATATGAACATAGGAGACTGTCAGGTGTTGGTTGAGAGTATAATGCTGAGAAAACCTTTTCAAAATATAATTAGGAAAGTTACCTGTTTAAGATACTTAAAGGGGATAATCTGATGTAGGACAGATTCGCAGGGAATATCAGAATGCTCATTTTGCCAGAGCGGGTTATACCATTGGGTAGAGACCCATATAATGAGAGTGAAGGTAGACCCACATCCTGGGGAGGACTAATGCCATCAAATAGAGGGAACTGTATCTCTTAAGAGAAAGGGTGGCTCCCAGGGCATTAGGGCAGTTGAGCAAGTCAAGCCCTCAGCACAGTTGCAAGTTCCTCTGAACATGGTTCCTCAAGAAATGAAGATTGACTGTCACTGTGGGCCCCAAGGGGAAGGGGAAATAGATATTGGATAGACGGAACCAACGTAACTGTGAGGGCAATAGAAGTGTTTCACAAGAGTACACAAGGATGGATATAAAACATGTAATATTACACCAAAATCATATAGGGGATGACAGACTAATAATGTAACCCATAATGTAAAACATAGGATGACCAAAAATTTAGAAAACTGTATAGCCTAAAGAATAAACCACAATGTAAGCACAAATGTTACTTTGTTTGAAAGTTATTGTCTCAATATCTGTACATCAGTTTCAGTAAATATGATATGAATAAGTTAAAAGATTATTGCTATGGAAAGGAAAAGGTTTTATATTGGCAACATGGGAGCACTGTATATTGTATATATGAATTACTGTGATCTATGGCTCTTGTGAAGAGAAGCTCAATAATTAGGAAAAGAGAAAAGAAAAAATAGGATGTAGAATTTTTCCAAATCAATATGTATTCTATATTTAACCTTTAAACTCATCACTATATTCCATTTCACTAGTAAGGGAACCTGGCATTATATTGGGCTTCACTTTTCAGTAAGTTTTGGATTGCGGAGTGGTTCAACAATGGCAGTGGAGGAATACTGGTATGGGATGTTATTGATAGGGGACATATGGTTGACAGGGAGTTATACAGGGTATGTGTCCAGGGTGCATGGAAATGTTTGGATATATTCATAGTGGAAACAATTAAAAACAACAGGTGGGGGGGTACTGGGTTCCTGGTCGGGGAGTGGGGTCTCTGTTGTGGTCCCTAGGGGAGCAGTGGCAGTCCCCCAGGTGCAACGGTAAGGACCAGGGAGGAATGAGGGTGCAACATTGAGCCCCTGATACTAATCACTATGCTTGTGAGCCTATACGCCTGAAATAAGAACAAGGCCTAGAGCAGCACTGTGCCTAGGAGTTCCCTCCTGACAGCCTCCGTGTTACTCAAATGTGGCCAGTCTCAAAGCCAAACTCAGCATATGAATGCACTGCCTTCCCCCCAGCATGGGATATGACACCCGAGGATGAACCTCCCTGGCACTGAGGGATCACTACCAAGTACCAGCTGATGACGTAACCAGAAAATGACCTTGAATTCAAAGTTCAACGTGGACCAGCAGAATATTCCTGTCTACATATAGTAACAGGAGTTAAAAATGCTGTTTGACCTAAATTAAGGGGGAAATGGAAAGGACAAATGAGTTTATATGGCTATGAGTCTCTAAAAGAGTCTGGAGGTTGTCAGAAGGATTGCCCTTATGCACACCTGAGCAGAGTCATAGAGACAGATAAAGTAGATACAATGGCAGGTGCCAGGTATTGGTTCTTCTGAGGGCTAAAGAGACCCACAGGTTCTATGGTCCTGGCAGATGGAGTTCACTGCCATGCCAGTTGGCCCTTCTTTGGAATTGGTGTTTCTGTGTGATGGAGCTGGACTCAGATGGGATCTCTTTTCACAAGCCTTTCCTGCTACTTTACTGGAACTGTAGTTGGTGCTGGGGTTTAATGTATACCCAGGGGTCCTGAATCTCTGGACTGACCATCTGATCACCAGGCCCTGAGCCTCAACAGACTTCAGCTCCTACACTCTGATTTATTGGACTTACCCCACTCAGCTAACATGGAGTTGAAGAATGTCAACCACCACACCATGGAGCCTAGAGTTCCTACAACTGAAAGCAGGAAGATTGCAGCCAGTATCCATGTGGAATCTTAGCCCCCTCTTGACATAGATGTGGAATGGACACAACCAAGCCAAGGACCACAGGAAGGAGGAATACAGTAAGGATTAGAGTGGACTTAATGATATTCTATTCATGAACAATTGTGGTTAATAATCAAGGAAATGTGGCATTGGTGTGGAAAAAGTGGTCATGATGGCTGATGGGTGCGGGGAATGGGAGGAGGAGATGAGATGTGGAGGCATTTTCAGGACTTGGAGTTGTCCTAGGTGATGCTGCAGGGACAATTACCGAACATTGTATGTCCTCCCATGGCCAACTGGATGGAATGTGGGAGAGTGTAGGCTATGGTGTGGACCATTGGCCACGGGGTGCAGCAATGCCCAGAGATGTACTCACCAAATGCAATGGATGTGTCATGATGATGGGGGAGAGTGTTACTGTGGGGGAAGTGGTGGGGTTGGGCCAGTGGGGGTGAATGGGGACCTCATAATTTTGGAATGTAATATTTTTTTAAAAAATGAATTTAAAAAAACTGCATGGTCATAGTGTAAAACTGCACAGTGATGGTGCAAATTAAGAAAAGTTTCAGGAGTCTTTGAAATGTTTTGCAGTCACATTTATTTTGTGAAAAAATAGAAGTTTTAAGTAACTAAAGTCATGTTTTTGTGTCAAACTATTCATGTCTGCCTATTTGCTCAAATTGTTGATGTTAAATATGCAGTTATATAAGTAATATATATTTCTGAAACCCAAATTAAGCTAAACAGTATATAAAATAATGCAAATTATAAGTAACATCAATAAGTTGTGTTTCTGTGTCTAATCTATTTGTGTCTGCCCATTTGCTCAGTGTATGTCTTCATACATCAGGATGATAGTATCAAATTAACAAGTGAGAATTCTTAAAAGAGCTCTATTCAAATTGTTAAAAATTAAATATGCAGTTATATAAGTGAATAAATATTCTTGGAGCCAAAATTAGACTAAGCAGGATGAAAAAGTCATATAAAAATCTGATTAAAAAACTATTGAAAAAGGGCCTCCTCTTTGCAAGATCTTTAAAAACAAGACTAGGTGTGGCAGATTAAACATATCTAATAGGCTAGGGAATTAAGAATCTGTTTGCCTTGTAATTTCCCAGTTTAAGCCTTTTGTCAGCCATAAAATGTAAAAAACAAAGATTAGTTTAGTTTTCACATAAAGAAAGAAAATATTAATTAATGTAATCTGGCAGCCTACTGCCTCAGTCTCCCACTCCCGGGTTAAACAGCAACAAGGGAAACCAACTTAAGCCAGTCCTATAGGCAGTAAAAAAGATGCCCAATAAAAGCTAAGTCAATACCAATTCAGCACTAAATTCCATTCCTTATTTGACAATGGGGAGAAGATAAAAAACTAAAATGGTTGGAATGTGATGGAGGAAGCGGTTAAATCACAAACTTTTGCACGGAAAGTTAGATCTTCTCAGATAGGCTGTAACTTCTGAAGTATCCAATCTATGGAGAAACAGAGGAAGAGCTTGCATGCTAGGCTTAGGGGTATAAATTGTGTCATTTTTCTTTGTTCGGGGCCCCAGCCATATTTTCTGGTTCTGCACCCCTTCTTGCAAGATTGAAAATAAATTCTTTTCTTCTCCACAATCGGATGAGCCTTATTTTCTTCCAAAAGAAGATTTCTTTCCTACAAAATAAAGGTAATTAGTGGCTCTGTTGACAGATTTCAGTAAGTAAAGAAAAGTCCATAAAAACTATGGAGAGATCTTTCCTGGATTATGATTAAACAAATTAAATAATTGTGTAATGTGTTTTGAAACCTGGTAGTCACTATGCTTTTAAAAACTACTCATTTTCATAACAAATAAACAAAAAGTTTTAGCTTCCTGTAAAGAAAAAGAGGAACATTCCTTGCATAAACTATAATGGTTTCAATTTTATTTAGCTTGAGTGTAATCTCCCATAGTTAACTTATAAACTAAATTAACATCATATGTACAAAATCTTTAAAGTAATAAAAATTTAAGTTCATGATAATAAAACTAAGCTAAAAAAAGATTGTAGATATGCTCTCTTAAAGAAATAAAGTAAATTTCTTTGGTTAGTAATTATAATTTATTAAGTTTATTTAAATGTAAAGTAACTAGTGAATATGGTTGTAGTCAATTATAAAAAGTTTGTAAAACATCTTCCAAACTGAAAACATTTAAATAGTTCTAGTTCTAGAAGTCACTGTTAACTAAAAACTTGGATTGGTATTAGGTGCAAAAAATAACTTGGTGGTAATAAAACCTGTCTGAAGGCCACTGCAAGGTGCATATTTAAGTAAGAGGTGATAAAAAGTTATCTTGATTCTATTAGGAATCTTTTGTTTTCATTTTAACAATGAAAAATAGTATTTTCCCTCTATTACTAAAGTAAAATACCTACTATTATCTTCATAGTAAAATTGTATAACTAAACAGTCATTTGATATATATGTTGCATTAACTTGTTTAAAATACATATAAAAACAAAGAGCAAACTTTAACATTGTCAAACTTTTTCGTGCATTCAAACCAGGCCTTGAATACATTACAGGTTGCCTCTCCATGTGAGTTATTGGCTAGGCTGGTCACTGACCCCTCAATTGAAAATATTTGCTATATCAGCCTCTGGTTCTGCTCCTGAAGTCGATGGAAACTACATTGCAGTTTCAAGCTCCTGCAGCAGCCAGTGATGACTCAGTACAGCCAACTATACGATGGATATCGCCTCCAGACTGGCACTGTTCCATAGTGCCAGAGAGCACTATGCACCAGGCTAGTAGAATACTAGAAAATCTCTCTAGGATCAATGATGCTGCGACTTGCTCACTGTGTGAAGAACATGCTAAGTGGAGCCATGATACCAGGATACTGTAAGTAAACACAACTGGCATTATGGTCTGCTCCCATGGAGAGATAACATGTAAAGTATTACAAACCTGAAACTTAAAACTATTTATTGCATATCTAAATCCTTTACATTAAGTAATACATTAATTAATATTAAGTGCTGTACTCTTATCCTGTACTAAATATATGCCTAATAATTATAACGTTATCTTTTTTATTTTGGATCAAGTGCAAAAGTATATTAGACATGTTAAAATTCCTAGTAAATTTATTTTCTAAACAGTCAATAAACATGTCTATAAAAGAAGGTGGTAGTCTCTGCCGGGCTCAGTCAACTCACTATGTTCTACTGTACTCTACTACTGTGAAGCAAAAATGAGGCTTGCTTGCTAATAATGAGTTACCTATTGAACAAGTCAAAATTACCAGAAATTGTACAATTAAAAGCAAAATGGTAAAAAAAAAAAAACCCTTTATTCTGTAGTTCTGATCACTCCCACAGCTAAAAACTAAGAAAATTTCCAACTTGGTGTACTAATCCTGAATGAAACCAATTGCCCAAAGGTTTTCTGGATCATCTGATAGAGCACATGAGTGCCAATCATTAAACATCTTGAAATGTGTCTTCAAACAAAGCTAAATATCTATTGCAATTTCTCTCTAAAAATAAATAACTTAGAAAAAGTATATATATATATATAGTTCCCAGCAGCTTTTAAAAAAGAGTGCCATCTTTATAAGCACCTAACCTTGTCTACCTCTGTAATCCAATGTCCTCTTTTAAAAACGGGTATTCCAAATTTTTAATTAAGTTTGTTTCTTTCAGAGTGAACATCTTATTAACCATATGAAAACTTAATCCAACTTCGTGCTGAAGGCCAGATACATCTTTCTCCAGTTAAAATAGAGTTTTACACCTTGTTAGGCAATGACTACAGCCCATGACCAGCAGGAAGTGGTTACAGAAAAGAGATCATCTCCCTTCAGCACCCCTTTAAGATTAAAGGTGTAAACTCATTAAGGGTAAAACAAAATTAATAAATGGATCTGGAGTCTGACTGGAAATCCATGTGAATGCTGGTGGCCCCAGGATGACTGCAGGGGGAACCCTGCCCCAGGATTCTGCTGTCCAGAATAAAAACTTATAAACTTTTGGGAACAGGCTCCTGGATGCTACACTGAAAATTGATAAGTAAAGTAATCAATCAAAACAAACAGCCATCCACCTCATAGCTCCAACAATAATTATGCCAAAGCTTAGCAAGTTAAACTTTGGCATAAGGGGTGAATGATGTGGGTTATGGATGGGAGGCTCTTTGTCTCTTAATAGATAACCTAAGCTGTCTGTGACTTGTGAGTGTGGGATGATAAGAGGATGCAGTCCTGCCCTTGGTAACCATGGCAGTGACTCCAGTTCCAGGAAACAGTTTAACAATGTAAAGTCTATAAACTTCAAATATTCAGGGAAAATGCAGACCAAATGGGCTAGAGGCTTATCTGGAATGTGTGAAGTCCATGCTGGGGGCTTACCTAAGATGTGGAAGATATATATGTTAATTAAAGCCTATTGAGAACTGAAACAAAAGGACCATTTAACCTTTCCTCTCTGTATAAAAGAAACTCAAAAGTCTTGTTCAGGGCTCAGATTTGCAACTGGAAGCTCCCAAGTCTGGCCGGCCATCAATAAACCATTTTTCCTTCTCAAAATCATTCCTGAGTCCTGGCCTCTCTATACACAAATAATTGAACCTCTCTCAAGTTCTACAACAATATGGCTCAGACAAAGGAACAAATCAAATCTCTAGACAACACACAGGTATTGAAACAACTACAAATAAAAAAACAAGATTCTATATTGCACATAACATTAATTTCTTTGTTTACTTGTTTAAAAAATCAAGTAGTATACTGTGATTTTTAAAATGATGAGTGTATTATATTGGTTCCAAATGAAAGATAATATTTCATATTAAAACAGTCTACATTCTTTTTATATCTTGTGTAACTGGGACAAAATAAGCAAGTAACCAATTTGCCTGATTAGTTTTTTTAGGAGGTACCAGGGATTAAACCCAGGACCTCATACATTGGAAGCAGGTGCCCAAACACTTGAGTGTCATCCACTACCCTGCTTGGTTAAATTTGAAATAAACTGAATGCTATGGCCTTGCTTAATCTTCTATCATTTTTTTTTCACCATAATCAAAAGAATGGAAGAGAACCCCCATCTCACTTCTTAAATAGGAATCAACCTAAAATGGAACAAAGACCTAAACATAAAAGCCAAGGCCATAAAATTCCTAGAATATAAGGAAACATCTCCAAGATCTTGCAGTAGATGGGGGTCTCTTAAACCTTACACCCAAAGTATGAATAGCAAAAGAAAAATAGATAAGTGGGACCTCAAAATTAAACACTTCTGCATATCAAAGGACTTTGTTTGTGAAGAAAGTTAAAATTCAGCCTACTCAATGGAGAAAATATTTGGAAATCACACATTCAACAAGGTTTTAATATCCATGACATATAAAGAGATCCTACCACTCAACAATAAAAATACAAATGACAATTTAAAAATAGGCAAAAGACTTGAATAGGCATTTTTCTAAAGAAGGAATACAAAAAGATACTAGAAAAAATGTTTAACATTACTGGTGGCAAGGGAAATGATAATCTCAACTACAATGAGATATTTCACACCTACTAGAATGGTCACAATTTAAAAAACAGAAAACTACAAGTGTTGGAGAGAATGTGGATATGAATGCTTATTCACATTTGGTGAGATTGTAGAATGGTACAGTCACTGTGAAAATCTGGCAGTTCCTAAGGAAGTTAGATATAGATCTGCCATGGGACCAGGAATGGATTGGTTCCCCAAACCTCATTGTTGAGGTTTCAGGAGCTTTATCAAGCAGAAGTTGTATATGGTCAGGGCATCCTTTATCTTACTGGTTGTGGTTATGCTGGTGGTCCCACAAAATGGGAGAGGTTCAGTTGTTATGAAAAAAGTTTTGTTTTTCCCCACTGATTCAGATGTTTTCTTCCTCAAACCTATTGACCTTGACCATTAACATAAACATCATTGAGCAAGGCTGTCCCTTTTGTAAACCCTGCTGTTCTTCTATGTATGGTGGGAAGTGACAGAGGAAAGAGGGGGGAAAGCATGGAAAAACATTTCATGGATTTTATATTTGCTGAGCTCATGGATTTTATATTTGCTGAGCTCAGTGGCATGCAGGGATGTTTAAGTGAAATTTTCAGGAGGAAAATAAGGAACTGACTTATTTTAGCAGCCTGGTTATTCCCACTCTGGTTTCTGAGTTTTCTTAGGCTGCTTTGTAAGTACTGAGCTATTGAAGTGCTGTATATTTTCTTGGTAGAGAAGGGAAAGGGGCTTCTGGTTCTTGGCCTTCTCTCCCCCCATTCCTCACCAACTCCCTATCCACCAAGAGATGCTCTCTCTTTGATAATGGCCCTGGGTTGTATCCATCCCCTTCTTCCTCAGAGATGAGAAATGAGGCCCAGTGTACACAGAATACTTGACCTTTAGTTATGAGAGTCTATTTCTGAATAATTCTGAGGGTCCATTCAGTTCAATTGGTCTCAGCAATACCACTGCTGGGTATATACCCAGCAGAACTGAAAACAAGGACACAAACCGATATATGTACACCAATGTTCATAGCAGCATTGGTCACTATCGCCAAAAGTTGGAATCAACCCAAATGCCCATCAACAGATGAGGGGATCAATAAAATGTGGTATATACACACAATGGAATACTACTCGGCTGTAAGAACAAACACACTACAAACACATGTGATAACATGGATGAATCTTGAGAACCTTATGTTGACCGAAGCAACCCAAACATTGAAGGACAAATACTACATGACCTCAATGATATGAAATAACCAAGCTGCCCTAGATAGCAAGAGACTGAATGATAGGCTTACAGGAAATCGGAGGGTGGAGGAAGGACGTGAGCCGATGTCTGCAGGGGTGGAATTTAAGATGAGATGGTGGTAAGTATGAACACAAAGAAGAGATAAAAGGGGGACAAGGGGTTGCCTTTGGTTGGGGCTTTGCGGGTTTGAGGGTGGCTGGGGAGGGACGGATGGGTAACATTGCCCAAAAGTGGGGGGAGGGAGGGGTAGCATACGAACACAGGAGAGGGTCAGGTGTTGGTGGAGAGTAAAATGCCGAGAAAATCATATCAAAATATAATAAAGAGGGTTACCTGTTTAGAATGCTCGGAGGGGAGGGTCTGATGCAGGACGGGCTCCTGGGGAATGTCTAAATGCTCATTCTGCCAGAGTGGGTGACACCATGGGGTAGAAACCCAAGTAGTGAGAGTGGGGGTGGACCCACATCCTGGGGAGGACTAATGCCATCAAATAGAGGGAACTGTATCCCTCGAGAGAAAGGGTGGCTCCCAGGGCATTGGGGCAGTTGAGCAAGTTAGGCCCTGAACACTATTCCATCTATCTCTGGAAGTGGCTCCTCAGGAAACGGAGGTTGGCTGTCACTGTGGGCACCAAGGTGGAAGGGAAAATGGACGTTAAATGTGTGGAACCAAGGTAAATGGGGGGTAAGAGAGGAGTTTCTTGAGAGTACACAAGGATGGATATAAAACATGTAATATTACACCATAACATATAGGAGATGACAGACTGATAATGTAAACCATAATGTAAAACATAGGATAACTAAGAATGTAAAAAACTGTGTATCCTAAAGTATGCACCATAATGTAAGCACAGATGTCACCTTCTTAGAAAGCTAGTGTCTCAGACTCTGTACATCACGTTAAGTAAATATGATGTGAATAGGGTGTAAGAGTATCGCTGTGGAAGGGAAAAGGTTTTGTGGTGGATGTATGGGAGTGCTGTATATTATATATATGCATTGCTGTGGTCTAGGGCTCCTGTGAAGAGAAGCTGAATAATTAGGGGGAAAAAAAAAAAGAAAAAGATAGGATGTAGAATTTTTTTCCAAGTCAACACTTATTCTTTATCTAACCTTTAAACCCATCGCTATATGCCATTCCCTAGTAAGGGACCCTGACATTATATTGGGCTTCAAATTTCGGGGAGTTCTGGATCACAGAGTGTTTCAACAATGGCAATGGAGGGATACTGGTATGGGATGCCATTGACAGGTGATATATGGCTGACAGGGAGCTGTACAGAACATATGTCCAGGGTGCATGGTAATGTTTGGATATACTCATAGTGGCAACAATTAAAAACCACAGCAGGGGGGGTACTGGGTTCCTGGCCAGTGGTGCTCTGTCATGGTCCGTAGGGGAGCAGCGACAGTCTCCCAGGTGCAGCGGCAGGGACCGGGAGGGGGTGAGGGTTCAACAGTGAGCCCCTGATGCTAATGACTATGCTTGTGAGCTGATGAGCCTAAAATAAGAACAAGGCCTAGAGCAACATTGTGCCTGGGAATTTCCTCCTGTCAGCCTTCATGTTACTCAAATGTGGCCAGTCTCGAAGCCAAACTCAGCATGTAAATGCAATGCCTTCCCCCCAGCATGGGACATGACACCCGGGGATGAGCCTCCCTGGCACCGAGGGACCACTATCAACTACCAACTGATGATGCAATTGGAAAATGACCTTATACGGAAGGTTCAATGCAGATCAGCAGAATATCCCTGTCTACATAAAATAACATGATTTTAAAATTCTGTTTGACCTAAAGTAAGGGGGAAATGGAAAGGAGAAATGAGTTTATATGGCTATGAGTCTCTAAAAAAGAGTCTGGAGGCTGGCAGAAGGATTGCCCTCATGCACAACTGAGCAGAGTCAGAGAGACAGATAAAGCAGATACAACCCCCAGATATTGGTTCCTTTGAGGGCTAAAGAGACCCATGGGAGTTATGGTCATGGCCGATGGAGTTAATTACCAGGTCAGATGGCCCCTCTTTGGAAATGGTGTTTATGTGTGATGAATCTGGACTCAGATGGGATCTCTCTTCATAAGACTTTCATGCTAATGTGCTGGAGGTGCAGTTAGTGTTGGGGTTTAAGATATATTTAGGGGCCTTCCCCCCAGCATGGGACATGACACCCGGGGATGAGCCTCCCTGGCAACGAGGGACCACTATCAACTACCAACTGATGATGCAACTGGAAAATGACCTTATACAGAAGGTTCAATGCGGATCAGCAGAATATCCATGTCTACATAAAATACCATGACTTTAAAATGCTGTCTGACCTAAAGTAAGGGGGAAATGGAAAGGAGAAATGAGTTTATATGGCTATGAGTCTCTAAAAAAGAGTCTGGAGGCTGGCAGAAGGATTGCCCTCATGCACAACTGAGCAGAGTCAGAGAGACAGATAAAGCAGATACAACCCCCAGATATTGGTTCCTTTGAGGGCTAAAGAGACCCATGGGAGTTATGGTCATGGCCGATGGAGTTAATTACCAGGTCAGATGGCCCCTCTTTGGAAATGGTGTTTATGTGTGATGAATCTGGACTCAGATGGGATCTCTCTTCATAAGACTTTCATGCTAATGTGCTGGAGGTGCAGTTAGTGTTGGGGTTTAAGATATATTTAGGGGCCTTCCCCCCAGCGTGGGACATGACACCCGGGGATGAGCCTCCCTGGCAACGAGGGACCACTATCAACTACCAACTGATGATGCAACTGGAAAATGACCTTATACAGAAGGTTCAATGCGGATCAGCAGAATATCCATGTCTACATAAAATACCATGACTTTAAAATGCTGTCTGACCTAAAGTAAGGGGGAAATGGAAAGGAGAAATGAGTTTATATGGCTACGAGTTTCTAAAAAAGAGTCTGGAGGCTGGCAGAAGGTTTGCCCTCATGCACAACTGAGCAGAGTCAGAGAGACAGATAAAGCAGATACAACCCCCAGATATTGGTTCCTTTGAGGGCTAAAGAGACCCATGGGAGTTATGGTCATGGCCGATGGGGTTAACTACCAGGGCAGATGGCCCCTCTTTGGAAATGGTGTTTATGTGTGATGAATCTGGACTCAGATGGGATCTCCCTTCATAAGACTTTCATGCTAATGTGCTGGAGGTGCAGTTAATGTTGGGGTTTAAGATATATTTAGGGGATTTGAATCTCTGGACTGACAATGTGATAGCCAGATCCTGAGCCTCAACAGACTCCAGCACCTACAATCTGATTTATTGGACTTACCACACTCAGCTAAGATGGAGGTGAAGAAGGACAACCACCACACCATGGAGCCTAGAGTGATTACAACTGAAAATGGGAGGATTGCATCCAGCATCCAGGTGGAATCTGAGCCTCCTCTTGACATAAAGGTGCAATGGACACAACCAAACCAGTGTCCACATAGAAGAGGTGGCATTGGATTGGGAAAAGTGGACATAATGGACAAAGGGTATGGGGAAAGGCAGGAAGAGATGAGAGGTGGAGGCGTCTTCGGGACATGGAGCTGCCCTGGATGGTGCTTCAGAGGTAATCACCGGACATTGTAAATCCTCACAGGGCCTACATGATGGAATAGAGGAGAGTATGGGCCATGATGTGAACCAATGTATATGAGGTGCAGAGGTGCCCAAAGATGTACTTACCAAATCCAATGGATGTGTCAGGATGATGGGAACGAGTGTTGTTGGGGGGGGGGGGAGAGGGGGGGTGGGGGGGTGGGGTTGAATGGGACCTCACATATATATTTTTAATGTAATATTATTACAAAGTCAATAAAAAAAAAATTTAAAAAAAAAAAAAAAAAAAGATATATTTAGGGGATTTGAATCTCTGGACTGACAATGTGATAGCCAGGTCCTGAGCCTCTACAGACTCCAGCACCTACAATCTGATTTATTGGACTTACCACACTCAGCTAAGATGGAGTTGAAGAAGGACAACCACCACACCATGGAGCCTAGAGTGATTACAACTGAAAGTGGGAGGATGGCATCCAGCATCCATGTGGAATCTGAGCCTCCTCTTGACATAGAGGTGCAATGGACACAACCAATCCAATGTCCACATAGAAGAGGTGGCATTGGATTGGGAAAAGTGGACATGGTGGACGATGGGTATGGGGAAAGGCAGGAAGAGATGAGAGGTGGAGGCATCTTTGGGACATGGAGCTGCCCTGGATGGTGCTTCAGAGGCAATCACCGGACATTGTAAATCCTCACAGGGCCCACTGGATGGAATGGGGGAGAGTATGGGCCATGATGTGGACCATTGACCATGAGGTGCAGAGGTGCCCAAAGATGTACTTACCAAATCCAATGGATGTGTCATGATGATGGGAACGAGTGTTGCTGGGGGGGGAGAGGTGGGGTGGGGGGTTGGGGTTGAATGGGACCTCATATATATATATTTAATGTAATATTATTACAAAGTCAATAAAAAAATAAAAATTAAAATTAAAAATTAAAAAAAAAATTGGTCTATGTATCTACTCATCCCAGGACCATGTTGTTTAGGCCACTGTAGCTTTGTAATATGTTTTAAAGTGAAGAAGTGTGTGTCCTCTGAGTTTGTTTTTCATGATGGTTTTGGCTTTTTGGGACTGTATGTCCTTCCAAATAAATATGTTGACTTGTCTTTTCCATTTCTAAAAAAAAAAAAAGAATACTTGACCTTGTTCCTGGTATCAGGACGCAATTCCTGTATTTTATTTATTTTTTAAGATTTATTTTTTTATTTATTTATCTCCCCTTCTTCCACCCCCACAGTTGTCTGCTCTCTGTGTCCATTCATTGTGTGTTCTTCTGTGACTGCTTCTACCCTTATCAGCAGCACCAGGAATCTGTGTTTCTTTTTGTTGTGTCATCTTGCTGTGTCAGCTCTCCGTGTGTGTGGCACCATTCTTGGGCAGGCTGCATTTTCTTTCACGCTGGACAGGTCTCCTTACTGGGTGCACTCCTTGTGTGTGTGGCTCCCCTATGTGGGGGGCACTCCTTGTGCACATCAGCACTACACATGGGCCAGCTCCACACAGGTCAAGGAGGCCCGGGGTTAGAACCATGGACCTCCCATGTGGTAGATGGACACCCTATCCATTGGGCCAAGTCCACTTCTCAATTCCTGTATTTTAAAGCTAAGCTTGGATACACGAGGAAAAGTCAATGAAATGCTAATCATTCACTTCATTTATTCACACAATAGATATTTGAGCATGTGCCCCATGAGAGGCATTGTTCTAGGTGCTGGAGTACAGCAGTGAACAAAAGTAGACAAAATCTGCTGTCCACATGATAATGGGGGAAAGCAGGCACTAAATAAATCAGCAAGAATATACAGTATATTTGATTATGATGAGTGCTATGGAGTAAAAGCAGTTTTGTAGCATAGGGAGTGTGGGCATTTTCTTTTCTACAGAGCCAACAAGGAAAGACTCCCTGAGGAAGGGACTTTTGAGAAGAGACCTGAAAACAATAAGGGGACAATCCATTTGACTATCTGGGGAAAAATATTCCAGGCAGAACAGCAAGAAGGCTGGTAAGCCTGTAATGAATGAGAGGTGATTAGAGTGGATCAGATGATGTCAGAAGATTGGAGTGACAGAGTCAGATCATGTAGGGCCTTATAAGCCATGGCTTTCATTCATACTGAAATGGGAAGCCACTGCATGTTGGAAACTGAGGCACAGTGACCTCACAAGGAGAGACGTGCTGTCTCTATGGCTACGCTTGCAACCTAAGAAATGCAGTAATTAAGAGTTCCTGGCAAATGGGATGAAGCTTTTAAAGGCTGAAAGAAAAGATGAGCACATACTTTTTGTAGTGAATAGAACACTTAGACTTTGTACCTTGAGATAAGATTTTTTAAAATTCCTTAGACTATGGGTAATGCTGATAGTTAACTGCATGTTGCTGCTTGATGTCATGTAGGCTATGTGTTCCTGCTTGTTGTCACATAGACTGGGGTATATAGAGAGCCTCTTGTAAACAATAAAGTTGTCTGAGGAATTATTATTTGCAGACCCCCTGATACCAGCTCTCTCACTCGTTCCTTCCCCCTTTTCTCTTTCTTTCATTCCCGATACCCTTTGGGTCCAAATCTCCAACTGCAGAACTTCATATGAGGAGCGAAATGAGGCAGGTTAGTATAGGAAACAGGGAAGGCCTCTGATCTGAATATATTCATAAGATCCCACCTGGAAACCCCTGAAAGAAAGCAGCTACTTCAGAACAAAGCCATAACCATTATAGCCAAAAATTTCCCAAAGACCTTGGTCGTGAGATCTCATTTGAAACTCTCAGGCTCAAAAGAAGCCCTAGATAACTCCAAAGAGAAAGGCCTCCCCATTGATTCCCTGAAAACTGACAGATGAAGGTAGAAAGGCAAACAATCAGGACAGCAAATAGCAGAGATCCCTCCTTAATATAAGAAAGGGGGAGGAGGAAAGGCCTTAAAAGGCCTTCCTTCCCTGGGACTCCATGCACGCATCTTACCCTGTAGCACAGCCTGCACTCATGTCTCAGATGTGTACTATCTTTTTCATGTTTTCTAATAAACTCTTTACTCCCTTGCTTACCCTATTGTATGTCCTTAAATTCCATTATGTGACATAGCCAAGAACGTAGAAATCCAGAGCATTCCATACATATTTGGTGCATCATCACAGGAGACAAAGAGGTAAAAGGTAAGTAATGCTTTACAGCACCTGACAAAGACTGGTGAGTCTAGGCTTTTAATTAGAGCCTGTTTGTGTCTTCTTTTCTTTTATTAGTGAGGCCTGAGACTCTCATCCTGAGCCATGCCCAGAGGTTTTCTCCTTATTCAGTCCCTGGGAGACACTGAAGTACCTTTTTTTTCCAGGAGGTACCAGTGTTTGAACCAAGACCACATACAAGGAAATCAGGCATTCAACCACTGAGCTACATCTGCTCCCCAATAAGAGTTGGTTTTTTTCATTTATTTGTAGGAGGCACTGGAGATTGAACTCAAAACCTCATACTTGGGAAGCAGGTGCTCAAGCACTTGAGTTACATCTTATTCCCTGAGGAATATTCCTCTTAATCCATTATCTCTGGGGACCCTGAGGCTGTTTGCTTGCAAGCCACAAAACAATCATTCTCTAGCTTCTTAATGTGCCTCTTAATGTCTGGTTTAACTGCAAAACACAGTCCCTGGCAGTGGCTATAAAATGTGCTCTATCTCACAGCAACTTCCTAAGCCCTTCGCAAATGTAGGCTGAAAGAAGTGTTTCTTCTTTGTGATCTATGTATCTTTAAAAAGAAAAAGAAATGAAAATAAATTTGCATATTGTACAAAAAAAAAATAAAAGAAGTGTCTCTAGCCAGTCCTTTCAATAGTGAAGAAGTCCTGCTTGGTAGATTCAATCTGGGAACAGGACCCAGATGTCTCCCAAGACCTCTATGGCCCTGGAGACACCCAGCGAGCATGACTCCCCATGCTCAGAATATTAAACACTGGCACAATGTGGTGGCAAGCAATTTCTGTTCAGTCAAGTCTAGGAGGGATATGCCACTGAGACTGGCAAATGTGTTTATCTTCCCATATGATAATGGGCAGCTTCTCCACCATTCCAGCAGACTTCTCCTTGGGGTGTCTTCTCAGGAATTGGGACAACCTGACTATTTATGATCTAAAAATGAAGAGGTTAATCTTTTCCTGCCACACCATGTGTCCACAGTACAAATTAGAGGACAGCCAAGAAGTGACCTATGGGACCCTGAATTCCAATTAAACCTCCTGTATAAGAAGGAAGGAAGGTATAGGCAGATCTGAGGGCCAAAGACCACTTGGTCACATGTCTACTTAAAGAAGTGAAGGAATTACATTACCAAATTGTTCAATTATAATAAACTCAGGGAAATTACTCAGGGACAGGATGAAAACCCAGCATTATTTCAGGGAAAGTTGGTAAAGGCAATAAAAAATACCCTCTGGTAGATGCTGACACTAGAGAAGAACAGATCCTTCTGGTGAAACTGGCTAGGAAAATAGGGAATCAATAGACAGACTGGGAACCTGGCAGAGTCCACATAGACATCAATAACCCCAAAATGGCTGCTGGAAGACCCTCCCCAACATCCTGCCATACATAACAAAGACTTCTTCTGGAAGCCAGGTGAAGCCTTGGATATTCCCCAAGGGCTTTATCATTGGGCCTTCACACGTAATTGATGGGTGAGGTAATCAATCAAAACCACAAACATCTGTAACTCCTCCCCTGTCATTAGCAAAGGGATGGAATAATTAACAGTTCAAAAAGTCAGGCACAAGGCCTGAACGAGCACTCCCACTCTCTCTCACCTCTGGACACTGACTATGGCTGCCTCCTCCCCTATTTGGATCACTACACTAAGCAAGCCTGGGTATTTATAATCTATAAATTGTAGTATGTAAGTCAGTCCACTTTATCACTTTTCAACCCCTTCCTCTCTACCTGGGACCCCAATCTGTTATTTTATTCTATTTCTCATCCCTCCCTGCTTGATTAAATTACTGGCCTAACTCACCTGACATGCTCTTGAAATTCATTTCTGCAGCATAGTCAAGAACCTAGACAAAATCTGGTAACATATTTGATGAGCCAGTCCATGTGTTCATTGCTGAGTGAAACTATGGCCTGCAGCTTGTTTATTGCCTTGCTTTGGGTCTCCATTCTAAACAGGTTCACCTACAAACCCCAACAGGACATAATTCAAGGAGGTAAGGGGCCAGACATGGGAATTCTCCATGTCTTTATCTGTGCCATGTGCCCAGGCTTGTGAGAGCTGACCCCAGCCAGGATGGCTGGGTGATAGGGCAGTGGCTCAAATCATGGCCCTCTCAAGACAGAGGCTCCCCGGCAGAGTGCTGGGCCCTACAAAGCTGCTTTTTCAAGTACTTTTAGCAGCTGGGGTCTTTGCCCTTTTCTCTGCCTGCTGTTGCCTTCTCCAGCCCTCTTCCCTTGGAGGCAGCATGGCGATGGCAGAAAGCTCTGGGGGCTTGCCCCTTCCAGCACATCCACACTTTAGCAGGCCCTCCAGGCAGACAAGGACAAGATGGATGCCATGGGAGTTCTCCTTCACCAGGATGGTTGCAGGCCTGGATACCATTGCATAATTAAACTTTATCCACATTTTTACCTTCCTACTCCTTGCTACTGAATTTCTCTTTACAGGTTTGTTAGAATGCTTTGGAATGTTTTAATAACTGGGAAACCTGGAAAACACCTTTTCCTAGCAAGGAAGCTATTGCCTCAGGGCTCCAATGCCTGTTAGCTAGAGCAATTAATCTCTAATCACTTTAATGGCCTTTGCATGGTTGGTTTAACTGGGAATGTATCAGACAGTAAAGTCATGAAGCTAGGATGGCTTTAATGACCTCTGTAAGAATAGGAAGATATTTTTTGTCACTTCTCTGAGGAAGGAGCAATATTCAAGGAAGGAGCAATATTTGGCTTGGAAGCTTCAGGTTGAAATCTATTCAGCCTGTCTCCCAAGTCTAGATCAGCCCAGGAATGCCCAGCCACAGGGGCTCTGTGATTCCCTGGGGTGGTGGGAATCAGAGACCAGCCAAACATTTCCTGAGATTTAACTCAGGAACTTCTGTTTGGGTAATTGTGCGGTCACTCTCAGACCATGAAATGTCAGGTGCCAAGATCCAAAGCAGTAAATACTGAATGCCCCCCTTTCCTTGGGCCCATCCATTCAGAAAGCAGCCAAATATCCCCTGAGATGGACATCTCAGTCACTTTGATTTGGGGTCACTACTCATTCTCTTACCAACTTGGCTTGGGTGCATTGATCTGATCACCAGAGGGAGCATCAGATATCCCCCATGACCTAGGTCACCGACAGGGATGCTTGTAGGCCAGGTAGGCTCTGAAAGTTGAAATTCTCAGGATAATGGGACAGAGCATCAACTCCAAATTATGTGCAGTGGTGAACATTTTAGTCAGACTAGGACTCTGGGACACCAGATCAGTCAACTAAAGGGTACTTCTTCATGTTTTCTAGAATAATAGGTGCAGCCTCTAGCATGCCAGCAATCTCCCCATAGGAGGGTCTTCTCAGGAATCAGGAAATTCTGCCTACTGCTGGTCTACATGGCCATGGCCACAGCATAGGCAAAAGCAGTCTCTGTATAGGACCCTGAATTCCAGTTAAACTAGTGAAGAAAAGAGACTAGACAGATCTGAGGCCTAGAAACCTCATATTGTGTCTCCTTAAAGAGATGAGGAAATAAACCTCAAACTTCTCAGTTTAAATTCAGTAGTTCCTATAAAAGATGTGAATAATGATCAAGATAAAGAAACCTCATGTGCCATCAAGTAAGATGTTTTAATCTTTGCTTAACTTTATGTTCAATTTTGAAATCTGCATTTAATTTTGTCAGTTTCCTTGTGCCTAGGAAATCAGATTTGGGTTTCACCTGTTACAAATTGGGTGACAGGAAAGGTAACCCGAAAATGTCTTCAAATGTCAATACAGTCTTGCTAGTGGATTTAATGCACAAACCATGAGTGGAATTTATTCAGTTGCTAGAAAAGTAGAGAAACTTCAGAAAGTTGTAACTAATAAAATTCTTGGGCTTAGTTAATAGAAGTACCCAGTTCACCTTAAAGAAAAATTTATTAGAAACTGTAACAATGAAACCTTTCTGGGAGTCGCTTCAATTGCATATTCAAGTGGTGGTAATGAAAAGTTACCTTAGTTCCATTGGGAATCTTCAGTTTTAATTTTAAAAATTAATGTCTTCACATTAAAAATGTAGAAGCAAGAAGCAAAGTACTAAAAATTTCATTTGATATGTTACATATTGCATTGGAAGTGTTTTAAAAGGTGTATAAAAATCAAGAGATAGACTTCAGCATTGTCAAACTCCGTTGCGCATTCAAAGTAGGCCTTCAATACACTGTAGGTTGCCTGTCCATTTGAGTTATGGTTAGGTTGTCCACTGACCCCTAAAACAATAAAGGTCTCTCCTATGTCTCTGATTGTGCTCCTGAAGTCAATGGAGACTATGTTGCAGTTTCAAACTCTTACAGCAGCAGATGATGGCTCAATATAGCCAGGTGTACAATGGATATTACCTCCAGACTGGCACTGTTTCATAGTGCCAAAGGGTGCTATACATCAGGCCAGTGAAATACTGGAACCTACTTTCCTAGCTTCTCTCTAGGGTCAACAGTTCTGCAGCTTGCTGACTGTGTGAAAAACTTACCAAGTAACCACCAGAGTACTGTGAGTAGAACTGAAACACAATTGGCATTATGGCCTGCCCCCATGGAGAAATAACATGTAAGGTATTACAAATCTCTAATTTAAATCTATTAATTGCAGATCAAAGAGAAACTTATGCATTGGGTAGTATATTAACCAGTATTAAGTACTGTACCTATATTTCCTATTCTAGATATATGCCTGATGATTATGCTGATATCTTTTCTATCCTAGACCATATGCAGAGAAATATTGAACATGTTAAAAGTCCTGGCAAACTTCATTTTCTAAGTAGTTAATGAATGTGCTTAGCCCATGTCTCCCTCCTACCCCTTATTCCAGAACTTGTCCACTCATACACTGGAGAGGACTGGCAAATCCACATGCCATCCTACCAAGGCTAAGGGTTTTCCCACCAGAAGGGAAACAACAAATGTGGTGGTTAAGACCCACTTCAGCTTAGCCCCTTTGAGATAGTCCATAAACAATCTTTCTTCACCCAAGACCTGCAAACCAGGTTCATATCAATGCTTGGCAAGAAAATGAGCCTCATTCTTAGTTAGAGCACAAATATAAAGAACTTTACTCTGTAGTTCTGATCATTTCCACAGCTATTAAATTTAAAGGAATTTCCAGTTTGGTGCACTAATCCTGAGTAAAGCCAGTGGCCCAAGAAAGTGTCAGCTCATCAGAAGCACCTGATGGGATGCACTAGTGCCAGTCATTGGAAGACCTGAAATACCTCTTCAAGAGGAAAAGCTAAGTAGTGTGTATGTCAAAGTCAGCTAATCCCTCTAATTCTAATCCAAATGCCTATTGCTAGGGGGATGCCAGACATCCCTTTAAGAAACCTTGTCTTATTTCATCTCCTATAGCTTAACTTAAAAGGGAAATGCTTCTTCCCAATCTACTGAAGGAAGAATACTCTTTCCCATCAAATTTAGGAAAATGCAACCTTTGCAGGTATCCGGCCTTTTCTACTTCTGTGCTCCAATATCCTCTTTGTAGGACCATATATTCTCAAAAATTTAATTAAGTTTATTTCTTCCAGAATCAACATCTTGTTAACCATATGGGAACTTCATCCAGCTTCACCCAGGATGCCAGGTCCATCTCCCTCCAATTTAGAATAACATGAGGGTTTTACACCTTGTCAGGTAGGGTCTACTGCCCCTAACCAGCAGGAAGCAGCTACAGAAGAATGATCATCTCCCTAAAGCACTGCTTTAAGAATAAAAGTGTAAACTCTCTGAGGGGGGAATGAAACCAGATAGTAAATTAGGGAATCAATCTATAGATCTGGAACCTGACAGAGTCCACATGGACATCAATAACCCCAAGAAGACCCTCCCCAAGATCCTGCCATCCAGAACAAACACTTCCTCTGGAAGCCAGGAGAAGCCCCAGATATTCCCGCAAGGACTTTATCATTGGTCCCTCACAGGGAATTGATGCGTGGGATATGCTTGTTCAGGCCTGAAGCCAGGCCTGAATGAGTGATCTTACTCTCTCTCACCTCTGTACCCCAACTCTGGCTGCCTTCTCCCCCATTTGGATTACTATCCAAGTAAACTTGGGGATTTATAATCTATAAGGGGAAATTGTAGTCTGCAAATCAGCCCACTTTATCACTTTTCAACCCCTTCCTTTCTCACTACCTGGGACCCCTGATCTGTTATTTTCACCTATTTCTCATCCCTCCATGCCTGAATAAATTACTGTCCTAACCCACCCCACAGGCTCTTGAAATTCATTTCTGCAGCATAGTAAAGAACCTAGACAAAATCTGGTAACACTTGGAACTCATTTTATTAGCCAGTTTGCCTCAGATATCTATAGGAAGCTGTAAAAACTTCCCATGGGTCCCCAAACTCCATGAACTCCCTTTTAGAAACAGCTTTCACAGTTTTCAACAGTTAAGACCCCACCACAAAGGACAAACAGGTAAGGATGGACAGGCCCACGGATAGGCTCACCTTTTAGCTGCCACCATTAAAGACACCCTGTTACCTCAGGGCCACCCAAATTCAAGCTTCTACATCAGGAAGAATGTGCTTCAAGTGTGGAGGTGAGGCATGGCTCCCTGGTTAACACTGTGAACCATCAACTAGGAGTAACTTTGGTTGACCCTGATGTGACAGGTAAGATTGTTAATTTCTGAATTCACATGGGAGCCACTTACTCCATCCTGACCTCTCTCATCTTGGTCATGCTAAATAAGAAAGTGAATGGGGAATCAAGATCTAGGATGTTTACTAAACCTCTCCCCTATAGAATAAGAAACCTCCTCATAAGTTACTGTTTAAGCAGTATCCCCTCAAAGAGGAAGTTGTTAAAGGCCTCTGGCCCATGATTAAGAAGTTCCTAGAGAATGGCCTTCTAATTCCCAGCCAATTTTCTTGCCACCCTCCATTCTTCCAGTGAAAAAAGCCTGCAGGACTTTGCCCCTTATGAGAGGTAGCTAGTAGGGATGCAGTTACAGAGAAGCCCTTACCTATGTCTCCTTGACCTCAGGGCTTCCCTGGATGCCTCACCTCTGCTTAGCAGCTTCACTCCCTAGAGGAGTGAAGCTGAAGATTTCCAATTAAGGCTTCTGCCATGGGAGAACACGGGATGTTGTCTGAAGGTGATTCTAAAGTCAGGTCTTTCCTATGCTAAGTAAGATTATAAAAGTCTCCTGTTCTAATGTGTGCTTACTTAATTTAGTCAGTCTGCTTGTGCCTAGGAGTTCATAAATCGGATTTTGGATTCACCTGATACAAATTGAATAATGGTGAAAGGTACCCTAAAATGAGTCTTTAAATTTCAATACCATATTGCAATTAGAATTGCTGTATAAAAGAAATCACAAGTGGAATTAGTTCAACTTCTGGAAAAGCAGAAAACTTAGCAGTGTTAATGTTATTAATAAAATACTCTTAGTTGATTAGTTAATAAATGAAAGTGCCCAATTTGTTTTAATTGAGAATTTATTAGAAACTTTAAGAGTAAAGACAAAAATAATTATATACAAGCTGCAGGAGTTTGACATAACAATGAATTCCAAAAATAAATATTGAATCCTACATATTAGTGAAAAGGATAATCTTTCAAGAAGAATGAACAATCATAAATATTTACGCTCCTAACAAGGGTGCCTCCAAATATGTGAGGCAAACACTGGAAAACCTAAGTGAAAGAATATATGCCTCTACAATTATAGTGGGAGACTTTAATACACCACTAACAAATTTGGACAGAACATATCAAAAGAGAATCAAAAAAGAAACAAAAATGTGAACCATATATTAGAGGAGCTGGACCTAAAAGACATAACAGATCATTACACCCGAATACAGCAGAATATACATTTTTCTCAAGAGCACATGGATCATTCTCCAAGATATACCATTTGCTAGGCCACAAAAAAAAAGGCTCAATGAATTCAGAAAGATTGAAATCATACAAAATAATATATCTGACCACAGTAGAGTGAAGCTGGAAATCTGCAAGGGCCAGAGGCCCAGATTTCACACCAAGATATGGAAATTAAACAGCACACTTAGAAAAACGGTGGGTCAAAGAAGAAATCTCAAAAGAAATTAATAACTACCTTCAAACTAATGAAAATGATAACACAACATACCAAAACTTATGGGATGCAGCAAAAGCAGTACTCAAAGGGAAATTTATAGGCATAAATTGATACATCAAAAAAGAAGAAAGAGCAAAAATTTAAGAACTAACTGCACATTTGGAGGAATTAGTAAAAAAAAACAAAGTAACCCCACAGGAAGAAGAAAGAAAGAAAGAACTAAGATAAGAGCAGAACTAAATGAAATAGTAAATAAGAAAGCACTTGAAAAGATAAACAAAACCAAGAGCTGGTTTTTTGAGAAGATCAATAAAATTGACAAACCCTTAGTGAGACTAACAAAGCAAAAAAGAGAGAAGATGCAAATACACAAAATAAGAAAGGAGATATCACCACTGATCCCACAGAAATAAAGACATTCATAAGAGATTACTTTGAAAAACTACATTCCAACAAAAATGACAATACAGAGGAAATGAACAAATTCCTAGAAACACATAAGCAGTTTATACTGATGAAAGAAGAAATTGATGATCTCAACAAACCAATCACAAATAAAAAGATAGAATCGGTCATTAAAAACCTCCCAACTGAGAGTGTGAGCTATGATGTGGACCATTGACCATGATGTGCAGTGGCGCTCAGAGAAGTATTCACCAAATGCAATGAATGTCTCACGATGATGTTGGAGATTGTTGCTATTGGGGGAGGAGGGGAGGAGGGGGTGGGGGTATATGGGGACCTCCTATTTTTTTTTAACATAGTATTAAAAAAATAAATAAAGACAAAAAAACCTCCCAATAAAGAAGAGCCTAGGGTCAGACAGCTTCACAGGTGAATTCTACAAAACATTCCAGAAAGAACTAACACCGTTCTTCCTGAAACTCTTCCAAAGAATTGAAACAGAAGGAACATTACATAACACATTCTATGATGCCAAAATTAACCTAGTGCCAAAGCCAAACAAAGACACCACAAGAAAGGAAATTTACAGAACAATTTCTCTAATGAACCTAGATGCAAAAATCCTCAACAAAATACTTGCTAACAATATCCAACAACACATTAAACGAATTACACACCATGACTAAGTGGGATTCATTCCACTTATGCAAGGATGGTTCAACATAAGAAAATAAATCAATGTAATACACCATATAAACAGATTGAAGGAAAAAAATCACATGAATATATCTATAGAAGCAGAAAAAAACATTTAACATAATACAGCACAATTTCTTGATAAAAACACTCCAAAAGATTGGAATACAAGGAAATTTTTTTAACGTGATAAAGAGTATATATGAAAAACCCACAGCAAACATCATTTACAATGGTGAAATCCTGAAATCTTTCGAAGATTAGGAACAAGATAAGGATGCTCACTATCACCTCTTCTATTTAACATTGTCTTAGAAGTACTTGCTTGAGCACTGAGGCAAGAACCCTATATAAAAGTCATTCAAATTGGAATTGAAGGAGTCAAAATTTCATTATTTGCAAATGGCATGATCCTATATATAGAAAACCCTGAAAGGTCTACAACAAAGCTTCTAGAACTCATAAATGAGTTTAGTAAAGGTGTAGGCTATAAGATCAATGTGCAAAAATCAGTAGCATTTCTGTACACCAGTGATGAGCAAGGTCAGGAGGAAATCAAGAAACAAAAAGCCTTTACAATAGTTAATTTTAAAAATCAAATACCTAGGAATAAATTTAACTAAAGATGTAAAAAACTTATACACAGAGAACTACACCACTATTCAAGGAAATCAAAGAAGAACTAAATGAATGGAAGAATATTCCCTGTTCATAGATAGGAAGACTAAATATTATTAAGATGTCTATCCTACCAAAACTGATCTACACATTCAATGCAATCCCAATAAAAATCAACACAGCATTCTCTAAGGAACTAGAAAAACTAGCAATGAAATTGATTTGGAAAGGAAAGAGGCCCCGAATAACCAAAGACATATTGAAAAAGAAAAATGAAATTGGAGGAATCACACTACCTGAATTCAAAACATACTACAAAGCTACAGTATTGAAAAGAGCATGGTATTGGCATAAGGAGAGACACACAGACCAATGGAACCGAATTGAGAGTTCTGATATAGATCCTCATATATATATAGTCCTATAATGTTCAATAAAGCCACCAAACCCTCACAACTGGGAGAGAATGGCCTATTCAACAAATAGTGTCTGGAGAACTGGATATCCATATGTAAAAGAAAGAAAGAGGATTACTATCTCACACCTTGTACAAAAATCAACTCAAGATGAATCAAAGACCTAAATATAAGAGCCAAGACCATAAAGACTTTGGAAAGTAGGGAAGCATCTACAAGACCTTGTAATAGGAAATGGTTTCATGAAATTCACACCAAAAGCACAAGCAGCAAAAGAACAAATAGATAAATGGGACCTCCTCAAAATTAAAGCCTTCTACACCTCAAAGAATTTTGTCAAGAAAATGAAAAGAGGGCCTACAAAATGGGAAAAAATATTTGGTAACGATATATCTGATAGGAGACTTATAACCTGCATATATAAAGAACTCCTATAACTTGAAAATAAAAAGTCAAACAACCCACTTAAAAAATGGGTAAAAGATTTAAAGAGACACTTCTCCAAAGATGATATACAAATGGCTAAAAGCACATGAAAAAAATGCTCCAAATCTCTAGCTATCAGGGAAATGCAAATCAAAACTACAATGAAATGCCATCTTACTCCCATAAGATTGGCAGCTATGGAGAGGATGTGGAGGAATAGTAATATTCATCCACTGCTGGTGGGAATGCAGAAGGATCCAGCCATTCTGGAGGACAGTTTGGCGGTTTCTCAAAAAACTAGCTACAGATTTGCCATAGGACTCAGCAATTCCGCTGCTGGGTACATACCCAGTAGAAATGAAAACAAGGACACAAACCGATATATGCACACCAGTGTTCATAGCAGCATTGTTCACTATTGCCCAAAGTTGGAATCAACCCAAATGCCCATCAACAGATGAGTGGATCAATAAAATGTGGTATATACACACAATGGAATACTACTCGGCTGTAAGAACAAACACACTACAAACACATGTGATAACATGGATGAATCTTGAGAACCTTATGCTGAGTGAAGCAACCCAGACATTGAAGGACAAATACTACATGACCTCAATGATATGAAATAAACAAGCTGCCTTAGATAGCAAGAGACTGAACGATAGGCTTACAGGAAATCGGAGGGTGGAGGAAGGATATGAGCTGATGTCTGCAGGGGTGGAATTTAAGACGAGATGGTGGTAAGTATGAACACAAAGAAGAGATAAAAGGGGGGCAAGGGGTTGCCTTTGGTTGGGGCTTTGGGGGTTTGAGGGTGGCTGGGGAGGGACGGATGGGTAACATTGCCCAAAAGTGGGGGGAGGGAGGGGTAGCATACGAACACAGGAGAGGGTCAGGTGTTGGTGGAGAGTAAAATGCCGAGAAAATCATATCAAAATATAATAAAGAGGGTTACCTGTTTAGAATGCTCGGAGGGGAGGGTCTGATGCAGGACGGGCTCCTGGGGAATGTCTAAATGCTCATTCTGCCAGAGTGGGTGTCACCATGGGGTAGAAACCCAAGTAGTGAGAGTGGGGGTGGACCCACATCCTGGGGAGGACTAATGCCACCAAATAGAGGGAACTGTATCCCTCGAGAGAAAGGGTGGCTCCCAGGGCATTGGGGCAGTTGAGCAAGTTAGGTCCTGAACACTATTCCATCTATCTCTGGAAGTGGCTCCTCAGGAAACGGAGGTTGGCTGTCACTGTGGGCACCAAGGTGGAAGGGAAAATGGATGTTAAATGTGTGGAACCAAGGTAAATGGGGGATAAGAGAGGAGTTTCTTGAGAGTACACAAGGATGGATATAAAACATGTAATATTACACCATAACATATAGGAGATGACAGACTGATAATGTAAACCATAATGTAAAACATAGGATAACTAAGAATGTAAAGAACTGTATATCCTAAAGTATGCACCATAATGTAAGCACAGATGTCACCTTGTTAGAAAGCTAATGTCTCAGACTCTGTACATCACGTTAAGTAAATATGATATGAATAGGGTGTAAGAGTATCGCTGTGGAAGGAAAAAGGTTTTGTGGTGGATGTATGGGAGTGCTGTATATTATATATATGCATTGCTGTGGTCTAGGACTCCTGTGAAGAGAAGCTGAATAATTAGGGGGGGGGGGGGAAAAAAAGATAGGATGTAGAATTTTTTCAAGTCAACATTCTTTATCTAAGTTCTTTATCTAACTTTATCCAAGTTCTTTATCTAACTTTAAATCCATCGCTATATGCCATTCCCTAGTAAGGGACCATGACATTATATTGGGCTTCAAATTTCGGGGAGTTCTGGATCACAGAGTGTTTCAACAATGGCAATGGAGGGATACTGGTATGGGATACCAATGACAGGTAATATATGGCTGACAGGGAGCTGTACAGAACATATGTCCAGGGTGCATGGTAATGTTTGGATATACTCATAGTGGCAACAATTAAAAACCACAGCAGGGGGGGTACTGGGTTCCTGGCCAATGGTGTTCTGTCGTGGTCCCTAGGGGAGCAGCGATAGTCTCCCAGGTACAGCGGCGGGGACCGGGAGGGAGTGAGGGTTCAACAGTGAGCCCCTGATGCTAATGACTATGCTTGTGAGCTGATAAGCCTAAAATAAGAACAAGGCCTAGAGCAACATTGTGCCTGGGAATTTCCTCCTGTCAGCATTCATGTTACTCAAATGTGGCCAGTCTCGAAGCCAAACTCAGCATGTAAATGCAATGCCTTCCCCCCAGCATGGGACATGACACCCGGGGATGAGCCTCCCTGGCACCGAGGGACCACTATCAACTACCAACTGATGATGCAACTGAAAAATGACCTTATACGGAAGGTTCAATGTGGATCAGCAGAATATCCCTGTCTACATAAAATAACATGACTTTAAAATGCTGTTTGACCTAAAGTAAGGGGGAAATGGAAAAGAGAAATGAGTTTATATGGCTACGAGTTTCTAAAAAAGAGTCTGGAGGCTGGCAGAAGGATTGCCCTCATGCACAACTGAGCAGAGTCAGAGAGACAGATAAAGCAGATACAACCCCCAGATATCGGTTCCTTCGAGGGCTAAAGAGACCCATGGGAGTTATGGTCATGGCCGATGGGGTTAACTACCAGGTCAGATGGCCCCTTTTTGGAACTGGTGTTTATGTGTGATGAATCTGGACTCAGATGGGATCTTCCTTCATAAGACTTTCATGCTAAGGTGATGGAGGTGCAGTTAATGTTGGGGTTTAAGATATATTTAGCGCATTTGAATCTCTGGACTGACAATGTGATAGCCAGGTCCTGAGCCTCAACAGACTCCAGCACCTACAATATGATTTATTGGACTTATCACACTCAGCTAAGATGGAGTTGAAGAAGGACAACCACCACACCATGGAGCCTAGAGTGATTACAACTGAAAGTGGGAGGATTGCATCCAACATCCATGTGGAATCTGAGCCTCCTCTTGTCATAGAGGTGCAATGGACACAACCAATCCAATGTCCACATAGAAGAGGTGGCATTGGATTGGGAAAAGTGGACATGGTGGATGATGGGTATGGGGAAAGGCAGGAAGAGATGAGAGGTGGAGGAGTCTTTGGGACATGGAGCTGCCCTGGATGGTGCTTCAGAGGCAATCACCGGACATTGTAAATCCTCACAGGGCCCACTGGATGGAATGGAGGAGAGTATGGGCCATGATGTGGACCATTGACTATGAGGTGCAGAGGTGACCAAAGATGTACTTACCAAATCCAATGGATGTGTCATGATGATGGGAACGAGTATTGCTCTGGGGGGGGGGGGGAGAGGTGGGGTGGGGGGGTGGGGTTGAATGGAACCTCACATATATATTTTTAATGTAATATTATTACAAAATCAATAAAAAAAATAAAAAATAAAAAAAAATAAAATGTGGTATATACATACAGTGGAATACTACTCGGCTTTAAGAACAAATACACTACAAACACACGTGATAACATGGATGAATCTTGAGAACCTTATGTTGAGTGAAGCAACCCAGGCATTGAAGGACAAATACTACATGACCTCAATGATATGAAATAAGTAAACCAAGCTGCCTCAGAGAGCTAGAGACTGGATGATAGGCTTAAAGGAAAATGGGTGGTAGGGGAAGGTTGTAAGCTGACAGCTACATGGGTGAAATCTATGATAAGCTGGAGGTAAGTATTTGTACAAGGAAGGGATAAAATGGGTGCATAGAGTTACCTTTGTGTGGTGATTTGCAGGCTTGAGGCATGCTAGGGATGGGAGGATGGGTAATATTGCCCAAGAAATTGGGGGGAGGATGGGGCAACATATAAACATGGGATATTGTCAGGTATTTGGTTGAGAGTATAATGCTGAGAAAACTTTTTCAAAAGTATAATAAGGAAGGTTACCTATTTAAGATTCTTAAAAGAGAGAATCTGACACAGGACACACTCCTAGGGAGTATGTGAATGCTTGTTTTGCCATAGTGGGTTAGATCACTGGATAGAGACCCATATAATGAAAGTGAAAGTATACCCACATCCTGGGGAGGACTGATGTTCTCAAATAGAGGGAATTGTATCTCTCGAGGGAAATGGTGGCTCCCAGTGCATTAGGGCGTTTGAGCATGTCAAGCCCTGAACTCTGTTGCAAGTATCTGTGAACATGGCCCTTCACGCAATGAAGATTGACTGTTACTGTGGGCCCTAATGGAAGGGGGAAAGAGGTATTGAATAGATGGAACCAATGTAACTGTGTGGGCAATAGAAATGTTCCACAATAGTACGTAAGGATGGATATAAGACATGTAAAATTACACCAAAAATATATAGGTGCTGATAGCCTAAAATGTAAGTCAATGTAAAACACAAGGATAACTAAAAATTTAGAAAATTGTATAGTCTAAAATATAAACCACAAAGTAAACACAAATGTTACCTTGTTTGAAAGCTATTGTCTCAATATCTGTACATCAGTTTCAGTAAATATAATATGAATATATAAAAAGATCATTGCTGTGGAAGGGAAACGGGTTTTTTGTTGGATATATGGGAGTACTGTATACTGTATATATGAATTACTATGATCTAAAACTTTTGTGAAGATAAGCTTAATAATTAGGAAAAAGAAACAAAAAAGATAGGACATAGACACTGAGGAAAAGACGGAAGTAGTTGCCTTGCCAATTTGCATACAGGGCAACACTTATTGCAGTGATGGAAGGCAAAATATCAAAAACAAAGCTTTTGCATTTTTTAATTTTTTGATACCCCAATTTATTTTTACCTTCATTTTTCTTATTAATATATACTTTATATCCTTTAAACTCATCACTATATTCCATTTTACTATTAATGGAACCTGGCAATATATTGGGCTCCACTTTTGAAGAAGTTTTGGATCACAGAGAGGTTCAACAATGGCAGGGGAGGAATACTGGGGTGGGATGTTATTGACAGGGGACACATGGTTGGCAGGGAGTTCTCCAGGGCATATATCCAGGGTACATAAAAATGTTTGGATATTTTCATAGTGGTTACAATTAAAAACAACAACTGAGGGAGTACTGAGTTCCTAGCCAGGGGAACTCTATCACAGTCCCTAA
Organism: Dasypus novemcinctus; assembly: GCF_030445035.2. Lineage (NCBI taxonomy): Eukaryota > Metazoa > Chordata > Mammalia > Cingulata > Dasypodidae > Dasypus > Dasypus novemcinctus. Next base: position 83,268,767 of record NC_080704.1, on the reverse strand, counting down.
AGGAACAGCAACAATCCCCCAAGTGCAATGACAAAGACCAAGAAAGAAGGAAGGTCCAACAATGAACCCTTGACACTAATGACTATGCTTGTGAGCCTGTGTACCTGAAATAAGAACAATGCCTAGGGCTGCAGGGTGCCTAAGAGTTACCTCCTGAGAGCCTCCATATTACTCAAATGTGGCCAGTCTCAAAGCCAAACTCAGCATGTAAATTTGTTGTCTTCCCCCCAGTGTGGGACATGACACCCAGGGATGAGCCTCCCTGGTGCTGAGGGATCACTACCAAATACCAGCTGATGATGTAACTAGAAAATGACCTTGAGTAAAAGGGTCAACTTGGACCAGCAGAATATCTCAATCTACATATAATACCATGAGTTAAAAATGCTTTTTGACCTGAATGAAAGGGGGAAATGGAAAGGACAAATGAATTTATATGGCTATGAGACTCCAAAAAGAGCTGGGAGGTTATCAGAGGGGTTGCCCTTATGTACACCTGAGCAGAGTCCCAGAGATAGATAAAGTAGATACAACCCCAGGTATTGGTTCTGCTGAGGGCCACAGAGACCCACAGGTTCTATGGTCATGGCAGATGGAGTTCAGTGCCATGTCAGTTTGCCGTACTTGGGAGTTTGTGTTTCTGTGTGATGGAGCTGGACTTAGATGTGATCTTTTTCCACAAGTCTCTCCTGGTACTTTTACTGGAACTGTAGTTGGTGCTGGGGTTTAGTGTACACCCAGGGTACCTAAGTCTCTGGACTGACCAAGTGAAAGCCAGGCCCTGAGCCTCAAGAGACTTGCAACTCCTTCACTCTGGTTTTTTGGACTTAACCCACTCATCTAACATGGAGGTGAAGAAGGTCAACCACCACACCAGGCAGCCAAGATTGCCTACAACTGAAAGCAGGAGAATTTCATCCAGCATCCATGTGGACTCTAAGCCCCCTCTTGATATAGATGTGGAGAGGACACAACCTTTCTAAGGTCCACAGAATGGAGGAATAGGGTATGGATTAGAGTGGACTTACTGATATTCTATTCATGGACTATTGTGATGAGTAATCGTAGAAAATGTGTCATTGGTGTGGAGAAAGTGGCCATGGTGGCTGCTGGAGTTAGGGAGTAGGAGGAAGAGATGTTATGTGGGAGTGTTTTTGGGACTTGGAATTTTCCTGGTTGGTGTTGCGAGGACAGTTACTGGACATTGTATATCCTCCCATGGCCCACTGGGTGGACTGTGGGAGAGTGTGGGCTATGATGTGGACCACTGATAATGAGATGCAGTGGTGCTCAGATATGTATTCACCAAATGCAATGAATGTTTCATGATGACTGAGGAGATTGTTATGGTGGGAGGAGTTGGGTGAGGAGGGTGGGGGGTATATGGGGACCTCATATTTTTTTAATGTAACATTAAAAAAATGATTTAAAAAATATTTTCTCTCACCACAGTGTAATGATGCTGGAAATCTGCAAGGGCCAGAGACCCAGATTTGGCAACAAGATATGGAAGTTAACACACTCTTAGACAAACAGTACATTGAGGAGGAAATCTCAGAAGAAATCAGTATCTACCTTGAAACTAATGAAAATGACAACACATCATATCAAAACTTATGTGATGCAGCAAAAACTGTACTGAGAGGGAAATTCATAGCCATGAATTCATACATCAAAAAAGAAAAAGGAGCTAAAATTGAAGGCCTAACAGCAAACTTGGAAGAATTAGTAAAAAAAAAAAAAAAAGTAACTCCAAAGGAAGAAGAAAGAAAGAAATAACAAAGATCAGAGCAGGACTAAATGAAATAGAAAATAAGAAAGCACTAGAAAAAATAAAGAAAACAAAGAGCTGGTTCTTGATAAGATCAATAAAATTGACACACCCTTATATAAACTAAAAAAGAAAAAAGAGAGAAGATGCAAATACAGAAAATAAGAAATGAGAAAGGGGATATCATGACTGTCCCCACAGAAATAAAATCTATCATAAAAGGATACTTTAAAAGACTATATGCAAACAAGTAAGAAATTTAGAGGAAATGAACAAAGTCCTAGAAATATATAAGCAGTCTACACTGACAAAAGAAGAAACTGACAATATAAAAAAAAATCACAAATAAAGAGATAGAATCAGTCATTAAAAACCTCCCAACTAAGAAGACACCCAGGCCAGATAGATTCACTGGAGAATTCTAACAAAATTTCCTGAAGAAACTAATATCAATCTTGCTTTAACTCTTACAAAAAAATCAAAACAGAAGGAGCATTGCCTAATTCATTCTAAGATGCTAATATTACCCTAATACCAAAGCCAAACAAAGACACCACAAGAAAAGAAAATTAAAGACTTATTTAACAAACCTAGATGTGAAAATCCTCAACAAAATACTTGCTAATCATATTCAACAGCACATTACATAAATTATACACCATGAATAAGTGGGTTTCATTCCTGGTATGCAAGGATGTCTAATCATAAGAAAATCAATGAATGTAATACACCACATAAAGAGAACAAAGAGAAAAAATTACATGATCTCACCTATAGATGCAGAGAAAAACATTTGACAAAATACAGCACACTTTCCTGATTAAAAAAAAAAAACACTGCAAAAGATAGGAATAGAAGGAAACTTTCTGAACAAGATAAAGTGTATATATGAAAATTCCACAGCTAACATCAATTACAATGGTGAAATCCTAAAATCTTTCCCTCTAAGATCAGGAAGAAAACAAGGATGCCCACTATCATCCCTCATACTTAACATTGTGTTAGAAGTACTTGCTCAAGCACTGAGGCAAGAACCAGACATAAAAGGTATCCGAATTGGAAAGGAAGAAGTCAAAATATCACTATTTGCTGTTGACCTGATCCTATACATAGAAATCCCTGAGAAGTCTACAACAAAGTTTCTAGAACCAATAAAAGAGTTAAATAAGTTACAGGTTATATGATCAATACACAGTAATCAGTAACATTTCTGTACACCAATAATGAGCAATCTGAGAAAGAAATCAAGAAAAAAACACCATTTACAGTAGTAAATTAAAAAATCAAATACCAGGAGTAAATTTAACTAAAGATGTAAAAGACGTATGCACAGAAAACTACACAACACTGTTCAAAGAAATCAGAGAAGACTTTAAAAAATGGAAGAATATTCCTTGTTCACAGATAGGAAGACTAAATAACATTAAGATGTCTATCCTGAGATCGAGGAGAAGATGGTGGCTGCGTGAGCTTGCCTGGTAGTGTCTCTGCAGGGGGCGGCTGGGCAGCGTTGAAGGCTCTTTGGGACCACGCTGTTTCGGGGATTTTTGCTGGTTGGAAGGTGTCTGGATGTCAATTCGGTGGGAAGGTAACAGAGAGGATACGTCTATAATATATAAACGGAGGTCCCAGCTGGGTGCGGGAAGTTCCCTCCTTGGGTGGGCGGAGACGCGGTAGCGGGTGCTCCGGCAGCTCCGGAGCCGCGGCGGCCAGGGTTTTTGTTTTGTTTTTTGTTTTTTTTTCCCTTATTCTAGAGGCTTTGTGGTGCTGAGAAATTCGCGGATACTGGGCTGGCTGGTGAGGGATTGTTGGGACAAGACTCCTTTGCAGATTGATTTGCGGAGACAAACGGTGTTTCCCTGTGAAGCGGGGACGTTTTTGGTCTCCGGACAGGGGGGGAGTAGCGCTTCCGCCTGGAGCCCCATCCCCACAGGTCCGGCTGCCGATCTGCAACGGAATTGGATTTTGGACAATAAGGGGACACAATTGGGAGACTGTTGTAGGGTGCAGTGAGGGAGGAAGACACGTCTAGAAGCTGATTGGGGAATATTTTGCGAAGTTTGGGATTTCGGATCTTAGAGTCTGTTTTCGGCGTTTCCAGCTGAAGCCCACCCCACCCGGCGGGGCTTGGGATCTGGGTCATTGAACTGGCTGTGGTGTAGAGGCGCCCTCAAGTGGCCGTTGCGTGGGAGCACAGGGAGCGAGCTGTCCAAAGGCTGATACCCTGAGGAGTAGGTGAATTTCAGGGATTAGACATTAATTTAGAATTCGCGGATCTGGCTTCCCCCACGGGGCTGGCACCCAGCTACGGGGATCCCTGAGGGCTGTGTTGCACTGCGGGGCTCCTAAGCTTTCTGTGGACCAGATTTGAGGTTGCCAGGTCTGGGTCCCCTGGACTCTGGCGGTCCACACCCCAGATTCACACCTCTTGAGTCTTCAGTGTCTCAGACTTTCCACCCCCGAATCCATCACGCCCTGGGATGGATTCGCCCTGGGGCCCTTGAATGCTCTGGACCTTAACGCTTGCGTTTTATCTTTATTGGTTCATATTGTTTTGTTTTTATTTTCACTTTATCTTATTTTTTACTCTTTTTGACGCCCTGATTGCTAATATTGCATTATCCCCTAGTCTTTTCTCCTAGCGTGCCCCCCAAAGTCCCTTTTTTTTTTTTATACAGTTATTTAGGGGTTTTTTCGCTTGTTGTTTTAGATAGTGTTGTAATTGTGACACTTGTATACCTGTATCTCTCTTCCCCCTATCTGTTCCCCACCGTGTACCGATCCTCTTTTTTTTTCTTCCTTTCTTCTTGTCTTTCTTTTTTTCTTTATTATAATTAGTGTTTTTTTTTTCGGTTTTCTCTTTCCCTCTTGTCCCTCATTTTCCACTTATTTTATTTTAATTCAAGTACACAATAGGTGCTACAGGGAACACCTCATATTTGCTGGATTTTCCCATCCTCCACTGCCTCATTTCTGTGTGAACTGATTTAGCCTACCTGCACTATCCTCTTTCCCCTACATCTTGATATCCGCCACCATCTACTGGCTCTCCCATATTCCACCTCCCACCTCCCTTTCTTCAATCCACGAAGGGTCTAAGTCTTAATTTCTAATACCTATGTTTTGTTTTCTGTCTGTTATCCACGTTTGAAACTATTACCACTTTTTTTTCTCTTTCCCTCTCTCACGAAATCAATAGCTTTTTAGCTCATACCATAATCCTCCTATATTCAATCACCTACCTCATAATAGGTACTCTACCTACTGCTATAACTCTACACAATTTACATAAATCTAACCTCCATCCTCCCAGATCTCATATTCTTGCTTTGTTAACATATATCACCAATATTACTTTACACTTTTCCCTTGCTTACACAATTGCCTTCCCCCAACACTAATACTTTCCTTTAAAGTGAACTTAACCAACAACAAGAAACAAGAATAAGAAGAAAAAAGTGACAAAGAGAAGATATAACACCGATGCAAAAATAACAGCTAATTAACCTCCAAGAGCAGACAAAGAAGCTAAGGAACTGATTAAATCCGTCAAGATAAAGAGATGACCAGAAAACAACAAAAATCTACAAACCAAACCAGTAATCAGGAAAACATGGCTGAATCCAATCAACAAACCAATAATCACGTAGGGGAGCAAAACTTGGCACAAGCAATGAAAGATCTCAGAACATTTATCACCGACAAATTTGACGAAGTAATGAAAGAGGTTAACAACATGAAGACATCACTTGGAGGGGAAATTGCAGACATACGAAAAAACATAATAGATATGATGGGAATGAACACCACAGTTCAAGAAATCAAAAATACACTAGCAGCAAATATCAGCAGACTAGAAGAGACAGAGCAGAGAATTAGTGATGTGGAAGACAGTACTTCAGAAATCAAACAAATAGTAGAAGGGGTCAATAAAAAGATAGAAAAAATCCAATTAGGATTTAGGGACCTGAATGACAATGCAAAACGCTCAAACATACGAATTATAGGCATTCCAGAAGGTGAAGAGAAGGGAAAGGGGTCAGAAGGAGTGCTGCAGGAAATAATGGCTGAAAACTTCCCAAATCTACTGAAAGAGACAGATGTACATATCCAAGAAGCACAGCGCACTCCACAAGTCATAAACCCCAACAGGCCCACCCCAAGACATATACTTGTCAAATTATCCAAGGCTCAAGACAAAGAGAAAATCCTAAAAGCAGCAAGAGAAAAGAAAACCATCACATACAAGGGAAGCTCAATTAGATTAAGTGCTGATTTCTCTTCTGAAACCATGGAGGCAAGAAGGCAGTGGTATGATATAGTCAAGGTACTAAAGGAAAGAAATTTCCAACCAAGAATACTCTATCCAGCTAAATTAGCATTCAAACATGATGGAGAGTTCAAAATATTCGCAGACAAACAGAAACTGAAAGAGTATACCAACAAGAAACCTCCCCTTCAAGAAATTCTAAAGGGAGTTCTACAGGAAGAAAGAAGAAAACAGGAAAGGCAGAGTTGGAGGAGAGTATAAGACCAACAACAATAACAAAAAAGACAAAAAAATATATACAAACAAAATATGACAAACACAAATCCAATCAAAATATGGCTAACACAAATAATTCCTTGATAGTAATAACACTGAATGTCAACGGATTAAACTCACCTATCAAAAGATTCAGACTGGGACATTGGATAAGGAAATATGACCCATCCATATGCTGTCTACAAGAGACACATCTTAGACCCAGAGACGCATGGAGATTGAAAGTGAATGGCTGGAAAACAATCATACAAGGTAACAATAACCAAAAAAAGGCAGGAGTAGCTATATTAATATCAGACAAAATAGACTTTAAATGTGAAACAATTGTGAGAGACAAAGAAGGATACTACATTTTAGTGAAAGGGAAAATCTGTCAAGAAGATCGAACAATCATAAATATCTATGCCCCTAACAAGGGTGCCTCTAAATACATCAGGCAAACGCTGGAAAAACTAAGTGAAAGAATAGATACATCTACAATTATAGTGGGGGATTTTAATACACCACTATCAACTCTGGACAGAACATCTCAAAAGAGAATCACCAAAGAAACAAAACAACTGAATAGTATATTAGAGGAGCTGGATCTAATAGATATATATAGATCGCTACACCCAAACACAGCAGGATGTACATTTTTCTCAAGCGCACATGGATCATTCTCCAAGATAGATCATATGCTAGGCCACAAAGAAAGGCTGAACGAATTCAGAAAGATTGAAATCATACAAAACATTATCTCTGACCACAGTGGAGTCAAGCTGGAGATTTGCAAGGGACAGAAGCCCAGATTTCACACCACGATTTGGAAATTAAACAGCACACTCTTAGAAAAACAGTGGGTCAAAGAGGAAATCTCAAAAGAAATCAATGACTACCTTGAAACAAATGATAATGATAACACAACATACCAAAATTTATGGGATACAGCAAAAGCAGTACTGAGAGGGAAGCTTATAGCCATAAATTCATATATCAAAAAAGAAGAAAGAGCAAAAATTGAAGAACTAACTGCACATTTGAAGGAATTAGAAAAACAACAACAAAGTGACCCAACAGGAAGAAGAAGGAAGGAAATAACAAAGATAAGAGCAGAACTAAATGAAATAGAAAATAAGAAAGCACTTGAACAGATAAACAAGACCAAGAGCTGGTTTTTTGAGAAGATTAACAAAATTGACAAACCTTTAGCAACACTAACAAAGAAAAAAAGAGAGAAGATGCAAATACACAAAATAAGAAATGAGAAAGGCGATATCACCACTGACCCCACAGAAATAAAGACTATCATAAGAGGATATTTTGAAAAACTATATTCCAACAAAAATGAAAATCTAGAGGAAATGGAAAAATTCCTAGAAACACATAAGCAGCCCATATTGACGAAAGAAGAAATTGATGATCTTAACAAACCAATCACAAGCAGAGAGATAGAATTGGTTATTAAAAATCTCCCAACTAAGAAGAGCCCAGGGCCAGATGGCTTCACAAGTGAATTCTACAAAACATTCCGGAAAGAACTGACACCAATCCTGCTGAAACTATTCCAAAAAATCGAAACAGAAAGAACATTACCCAACTCCTTCTATGATGCCAACATTACCCTAGTACCAAAGCCAAACAAAGACATCACAAGAAAGGAAAATTACAGACCAATTTCTCTAATGAATCTAGACGCAAAAATACTTAACAAAATACTTGCTAATCGTATTCAACAACACATTAAACGTATTATACACCACGACCAAGTGGGATTCATCCCAGGTATGCAAGGATGGTTTAACATAAGAAAATCAATCAACATAATACACCATATAAACAGATTGAAGGAAAAAAACCACATGATTATATCTATTGATGCAGAAAAAGCATTTGACAAAATACAGCACCCTTTCTTGATAAAAACACTCCAAAAGATTGGAATACAAGGGAATTTTTTGAACATGATAAAGACTATATATGAAAAACCTAAAGCCAATATTGTTTACAATGGAGAAATCCTAGACTCCTTCCCTCTAAACTCAGGAACAAGACAAGGATGCCCACTGTCTCCGCTCCTATTTAACATTGTCTTAGAAGTACTTGCTCAAGCACTGAGGCAAGAACCAGAAATAAAAGGCATTCAAATTGGAAAGGAAGAAGTCAAAATTTCATTATTTGCAGATGACATGATCCTATACATAGAAAACCCTGAGAGATCTACAACGAAGATTCTAGAACTCATAAATGAGTTTAGTAAAGTCGCAGGTTATAAGATCAATGCGCAAAAATCAGTAGCATTTCTGTACACTAATAATGAGCAAGATCAGGAGGAAATCAAGAAACAAATACCATTCACAATAGTAAATAAAAAAATCAAATACTTAGGAATAAATCTAACTAAAGAAGTAAAGAACTTATACACCGAGAACTATACAAGATTGTTCAAGGAAATCAAAGAAGACCTAAATAAATGGAAGACTATTCCTTGTTCATGGATAGGAAGACTGAATATTATTAAGATGTCTATCCTACCAAAACTGATCTACACATTCAATGCAATCCCAATAAAAATCAATGCAGCCTTTTTTAAGGAACTAGAAAAACTAACTATGAAATTTATTTGGAAAGGAAAGAGACCCCGAATAGCCAAAGACATACTGAAAAAGAAAAACGAAATTGGAGGAATCACACTACCTGACTTCAAAACATACTACAAAGCTACGGTGGTGAAAACAGCATGGTACTGGCATAAGGAGAGACACATAGACCAATGGAATTGAATTGAAAGCTCTGAAATAGAACCTCACATATACAGCCACATAATATTCGATAAAGCCACCAAACCCTCTCACCTGGGAGAGAGTGGCCTATTCAACAAATGGTGTCTGGAGAACTGGATAGCCATATGTAGAAGAATGAAAGAGGATTACCATCTTACACCTTATACAAAGATCAACTCCAGATGGATCAAAGACCTAAATATAAGAGCCAAGACCATAAAAACCTTAGAAAGCAGTGTAGGGAAACATCTACAGGACCTTGTAATAGGAAATGGATTTATGAATATCTCACCAAAAGCACGAGCAGCAAAAGAACTAATAGATAAATGGGACTACCTCAAAATAAAAGCCTTCTGCACCTCAAAGGAGTTTGTCAAGAAAGTAAAAAGGGAGCCCACACAGTGGGAGAAAATATTTGGCAATCATATATCTGATAAGAAACTTATAACGTGCATATATAAAGAACTTCTATATCTTGAAAATAAAAAGATAAACAACCCATTCAAAAAATGGGAAAAAGACTTAAACAGACACTTCTCCGAAGAAGAAATACAAATGGCAAAAAAGCACATGAAAAAATGTTCCAAATCTCTAGCTATCAGGGAAATGCAAATCAAAACTACGAGATACCATCTTACACCCATAAGATTGGCAGCTATGAAAAAAACAGAAGAATACAAGTGCTGGAGAGGATGTGAAGGAAGGGGAACACTCATCCACTGCTGGTGGGAATGCAGAAGGATCCAACCGTTCTGGAGGACAGTATGGCGTTTTCTCAAAAAACTAGCCATAGATTTGCCATATGACCCAGCAATACCACTGCTGGGTATATACCCAGCAGAACTGAAAACAAGGACACAAACAGATATATGTACACCAATGTTCATAGCAGCATTGTTCACTATTGCCAAAAGTTGGAATCAACCCAAATGCCCATCAACAGATGAGTGGATCAATAAAATGTGGTATATACACACAATGGAATACTACTCGGCTGTAAGAACAAACACACTACAAACACATGTGATAACATGGATGAATCTTGAGAATCTTATGTTGAGTGAAGCAACCCAGACATTGAAGGACAAATACTACATGACCTCAATGATATGAAATAAACAAGCTGCCTTAGATAGCAAGAGACTGAACGATAGGCTTACAGGAAATCGGAGGGTGGAGGAAGGATATGAGCCGATGTCTGCAGGGGTGGAATTTAAGACGAGATGGTGGTAAGTATGAACACAAAGAAGAGATAAAAGGGGGGCAAGGGGTTGCCTTTGGTTGGGGCTTTGCGGGTTTGAGGGTGGCTGGGGAGGGACGGATGGGTGACATTGCCCAAAAGTGGGGGGAGGGAGGGGTAGCATACGAACACAGGAGAGGGTTAGGTGTTGGTGGAGAGTAAAATGCCAAGAAAATCATATCAAAATATAATAAAGAGGGTTACCTGTTTAGAATACTCGGAGGGGAGGGTCTGATGCAGGACGGGCTCCTGGGGAATGTCTAAATGCTCATTCTGCCAGAGTGGGTGTCACCATGGGGTAGAAACCCAAGTAGTGAGAGTGGGGGTGAACCCACATCCTGGGGAGGACTGATGCCACCAAATAGAGGGAACTGTATCCCTCGAGAGAAAGGGTGGCTCCCAGGGCATTGGGGCAGTTGAGCAAGTTAGGCCCTGAACACTATTCCATCTATCTCTGGAAGTGGCTCCTCAGGAAACGGAGGTTGGCTGTCACTGTGGGCACCAAGGTGGAAGGGAAAATGGATGTTAAATGTGTGGAACCAAGGTAAATGGGGGGTAAGAGAGGAGTTTCTTGAGAGTACACAAGGATGGATATAAAACATGTAATATTACACCATAACATATAGGAGATGACAGACTGATAATGTAAACCATAATGTAAAACATAGGATAACTAAGAATGTAAAGAACTGTGTATCCTAAAGTATGCACCATAATGTAAGCACAGATGTCACCTTGTTAGAAACCTAATGTCTCAGACTCTGTACATCACGTTAAGTAAATATGATGTGAATAGGGTGTAAGTGTATTGCTCTGGAAGGAAAAAGGTTTTTGTGGGGGATGTATGGGAGTGCTGTATATTATATATATGCATTGCTGTGGTCTAGGACTCCTGTGAAGAGAAGCTGAATAATTAGGGGGGGAAAAAAAAAAAAAAAAAAAGATAGGATGTAGAATTTTTTCAAGTCAACATTCTTTATCTAAGTTCTTTATCTAACTCTATCCAAGTTCTTTATCTAACCTTTAAATCCCTCGCTATATGCCATTCCCTAGTAAGGGACCATGACATTATATTGGGCTTCAAATTTCGGGGAGTTCTGGATCACAGAGTGTTTCAACAATGGCAATGGAGGGATACTGGTATGGGATACCAATGACAGGTGATATATGGCTGACAGGGAGCTGTACAGAACATATGTCCAGGGTGCATGGTAATGTTTGGATATACTCATAGTGGCAACAATTAAAAACCACAGCAGGGGGGGTACTGGGTTCCTGGACAGTGGTGCTCTGTCGTGGTCCCTAGGGGAGCAGCGACAGTCTCCCAGGTACAGCGGCGGGGACCAGGAGGGAGTGAGGGTTCAACGGTGAGCCCCTGATGCTAATGACTATGCTTGTGAGCTGATAAGCCTAAAATAAGAACAAGGCCTAGAGCAACATTGTGCCTGGGAATTTCCTCCTGTCAGCCTTCATGTTACTCAAATGTGGCCAGTCTTGAAGCCAAACTCAGCATGTAAATGTAATGCCTTCCCCCCAGCGTGGGACATGACACCCGGGGATGAGCCTCCCTGGCACCGAGGGACCACTATCAACTACCAACTGATGATGCAACTGGAAAATGACCTTATACGGAAGGTTCAATGTGGATCAGCAGAATATCCCTGTCTACATAAAATAACATGACTTTAAAATGCTGTTTGAACTAAAGTAAGGGGGAAATGGAAAAGAGAAATGAGTTTATATGGCTATGAGTTTCTAAAAAAGAGTCTGGAGGCTGGCAGAAGGATTGCCCTCATGCACAACTGAACAGAGTCAGAGAGACAGATAAAGCAGATACAACCCCCAGATATCGGTTCCTTTGAGGGCTAAAGAGACCCATGGGAGTTATGGTCACGGCCGATGGGGTTAACTACCAGGTCAGATAGCCCCTTTTTGGAACTGGTGTTTATGTGTGATGAATCTGGACTCAGATGGGATCTTCCTTCATAAGACTTTCATGCTAATGTGCTGGAGGTGCAGTTAACGTTGGGGTTTAAGATATATTTAGGGGATTTGAATCTCTGGACTGACAATGTGATAGCCAGGTCCTGAGCCTCAACAGACTCCAGCACCTACAATATGATTTATTGGACTTACCACACTCAGCTAAGATGGAGTTGAAGAAGGACAACCACCACACCATGGAGCCTAGAGTGATTACAACTGAAAGTGGGAGGATTGCATCCAACATCCATGTGGAATCTGAGCCTCCTCTTGACATAGAGGTGCAATGGACACAGCCAATCCAATGTCCACATAGAAGAGGTGGCATTGGATTGGGAAAAGTGGACATGGTGGCTGATGGGTATGGGGAAAGGCAGGAAGAGATGAGAGGTGGAGGTGTCTTTGGGACATGGAGCTGCCCTGGATGGTGCTTCAGAGGCAATCACCGGACATTGTAAATCCTCACAGGGCCCACTGGATGGAATGGAGGAGAGTATGGGCCATGATGTGGACCATTGACTATGAGGTGCAGAGGTGCCCAAAGATGTACTTACCAAATCCAATGGATGTGTCATGATGATGGGAACGAGTGTTGCTGGGGGGGGGGGGGGGGGGGAGAGGTGGGGTGGGGGGGTGGGGTTGAATGGGACCTCACATATATATTTTTAATGTAATATTATTACAAAGTCAATAAAAAAAATAAATTAAAAAAAATAACATTCTAACTAAAGCACCAACAAAAAAAAAAAAAAAAGATGTCTATCCTAAAAAACTCATCTACAGATTTGATGTAATCCCAATAAAAATCAACACAACATTTATTACTGCTTTGGAAAAACTATTAAATTTATTTGGAAGGGAATGCCCTGAATAGCCAAAGACATTGGAAAAAAAAAAAGAAAGAAATTGGAGGAATCACACAACGTGACTTTAAAACATACAACAAAAATACAGTGGTCAAAACTGCATGTTATTGGCACAAGGATAGACATACTGACTAATGGTACTGAATTCAGTGTTCTGATATATATCTTCTCATATACAGTCATCTGATATTCAAAAAGGTCACCGTGCCCACTCAATTGGGAAAGAATGGCCTCTTCAACAAATGGTGCTTGGAGAACTGGATGTACATACGCAAAAGATTGAAAGAGGATTACCATCTCACACCTTATATGAAAATCAACTCAAGATGAGTTAAACACCTAAATATAAAAGCCAAGACCATAAAGGCCTTGGGAAACAATGTAGGAAAGCATCTCCAGGGCCCTGTAATAGGAAATGGCTTCATTAAATTCACACCCAAAGCACAAGCAGCAAAAGAACAAATAGATAAATGGGACTTCTCAAAATTAAAGCCTTTTGCACCTCAAAGGAGTTTGTCAAGAAAAGGAAAACAGAGCATACCCAATGGGAGAAAATATTTTGTTACTATATATCTGATAGGAGACTAATATCTTGCATATATAAAGAACTCTTATATCTCAAAAATAAGAAGACAAACAACCCATTAAAAATGGGCAAGAGATTTAAACAGTTGCTTCTTCAAAGAAGAAATACAAATGACTAAGACACACATGAAAAGATGCTCAAAATCACTAGCTATTAGGGAATTGCGAATCAAAACTAAAATGAGTACCATCTTACTCCCATGAGACTGGCAGCTATCAGAAAAAAAAAAACAAAACCAAAGACTACAAGTGTTGGAGAGGATGTGGAGGAATGGATACACTCAGCCACTGCTGGTGGGAATACAGAAGGATCCAGCCATTCTGGAGGGTACTTTGGCGGTTTCTCAAAAACTAACTATAGATTTGCCATATGACCCAGCAATTCCACTGCTGGGTATATACCCAGAAGAACTGAAAACAAGGACACAGCTGATATATGCACACGAATGTTCATGTGGCATTATTCACTATTGCCAAAAGTTGGAATCAATCCAAATGCCCATCAACAGATGAGTGGATAAACAAAATGTGGTATATACATACAATGGAATACTACTTATCTATAAGAAGGAATATAGTACAAACACATGGGATAACATGGATGAATCCTGTGGACCTTCTGTTGAATGAAGCAAGGCAGACATTGAAGGACAAATTCTACATGCCCTCCCTGATATGAAACAAGCAAACCAAGCCATCTCAGAGAACTAGAGACTGGATGATAAGCTTAAAGAAAATTGGGGGGAGAGGAAGGTTGTGAGCTGACACCAACATGGGTGAAATCTGTGATAAGTGGAGTTAAGTATTTGTACATGGAAGGGATAAGATGGGGGCATAGGGATACTTTTGTGTGGGGCTTTCCAGGCTTGAGGGGGCTAGGGTTGGGAGGATGCATCAGCTGGCCCAAGGATTTGGGAGGATGGTTGGACAGAACAGTTGAAACAATAATATTGAGAAAACTCTTTAGAAAATATAATAAGGAAGGATTACTTGTTTAAGGAGTTTAAGGGAGTGCATCTGTCGAAGGGACAGGATTCTCAGGAGTTTATGAGTGCTCATCTTGTCATAATATGTTGCCTCTTTGGGTGGGGACCCATACAGTGAGTGGGAAGGTGTACCCACATTGTGGGGAGGCGTGATGTTCTCCAATAGATGGAATTGTGTCTCTTGAGAATTGGTGGTTCCCAATTGGGTAGGACAGTCTAGTATATCAAGCCCTCAGCATTGTTGAAAGTATCTGTGAATCTGGAACTTCAAGCAGCGAAGCTTGGTTGTCACTGTGGGCCCTGAGGAGAGGGGGAGAGAGGAAAAGAATAAATGGAAGCAGGGTAACTGGGCGGCAATGGAAGTGTTCCACAAGATTGTGCAATGATGGATATGACATGTTAAATTTCACCAAAAATATATAAAAGTCTATAGGCTAAAATATAAACCACAATGTAAACCATAATGTAACTAAAAGTTTTGAAAATTTTACAGTCTAAAATATAAACCATAGTGTAAACCAAAATGCAATAATGGTTGGTAGCTATGTTTCAATATCTGTACATTAGCTGTAGCAAATACAACATGAACGTGTAAAAAGATCATTGCTGGGGAAGGGGGGAAAGGGTTTGGTGTAAGATATATGGGAGTCCTCTTGTGTTTTGTTTTGTTTTTTAATTAATTTATTGAAATATATCACCCACACACAAACATACATAAACAATAAGTGTATAGTAATAGTTGTGAAATTACAAAACAAATTTATATAACATCATACAAGACTCTGATAACTCACCCTACCACCAAAACCTTACATTGTTCTTAAAACTTTTTAACTAATGATTAAAGAGCATTGTCAAAATATTACTAACCAAAGTATTTTCCCTCAACCCTCCCTATTATTATCTTTATATCATTTATATAATGAACATACATAGACAATTAAGTGTATAGTAAAATTGTGAACTTACAAAGCAAACATGCATAACATCACACAGGGGTCTTATACATCAAAACTTCATCAACACCTTGCATTGTCGTGAGATGTTTGTACAAATTATGAAAGAATATTGTCAAAATCTTACTACTAATCATAGTCCTTATCTTATAGTTTGTGTGTTTTCCCTCAATCCACCCTGTTATTTTTAAATATTTTTATGACAGATGTTGTAAACTGTTTTATAAACAATTATGCCCATGTGCAGAATTCCCAAACAACACCACTCTATCAACACACTACACTGTGGTGGAGCTTTTGTTAAAGAAAAGATATCATCTGATTGTAACCATGTCCATAGCATATATTTGGCTCACATTTTCCATACTGCCACATTATCAACACAGTGCATCTTTGGCATAGATGCAAGAATATTATATTATTACTGCTAACTATAGTCCATAGGTCATTCCAGTTGTATTATTCCTGTATTATTCCTGTGACCAACATCCTGCAGTACTGATATACATTTGCTCTAGCTCACAAAGGACACTCTTGCATCTGTACCATCAAACAAAATTCTCATCCACCTCTTGGGCTACTGTACTATTCAGTTCCTAGGTTACTCTCTAGCATTCTGTCAAATGGCATTTACATATCTAGACTACCATTTTCAGCCACATCCCCATTTATAAACTAGCTATTACTCACTACTTGCTACCATCCATTCTATACATTTCCACACTTTTACAGTAAAGCTCATTAAAACCTCTGCATACATTAAACATCAGTAGTCCATCTCAGTACTTCTCTTATCTCCGTTAAGAATCCACCATCTACCACCACGTCTTGAAGATATTTTCCTACAATTTCTTCTAGTTTTATGATTCTCGCTTTTATTTTAGGTTTTTTACCCATTTTGAGTTAATTTCTGGATAAGTTGTGAGGTAGAGGTCCTCTTTCCTTCTTTCAGCTATGGATGTCCAGTTCTTTCAGCACCATTTTGCTGAATGGACTGTTCTGCCCGATTTGTGTGGGTTTGATAGGCTAGTCAAAAATCACTTGTCCATACATGTGAGGGTCTGTTTCTGAGCCATTAATTTGGTTCCTTTGGTCTATGTGTCTGTCTTTATGCCATTACCATGCTATTTTTACTACTATAGCTTGGTAGCATGATGTAAAGTCTGGAGATGAGGGTTCGCTTTTCCTTTTATGATGTTTCTGGCTATTCAGGACCCCTTACCCTTCCAAATAAATTTGATAATTGTGTTTTCAATTTTTTTTTAATGGTGGTGGAATTTTTATCAGGGTTGCTTTGAATCTGTATATCAAGTTTACTAGAATTGATATCTATAGATATTTAGTATTCGGATTCATGAGCATGGAATGTTCTTCCAGTTATTTAGGACTTTTTAAAATTACTTTTAACATTGGGTTGCTGTTTTCTGAATACAAGTACTTTACATCATTGGTTAAGTTTATTCCTGACTATTTGAGTTTTATCTGTTATATTTTATTTTCACCACTATTTTGACACTTTTAGTTACTTGTATTGATGTAATCTTCATTTGTAGACTCTCTTCCAGGCCTCTCTCTCCTCTCTTTTCTTTTCAGGCTCTAGCATACTCTTTAGAATTTCCTGAAAATATGTCTCTTGCTTAGAAATTCTCTCAGTTTCTATTTATCTGTGAATATTCTAATCTTGCCCTCATTTTTGAAAGACAGTCTTGCTGGATATAAGATTCTTGCCTTGAAGTTCTTCCCTCATAGTATCTTAAATATATCAGACCACTGTCTTCTTGCCTCCATGGTTTCTCATGAGAAATCAGCACTTAATCTTATTGGGTATGCCTTATATGTTACTCACTACTTTTCTCTTGGTGTACTCAGGATTCTCTCTCTCTTTTTTTCCTTTTTGCCATTAAAATTCTCTCTTTGATATTGGCATTTGACATTCTGATTAATTTGTGTCTCAGAGGTGTTCTATTTGGATTTTTTCAGATGGGAGTACATTGTGCTTCTTGGACATGGATATCTATGTCCTTCAATAGGGTTGGGAAATTTTCTAACATTATTTCTTTAAATATTCCTTTTGCCCCTTTTCCCTTCTCTTCTTCTGGGACACCCATGACACGTATGTTTGTACATCTCTTGCTGTCACTTAGTTGCCTGAGACCTTGTTCAATTTTTTTCCATTTGTTTCTTCATCTGTTGTTTTGTATGTTCACTTTCAGAGGCCATTTCTTCAAGCTCACCAATCCTTTCTTCTGCCTCCTCAAAGCTGCTATTATATGATTCCAATGTTTTTATAATTTCATTTATTGCACCTTCCATTCCCATAAGATCTCCTAATTTTGTGTGCATGCTTTCAAGTTTTTCTTTGTGCTCCTCCAGTGTATTCTTTCTTATTTATTTATTTATTTCTCTCCCACTCCCCTCATCCCCCCACCCCAGTTGTCTGTTCTCTGTGTCTATTTGTTGTGTGTTCTTCTTTCTCTGCTTCTGTTGTTGTCAGCAGCATGGGAATCAGTTTCTTTTTGTTGTGTCTTCTTGCTGCATCAGCTCTCCATGTGTGCGGCACCATTCCTGGGCAGGCTGCACTTTCTTTCGTGCTGGGTGACTCTCCTTACAGGGTGCACTCCTTGTGCATGGGGCTCCCCTATGCAGGGGACACCCCACTGTGGCACGGCACTCCTTGCATGCACCAGCACTGCACATGGGCCAGCTCCACATGGGTCAAGGAGGCTGGGATTTGAACCACGGACCTCCCATGTGGTAGACGGATGCCCAAACCACTGGGCCAAGTCTGCCTCCCTCCAGCATCTTCTTAATATCCTTAATCTCTTTAGCCATCTCATTGAATTTATTAAGGGGACTTGTTTGAACATCTATGATTAGTTGTCTCAAGTCCTTTATGTCATCTGGAGACTTATCTTATTCCTTTAACTGGGTCATAACTTCCTGTTTCTTATTGTGGATTGTAATTTTTTGTTGGCATCTTGGCATCTGGCTTACTAGAGTATTTATTCCGGATGCAGTTTTTCTCTTTAGTTTAGGGCTTCATGCCCTTTCTCCCTTGCTGGTTGTGCAGTGGGAATGAAGGATGTAATTGGTGCTATAAAATGGGAAGTCTCAAGCTGCCCTCATTTCCTCAAGGACTGATGAAGCTTCTCCCAACTTTCTCTTTTCCTAGAGTTAGGGACAGAGTCACAGTTGAGCGGAATAATCCAAGTCATGCAGGCCTAGACTGTCATTGTCCAAAGAGGCTAATGAAGCTCCATGCCCCTTTCTCCCCTGCCTGGGGTGAGATGGAGCTGTAGGTGTGGGCAGCAATCTATGCAGTGTGAGTCCAAGATGACCACAGTTGCCCCAGTAGACTTCAGATTATTCAGTTTATGCCAGCTAAATGTACCCACAGTTACCTGGATAGGCTGGTGCAGAGCTAGCCAGCCTCCTCCTTGCCAGAGGTGTGACTGAAGCCTAGGCTAGGGCTGTAGACCTATCTGTATGAAAGCAACCGTCTCCTACCATCACTGTGATATTTGGTCAGCCCAGCTTCCCCTCAGGCTGGGGGCGGAGTCAAAATGGTAGCCTTCCGCCCCTTTCCTTTCTCATTTGGACAGATTCACATCCCAGCTGTTCCTTGGGTTATTCCTTAGCCATCCATGTCTACCAAACAGTAGCTGAAATTGGCAGCCAATCATCTCCTCCTCTATTTTTGGGAAATGGAGCTTCCAATTCCAGTCCCAGAACAGCTTCTGGGTTGGCTTGCACCACCAGAGTAAGACAATCACTGGCCTCTGCATCTTGGCTGGCAAATTTCCCAAGAGGCTGATGCAGGTCCCTGCAGCTTCCTCCAGTGGAAGATGGGCACTGGCCTCAGTGATGTGGAGCGTTCTACTTATGAGTCTTTTCTGCAGATGAGCAGCCTCCTCCTTCCATTCCTTCAAGGATGTTGCAAGATGACCTTCTGGCCTCCTGGAGCCCCCAAACAGGTGCTTCAGCTATCACAGATAGCTCTGGGTGTTTACTAACTGCCCTGTAGAAGGAGCTGATTCTAGGAGTTCCTTAATCCACTGCCATCTTGCTGGTTGTCCTCTTATGTTTTATAATGTATTGTTTTGTGTGATCTATTTATCTTGTTTTAAAAAAGACAATAAAAAATAATTTATAAAAATGAGGCAACTTGAACCAAACCTGGGACTTCCTATGTGGGAGGAAGATGTCAAATTTCTTGAACCAAATCTGCTCCCTGCTTGTTGTGTCTATTGTTCTGTTTCCTCATTGTGACATCCTGCTGTGTCATCTCATTGTGACATGTTGCATCAGCTCATTGCATCAGCTTGTTGCATCAGCTCATCTTCTTTAGGAGGCACAGGCAATTGAACCCTGGGCCTCCCTTGTGGCAGGAAGACCCCAGCTGCTTGAGCCACATCCAACTCCCCCTATCATAATATTTTGAAGATGGTTCCCTACATATTCTTCTAGGAGGTTTATGGTCCTGGCTCATACATTTATGTTTTAGATCCCTTTAAAGTTAATTTCATGTAAGGTGTGATGGATTGGGTCTTCTTTTATCCTCTTGGAAATGGATATCCAGTTCTCCCAGTAGCATTTATTGAAGACACTATTCTGCCCCAGTTGAGTGGACTTGGCAGCCTTGTAAAAAATTAATTAACCAGAGTTGCAAGGGACCATTTCTGAATATTCAATTTGATTCAATTGAACAATATATCTCTCTTTATTCCAATACTATGCTGTTTTTACCACTGTAGCTTTGTAATATGATTTAAAGTCAAGCAGCATGATTCCTCCAACTTCCTTCTTCTTTTTCAATATGGTTTTGGCTACTCAGAGGCCATTACCTTTCCAAATAAATTTGGTAATTGTATTTTCTATTTCTGAAAAGTAGGCTTTTCCCAATTTTGATTGGGATTATATAGAATCTGTAAATCAACTTTGGTAAAATTGACATCTTAATGATATTGAATATTCCAATTCATTAACACAGAATTCCTATCATTTATTTAGGTATTTGATTTCTTTAAGCAATGATTTTTAAATTTCTGTACATCCTTCGTTAAATTTATTCCTAGATATTTGATTATTTTAATTGCTATTATAAATGGAATTTTAGTTTTGGCTTCCTTCTCAGATTGTTCACTACTAGTATTTAGGAGCACTTCTGACTTTTGTGTGTTGCTCTTGTATCCTGCCAGTTTGCTGTACTCATTTATTAGTTCTAGTATCTTTTTTGTAGATTTTTTGGGATGTTTTAGGTATAGGATCATGCTTTCTGTACATGGTGAAAGTCTTAATTCTTCCTTTTCAATTTGGATGACTTTTATTTATTTTTCTTGCCAAATTGCTCTGGCTAGAACTTCTAACATAATGTTGAATATCAGTGATGACAGTGGGCATTCTTGTCTTGTTCCTGATCTTAGAGAGAAAGATTTTAGTCTTTCACAATTGAGTATAATATTATCTGTGGGTGTTTCATATATGCCCTTTATCATGTTGAGGAAGTTTCCTTCTCTTCTTATTTTTCAACCTGTTCTTATCATGAAATAATGCTGGGCTTGGGACTCCCAGGGCCTTGGTCACAGGACGCAGGCAATGGGTGGGCTGGTTGTACCAGCTCCAGTCCCACGGCCTTGCCTCCCTATCCAAGTAGGGCCCATGATGTCACAGTACCAAACCTGGGAGGAGTTCAGGTATCCCGCCAAGAGGCTCTACCTCACCGACCCAATGAAGGCACCGTGGTTCTCAAATAAATGCATTCTGATGGAAGTCTGTGTATTAAAGTAACAGATGATTTAATTTGTTTGGTGTATAGAACAGACCAACTTCAAGATGCATAGAAGATTGAAAAATTCCACAGTAAACTAATGCAATTTATGGTAGCCAAGGAATCCTAGCCTTTCATTGCTGTAATGTTGTTGTCCTGTATATACAGTGGCAATTTCTTCCATTTCTTGCTGTGACTTACTTTTTTTTATTATGTCTTCAAAGAAATTTCAGGTCACAGTAAAGTCACATACAGAATATAGGGACTCCCATAAACCCAACATGCTTCCCCTTTCCCCCCTTCCTATTAATTATCTTTCTACATATGGATGGCACATTTGTTACAACTGGTGTACCAATATTGAACCAAAGCTACTAACTATGGTCAGTAGTTTACATTGTGGTTTCCATTTCAGACCATTCACTTTTATAAATTTTTGGTGAAATTTAACATGGCCTGTATCCATCATTGCAAGATTATGCCAAACCCTTCCATTGATCCCTAATTTCTTCCTCTTATGTGTATTGTATTCCTCCCTTTCCCTCCCTGTGGGGCCCACAGGAACCACCAGGCTTCATTGCTTGAAGGAAAAGATTCATAGATACTTGCAACAATGCTGAAGGTTTGACATACTAGTTTCTCCTCCCTTATTAGGAGCCAACCATGGTCTCAAGAGACACCTTTCCTCTGTTTGAGGACATACTGGGCATCCCCAGGATGGGAGTCCAACCCTTCCCACTCATTATATAGATCTCCACCCAATAATATAACACAATAAGACAAGATGAGCACTCACATACTCCCTAGAAACCTACCCGAGGTGCGGCCTGTGCCAATTGCCCCTCCTTCCAACACACTAAATCAATAACCCTTCCTTGTCACATTGTAAAAAGAGTTTCCTCAACATTGTACTTTCACCCATGTATCCTCCATTTCCTCATGTTCACCTGTTCCTTCCCCCAAATTTGTCCCCAGTTCCCTGGAACACATCCTCCCCAACCTAACCCCTGTCATGCTTGCACCATCCAACCCAATAGTATATACCTCTGTCATATCCATTCACTCCACAAATACTCACTTCCACTTTATCATAGATTTCACCCATGTGGGTGTTGGCTCACAACCTTCTTCTCCCTTTCTATTTCCTGTAAGCCTATCTTCCAGATTCTAGTCCTCTGAGATGGCTTGATTTGCTTAATTTATATCAGAGAGGTCATGTAGTATTTGTCCTTCAATGCCTGGTTTGCTTCACTCAACATAAGGTTCTCAAGATCCATCCATGTTATCACATGTGTTTGTACTGTATTCTTATAGCTGAGTAGTATTCCATTGTATGTATATACCACATTTTGTTTATCCATTCACCTGTTGATGGGCATTTGGGTTGAATCCAACTTTTGGCAATAGTGAATAATGCCACTATGAACATTGGTGTGCATATAGTGGTTTATGTCCTTGTTTTCAATTCTTCAGGGTACATACCCAGCAGTGAAATTGCTATGTCATATGGCAATTAAAGTTAGTGTATTAGTCAGCCAAAAGGGTGCTGATGCAAAATACCAGAAGTGGGTGGGTTTTTATAAGGGTATTTATTTGGGGTAGGAGCTTACAGATACCAGGCCATAAAGCATAAGTTACTTCCCTCACCAAAGTCTATTTGGAGCAAAATGGCTCCCAACGTCTGCGACTGTTCAGGCTTCCTGGGTTCCTATGTTCTTGGGAGTTGCTTTATTCTGTCTTCAAGTTTCCTTCCTTCCTGGGGCTGGCTTCTCTTTCCTCTGTGTGCTGACTTCCCAGGGCTCCAGTTTAAGTCCTGAGCATCAAACTCCAAAATCCAAACTCCAACATTAAAAGCCCCTCGCATCAAAAGCTCTAACTCTGTCCTTTGCCATGCCTTTTATCTGTGAGTATTCACCCACCAAGGGGTGGTGACTGGGTGGGGACCCCATGCCCTAATGATAACTCAATGATGCTCAGGTACAGATCAGATTACAAACATAATCCAATATTTCTTTTTGGAATTCATGAATTATATCAAACTCCTACACTACACCCTATGAATTCCAAAAGATTATTGCAATATTCAAAAAAGTCTTAAATCAGTTACAATGCCAGTACTAAATCATAATATAATCAATTTAAAGAAATACAGTTTGTCTTGCTGCAAAGTCCTGTCTGATATAGACCTCTGAAACTTACAAAACCATTTATCTGTTTCTAATACACAAATGGACAAACATAGGATAAACATTTTCATTAACATAAGGAGAAATTTGTAAGGAAACATGAGTCACGGGTCCTCTACAGTTCAGGAAACCTGCAGGGAATCCTCTGTTCTAATTTAAAGTCTGAGATACATTCTTAAGAATATGATTTCTTCTCCTTGGAGCCATATGGGGACCCATCCTTTTCACTGGCTTGTCCAATGGCCATTTTTCTTGATTCCACCCTCATCAAACATCTGAGTGTCGACCAAGCTCCAGACCTCTTTCTCCAAGAGTGTTGGGGTGATTGCCACACCTCATCAAAACTTTGGGTTAAAGCCTTGACCCGCTTAGTAGAGTGATGTGAAGACAACATTCCCCCTAATCTTACGCATACAGGCTCAAGCCTCTCAGAGCAATGAGTTGACTGCCTGGCCTTCCCTAACCTTTGGGGAACAGGTCCAACCCTCTCAGACCTGTGGGGTGTTGACCTTAACCACCCTAATCCTTGTGGAATGTGCTCCACCCTCTCTGCACCCTAGAACAGCAAAACTCTCCCAGAATATCGGGTGGGAACACCCACCTTCTTCAACTGCTGGGGCAAACTCACCTTCTCTGTACACATGGGTGTGGTTCCTCTCTTGGCCCAAGGTGATGTCCTAATTCCAGATTTCAGCTTCCATGGCTTTCTTCTTAAAACTGTTTCTCCTTTAATCTCTCCTTTCCATGTCCTTTTTATTCATACAGATCTTCTAAAAAGTCTGTTGGCTTAGCATGCAGAAAGCAGGGGTCCAAGACATCAGACAGTAAGACTTTCCACAAGTCTTTCCAAGATAACTGCATCTTCAATCATGATTTACAAGTTCCAAGTTTAGTTAAGTCCTCCAATGGGGCACTTTCATCTGGGAGCTTGATCTCCAGAGGCTTGGAAATCCAGACTCATTTTCTGTTTTCTTTCTGTCCAGCAGTTCCATCCTCAGCATATCTCTCTTACCTAGCATTTTGCTATAAACTGCAAGCAGAAGCCAAGCCACATTCTCTTGGTTTGCTTTGGAAATTTCCTCAGCTAACTGCCCAAGCTCACCATTTTCAAATTCTGCCTTCCATAAAACACCAGGAGTTAATCTTGCTAAATTCTCTGCAACTTTAAAACACGGATTGCCTTTCCAGCAGTTTCCAATAATAGTTTACTCATTTACTTCTAAGGCATCATAAAAAGTCTCTTTAGCATCCGTATTGTTATCAACAGTCTCTTGAAAGTGATCTAGGCCTTTTCCATCAAGCATTTCACAATTCCTCCAAAAATTACCCCATACCCATTTATAAAACTATTTCAACATTTTGGTAATTGCAAAAGTACTTCCCCACTCTTTGGTACCAAATTCTGTATTAGTCAGCCAAAAGAATGCTGATGCAAAATACCAGAAATGGGTGGGTTTTTATAAAGGGTATTTATTTGAGGTAGAACCTTACAGATACCAGGCCATAAAGCATAAGTTACTTCCTTCACCAAAGTCTATTTGGAGCAAGATGGGTCCCGATGTCTGCGAGAGTTCAAACTTCCTGGGTTCCTACATTCCTGGGGTTTGCTTTACTCTGGCTTCAAGTTTCCTTCCTTCCTGGGGTTGACTTCTCTTTCCTCTGTGTGCTGACTTCCCAGGGCTCCAGTTTAAGTCTTCAACACCAAACTCCAAAATCAAAACTCCAACATTAAAAGTCCCTCGCATCAAAAGCTCTAACTCTGTCCTTTGCCATGCATTTTATCTGTGAGTTTCCACCCACCAAGGGGTCATGACTGGGTCAGGACTCCATGCCCTAATGGTAACTCAATGATGCTCAGGTACAGATCAGATTACAAACATAATCCAGTATTTCTTTCTGGAATTCTTCAATTATATCAAACTGCTACAGTTAGTTTTCTGATGAACCACAAACCTGTCTTTCACAATGGCTGGACCATTCAACTTTCCCAGCAGAAGTGGATGAGGGTTCCCATTCCTCCACATCATCCCCAACACTTGTAGTCCTCTGCCTTTTTAAAAAAATAGCTGACAGTGTAATGAGTGTAAGATGGTATCTCATTGAAGTTTTGATTTGCATTTCCCTAATAGCTGGTTATGTTGAGCATCTTTTCATGTGTTTTAAACCATTTGAATTTCTTTGCAGAAGTTTCTGTTCAAATCACTTGCTCATTTTTTAAATGGGTTGTTTGTCTTTTTATTTTAAAAATATAGGATTTCTTTACACATGCTGGAAATTAGACTCCTATCAGATATATAGTTACCAAATATTTTCTCCCATCAGATAGACTGTCTTTTCACTTTCCTAACTCCTTTGTGGTGGAAAAGGTTTTAATTTTGAGGAGCTCCCAATTTCTCTACTTTTTCTTTCACTGCTCGTGCTTTGGGTGTGAAGTTCATGAAACCATTTCCTATTACAGGTACTGTAGATGCTGCCCTACATTATCTTCCAAGGTCTTTATGGTCTTGGCCCTTATAATTAGATCTTTGATACATCTTGAGTTGATTTTTCTATAAGGTGTGAGATGGTGTTCCTCTCTCATTTTTTGGATATGGATATCCATTTCTCCAAGCACAATTTGTTGAAGAGGCCATTCTCTCGCAGTTCAGTGAGCTTGGTGGCCTTGTTGAATATCAGATGATTGCATATGTGAGGATCAATATCAACTCTCAATTCGGTTCCATTGGTCAGTATGTCTATCCTAGTGCCAATACCATGCATGCAGCTTTGACCATAGTGTCATTGTAATAAATTTTAAAGTCAGGTAGTGTGAGTCCTCCAATTTCTTTTTTTTTTTTTCATTGTCTTTGGCTTTTCATTGCTTTCCTTTCCAAATAAATTTAAAAGTTACTTTTTCCAAAGCAGTAAAAATGCTGTATTGATTTTTATTGGGAAAACCTTAAATCTGTAGATTACTTTGGGTAGGATAGACATCTTAATGATATTTAGTCTTCCTATCCTTGAACAGGGAGTATTCTTCCATTTATTTATCTTCTTTGATTTCCTTTAAAAGTGTTGTGTAGTTTTCTGGGCATGAATCATTTACATCTTTAGTTAAATTTATTCTTAGGTATTAGATTTTTTTAGTTACTATTTTAAATGATATTCTTTCTTGTCTTCCTCCTCAGATTGCTCATTATTGGTGTACAGAAATGATGCTGATTTTTACACATTGATCTTATAACCTGCAACTTTACTGAACTCATTTATAAGTTCTAGAAGCTTTGTTGTAGATTTCTCAGGGCTTTCTATGTATAGGATCATGTCATCTGCAACGAGTAAAATTTTGACTTCTTCCTTTCCAATTTGATGCCTTTTATATCTTTTTTTTCATCAGTGCTTGAGCAAGTACTTCTAACACAATGTTAAATAGCAGTGGTGATAGTGGGCATCTTTTTTTTTTCTCCTGATCTTAGATGGAAATCTTTTAGGATTTGACCATTGTTTATGATATTAGCTGTGGGTTTTTCATATATACACTTTTTAAAATTTCTTTCCCTTTCCCCGCCCCCCCAGTTGTTTGCTTTGTGTCCATTTGCTGTGTGTTCTTCTGTGTCCACTTGTATTCTTGTCAGCAGCACCAGGAATCTGTGTCTCTTTTTTTGCATCATCTTGCTGCGTCAGCTCTCCGTGTGTGCAGTGTTGTTCATGGGCAGGCTGCACTTTTTTTGCACTGGGCGACTCTCCTTACGGTACACACTTCTTGCACATGGGGCTCCCCTATGCGGGGGACACCTCTGCGTGGCATGGCACTCCTTGCACACATCAGCACTGCATGTGGGCCACCTCATCACATGGGTTTGAACCTTGGACCTCCCATGTGATAGGCAGATGTCCTATCCATTGGGCCAAATCCACTTCCCCATATATACCCTTTATCAAGTTCCAAAAGTTTCATTGTACCCTACTTTTTGCAGTGTTTTTATCAGGGAATGGTGCTGTATTTTGAGGAACGCTTTTTTTTTTTTTTTTTTTCATCTATGGAGTTCACCATGTGGATTTTTTCTTTTGATATGTTTATATCACATATTACATTGATTGATTTTCTTATGTTGAAACATCATTGCATACCCAGGATGAAACCCATTTGCTCAAGGTGTATAATTCATTTGATGTGTTGTTGAACATGATTAGCAAGTATTTTGTTGAGGATTTTAACATCTAGGTTCATTAGATAAATTGGTCTGTAATTTTCCTTTCTTGTGGTGTCTTTGTTTGACTTCAGTATTAGGGTAATGTTGGCATATCATAGAGTGACTTAGGCAATATTACCTCTACTTCAAGTTTTTGGAAGAGTTTAAGCAAGATTGGTCTTAGTTCTTTCCAGAATGTTTGGTAGAATTCAACTGTGAAGCTGTCTCCTCCTGGGCTTTTCTTATCTGGGAGATTTTTAATGACTGATTCTATTTCTTTACTTGTGATTGGTCTGTTGGGTTCATCAATTTCTTGTTTCATCAATGTAGGCCGCTTGTGTGTTTCTAGGAATTTGTCCACTTCCTCTAAATTGTCCTTTTTTTGGTATATATTTTTCAAAGTATCCTCTTATGATAGTCTTTATTTCTGTGAGGTCAGTGTTGATATCCCTTTCCTCATTTCTAATTGTGTGTATTTGCATCTTATCTCTTTTTTTCTTTACTAGTCTAGCTAAGGGTTTGTGAATTTTATTGATCTTGCCAAAGAACTAGATTTAGGTTTTGTTTGTTTTTCTAGTGCTTTCTTATTTTCTATTTCATTTAGTTCTCCTATGATCTTTGTAATTTCTTTCTTTCTACTTGCTTTGGTACTATTCTTTTTCTAATTTCTAACTTCCCCAAGTGTGCAATTAGGTCTTGGATTTTAGCTCTTTCTTTCTTTCTTTTTTTGATATATGAATTTATGGCTATGAATTTCCTTCTCAGTATAGGTTTTGCTGCATCCCAAAGATTTTGATATGTTGTGTTGTCATTTTCATTCATTTCAATTTACTTACTGTTTATTTTGAGATTGCCTCCTTTACCCAATCTTTGTCTAAGGCTGTGTTGCTTAACTTCCATATTGTTCTGCCTAATTTGGTTCTCTGGAACTTGTAGGTTTCCAGCTCCTTTCCATTGTGGTCAGAGAAATTACTTTGTATGACTTCAATCTTTCTGAGTTCATTGAGACTTTCTCTCTGGCCTAGCATGTGGTATTTCTTGGAGAATTATCCATGTACACTCAAGAAGAATGTATATCCTGCTGTATTTTAATGCAGTATTCTGTATATGACTATTATGTCCACTTCCTCTAATGTATTATTGAAATCTTTGTTTCTTTAATGATTCTCTGTCAAGATGTTCTGTCTAATCATGATAATGTGATAATGGTGTATTATATTCCCCCACTACAATTGTAGAGGCATCTATTTCTCCACTTAAATTTTCCCGTGTTTGCCTCACGTATTTTGAGGCACCCTGGTTTATTCCATAAATGTTTAAAATTGTTTTTTCTTCTTGAAAGATTACCCCTTTTACTAATACATGGTGTCCATATTTGTCTCATACAATAATTTTGCATTTAAAGTCTATTTTGTCCAATATTAGTATAGCTACTCTCATCCTTTTGTTGTTGTTGTTTGCTTGTAAGATTGTTTTCCAGCTATTCACTTTCAACCTCCTTGAATCCCTGTGTCTAAGGTGGGTTTCTTGTAGACAGCACATAGATAGGTCACATTTCCTTATCAATTCTGCCAATCTGTGTCTTTTGACTGGTGAGTTTAATCCATTAACATGCAGTGTTATTACTCTCATGGAATTACTTACATTAGTCATATTTTCTCAGGATTTATGTATCATATATTGTTTTTATTTCTCTTGTTTGTGTCTTTTTAGTTTTTATTGAACTCTCCTCCAACACTTCTCTCTCTCCTGGTTTTTCCTTTCAACCTGCAGAACTCCCTTTAGTATTTCTTGATGGGCAGGTTTCTTATTGGCATACGCTCTTATTTTCTGTTTATCTGTGAATATTTTGAACTTGCCATCATTTTTGAATGCTAGTTTTACTGGATAGAGAATTCTTGGCTGGAACTTTTTTTATTTTAGTACCTTGACTTTGTTATACCACTGCCTTCTTACCTCCATAGTTTCAGATGAGAAATCAGAAAAAATCTTTTTGAGCTTCCCTTGCATGTGATGGCTCTCTTTTCTCTTGCTGCTTTCAGTATTTTCTCTGTCTTGAGCACTGGAGATTTTACAATTATATGTCTTGGAGTAGTCCTGTTGGGATTTATACTGTTTGGGGTCCACTGTATTTCCAGGACATTTAAGTCCATCTCCCTCAATAATATTGGGAAATTTTAAGCCATAATTTCTTCCAACAACACTTATGTCTCCTTTCCCATCCCTTCTCCTTCTGGGGTGCCTATAATGTATATGTTTGGTATTGACATTCAAATCCCTAAGGCCTTGATGGGTTTTATTTTTTTAATCTGTTCATCTATTTTTTCTATCATTTCATTTCAGATGTACTGTCTTCCACATCACTAATTCTTTTCTCTGCCTGTTCAAATCTGCTGTTATTTGCTTCCAGTGTATTTTTGATTTTTTGGATTGTGCCATTCATCACCATCATATACGTTATCATTTTAAGTATGTTTACAATTTCTTCAGTATGTTCTCCAAGTATTTTCTTAATATCCTTAAACTCTTCCTTCACTTCATTAAGCTGGCCCATGATATTTGTTTTGGCATCTTTGATTAGTTGTTTGATGTTCTTCTTCTCTTCCTGGTTTTCACTTTGTTCTTTGGACTGGGCTATGTCTTCTTTTTTCTTGGTATGGTTTGCAATTTTTTTTTCAGTCTGGGTCATCTTTTACCTTGATGGGTTTATTCACTTGATTAGTTCCTGCCTTTACCCTAGGGTTTTATTTAGTTGCTGTTTGTGTGTGTGTGCTATGTTTTCTTTTTGATACTTTGCTCTTCTTATTCTGTTTCCTTTTTTGTCTATGTTCCTTTGGAGGAAAAAGATTCGGGCCAGGTAAAGCAAAAGCAGTAAGGAAAGAAAATGGATAATAGTAATAATGATAGTAAAAGTTAGAAGAAGAACCATATAAGACCAAGGAAAATTAATATTTAACTACATAAACAGTGTGTAATAATAAGAATAAAAAAGTGGAGTACCTTCAATGAAATGGGAAACTGAATATAGGTAAGTATATAGAATTAATTAAATTAATTAAAATAGAATGATGAGGAGAGAGGGTAAGAGAAAAGAAAGGATAAAAAGAAAAATGTTAATAAAAGAAAGACAACTGAATATAAGACTTAGAAATAAGAAATTAGAAAAATTTTGGACCATACATACAGAGGTGGATGTAAGAACAACAGAAAGCAGAAGAAAGAAAAATGTGGGAAGCAAATGTGGCTCAACTGATAGAGCATCTGTCTACCATATGGAGGGTCCAGGGTTCAATCCCAGGGTCTCCTGACCCATGTGGTAAACTGGCCCATGCACAGTGCTGCCATGTGCAAGGAGTGCTCTCCCATTCAGGGCTGCCCCCACAAAAGAGTGCCCCACACACAAGGTGTGTGCCCAATAAGGAGAGCTTGCTGTGGGGATAAACAAGTCAAGGTTCTGCAGGCAGGCTGCAACCAGGGAATGCAATGAAAGTCCAATAAAAGTTCTTGATGAGTTCTGGGGGATATTGGCTATCCAAAGTTGAGCTGGGAAATTGTCTCTCAGTGCTGGAATCATTTCGCCTTTAAAGGTATTCAACTGATTGGGTTAAGCATCACTCACTGCTGATGGCAATCTTCCCCATTGATGTAATTATAACCAGGTATCTATGATTTACCACTGCAGTAAATTCAATGGTGACTAAAGTCCAAATATGTCCTTGTATTACAGATAGCCCAGTGCTTGTTTGACCAAACAACTGGGCACAGGTACCTGGCTGAGTTGACACAATAGCCTACCACAGTCCACCCCTTGTCAACTCAGTAACCATACACACTAGCTTAAACCATATTTAGTCTCTAAGTAAAAACAATAACGGACCTGCATATATATCTATGTCTGCCTTACAATGTTCAACTCTTCTCCATACAACCAGAAATGCATTAAATCTATACAGAATAGGGTGCAAGTTCATGAGTAATACTCTCAAACTTGACAACCTCAAATATTATGACATGAAATGGATACAACTTGTTATATGAGAAGGGGAAAGTTTGGGGAAGAAGTCAAAGAAATACTTTTTATGTACATATACAATCATCATCATAATGAAACAAGGAAGAAAGATTCATGATCACTACAGTCCTTGTTTCTGTAACTGGCCACATGGTAAAAGTTCATATTTATCACTACCTTCTTCCACTACCCTTTCCATGTTGTTGTTGTCCTCAGCAAGCACTTCCACTGGTTGTGCTGCTTAGCCTGGTGGGGTGACCCAAGCTTTCATTCCCGAAGATTCTAGGTGAATTGTTACTCCCGTTTGGATTGAGTTATTGCAATTTTCTATTGACTTTAATCATAGGACATGGCAGTACCAAAAGATGCCCTAGAGGATCTCCTATATTGTAGGTAAACTCTTCTTTACCCTCATTATGTAGATGCAAGCCTATTTGCCCTTGATAGTCAGAATCAATCACCCAGCCAGTACAATAATTCCCTTTTGGGCTGTTGATTCAGAGGTAAGAGGAGACCAAATTGGCCAGGTGGCAGGTTTAACTTTCAGTTCAATGGAATCATTGTTGTGTACCATGGTGACTGCACTCTTCCTTTAAGGACTAAAACCTGTAGACCAGCAAAGTTTGAGGTTGCAAGGACAGGAAGCAAAAATTTTCCTAGTGGGTCACTAGGGGTAATAGTGAGTGGTGACACTCCGATTTCCATCCCTTGATTTCTGGACCCATGGATCCTGGTTATGGGAGAAACAACACCATCAGAGGGGATGCTGATGTAAAGCACACACAGCCTCCTGGAGAACATTGCCCCAGTCATGCAAGGTATTGCCACCTATTTGGTGTCATAATTCAGTCTTCAATAGGCCATTCCACCGTTCTATCAATCCAGCTGCTTCAGGGTGATAGGGGACATGTTAAGAACAGTGAATTCCATGGACATGTGCCCATACTTGCACATCATTTGCTGTGAAATGGGTTCCTTGGTCAGAAGCAATGCTGTGTGGAATGCCATGGTGGTAGATAAGATATATGGTAAGTCCACGGATGGCAGTTTTGGAAGAAGCATTGATTGCAAGAAATACAAACCCGTATGCTGAGCATGTGTCTATTCCAGCTAAAATATATTTCTGCCCCTTCCATGCTGGAAGTGGTCCAATGTAGTCAACCTGCCACCAGGTAGCAGTCTGGTTACCTTGAGGAATTCTGCCATATCAGGGTCTGAGTGTGGGTCTCTGCTGCTGGCAGATTGGGCACTCAGCAGTGCTGTAGAAAAATCAGCCTTAGTAAGGAACGTCTGTGTTGCTGAGCCCATGCAAAACCTCCATCCCTGTCCCCATGGCCATTTTGTTCATGAACCCACTGTTCAATGACAGGAGTGGTTGTTGAAAGAGCCTGAGCATTAGCCGCAGAGTAGGTCATCTTATCCACTTGATTATTAAAATGTTCCTCTGCTGAAGCTACCCACTAGGGAGCATTCACGTGGTACACAAAAATTTTCATGTTTTTTGCCCACTTAAAAAGTTCAATCCACATATCTCTTCCCCAGACCACTTTGTCAACAATTTTCCAATCACATTCCTTCCAAGTCCCTGACCATCCAACCAAACCGTTGGCAACAGCCCACGAATCAGTGCACAGATGCTCCTCTGGCCATTTCTACCTCCAAGCAAAATTAACAGCCAATGCACTGCTCAAAGTTCTGTCCCCTAGGAGGATTTGCCCTCACCACTGTCCTCCAGGGATGTCACATAATGGGACTGCAGTGCAGTCAACTGATTGTAAGGGACCCCCCAAGAGACCAAAGTTGTGGGCTGGGAAAGAGAAGGTAACATGGCAGGGGTGGTGACGTGGGCATTTGGGCTACTTCTTCATGTAACTTTCTCTTGCCTTCAGGACCCGGTCAAGCCCTATCGTGTATATATGCACTTCCACTTTATTATGGAGCACTGCTGTGCACACAAAACTTTATGGATTGGTGGACCAGACAATACCCAGTTCATGATAGGCAACTCAGGTCTCATAGTAACTTGATGGACCATGGTTAAGCGTTCAGTCTCTACTAAGGCCCAGTAGAAGGCAAAAAGCTGTTGTTCAAAAGTGAAGTAGTTATCTGCAGAGGATGGCAAGGCTTTGTTCCAAAATCCTACATGTCTGCATTGTGATTCTCCTATAGGGGCCTGCCAAAGTTTCCAGACAGCATCTCTATTTGCCACTGTAACTTCCAGCACCATTGGATCTGCTGGATCATATGGCCCAAGTGGTAGTGCAGCTTTCACAGCAGCCTGGAACTGATGCAGAACGTCTTCCTCTTCCAGTCCACAATCAAAACTAGCAGCCTTTCTGGACACATGGTAAATGCGTGGGAGTAGCACACCCAAATCTTTGTTATTTTCTTCCTTCAGTTCTCATTGATTTTAATCTGATCCTCTTTAGTTCTTACACTTTTGATATCAAGTCTTTTAATGTAAGCATTTAGAGCTATAAATTTCCCTCTCAGCACTGCCTTTGCTTCATCTCATAAGTTTTGGTACATTGTATTTTTATTTTTATTTGCCTCAAGATATTTCTTAATTTTGCTTTTGATTTCCTCCTTAACCAATTGGTTATTTAAGAGTATGTTATTTAATTTCCATATATTGATGAATTTTCCACTTCCCCATCTGTTATTTTCTTCTAGCTTCATTCACTTGAGGTCAGAGAATATGCATTGTATTATTTCAATATTTTTAAATTTATTGAGACTTCATATATGTCCTAAAATATGTGCTATCCTGGAGAAAGATCCATGTGCACTCAAGAATATATATTTTGTTTTTGTTCAGTGAAGTGTTCTATATATGTCTGTAAGGTCTAGCTGATTTACAGTATTGTTCAAATATTTTATTTCCTTATTGATCTTTTTTTATGCATACTTGTGTATTGACTTATAATTTTTCAGATGCATCCTTGCCTCTTTTTTTACTCCTTTTTTGTCTTTATTTTTTTAATATTATATTCAAAAAATATGAGGCCCCCATATACCCCCACTCCCCTCACCTCACTCCTCCCCCCATAACAATCTCCTCCATCATCATGAGACATTCATTGCATTTGGTGAGTACATCCCTGAGCACCACTGCACCTCATGGTCAATGGTCCACATCATAGCCCACACCCTCCCACATTCCACCCAGTGGGCCATGGGAGGACAAACAATGGTAACTGTCCCTGCAGCACCACCCAGGACAACTCCAAGTCCCGAAAATGCTCCCATATCTCATCTCTTCCTCCCACTCCCTACCTCCAGCAGCCACCATGGCCACTTTCCCCACACCAATGCCACATTTTCTTCGATTACTAATCACAATAGGTCATGAATAGATTATCAGTAAGTCCACTCTAATCCATTCTCTATTTCTCCATCCTGTGGACCTTAGAATGGTTGTGTCCACTCCACATCTATATCAAGAGGGGGCTTAGATTCCACATGGATGCTGGATACAATTCTCCTGCCTCTTAAGAAATGGAATTCTCAAAATCACGTGGCAAATTGTGAAAGAGATGTAATTGCCCAATCTCAGGAATGAATAGAGACAGCTCAGCTCAGCTAAGTGAGCAGAAGCAGGGGGAGCTCCCTCGCCCTAAGTCAGGCTCTGCCACTTATTGTGACCTTGGGGGTTGCAGTAAATGGCAATTAAGAGGTTACATTATGTCGAATAACCTCTTTTTTGCTTGCTTTTTTCCTCTTTTTAAAAAAAATGTTACATTCAAAAAATGCAAGAGGTCCCCATATACCCCCACCCCCCTCACCTCACTCCTCCCACATCAGGAACCTCTTTCACCATCATGGGACATTCATTGCATTTGGTGAATACATTTTGGTGTACTTCTGCTATACATGGATAATGGTTTACATTGTAGTTTCCACTTTCCCCCAGTCCACCCAGTGGGCCATGGCAGGACATACAATGTCCAGCATCTCTCTCTGCAGTACCACCCAGGACAACTCCAAGTCCTGAAAATGCCCCCATATCATATCTCTTCTTCCCTCTCCCTACTGTCAGCAGCTATGTGGCCACTTTCTCCACAACAGTGCAACAATTTCTTCCATTACTAATCACAATAGTTCCAGAATAGAATATCAGTAAGTCCACCCTAATCCATACTCTATTCCCCCATCCTGTGGACCTGGGATGGTGATGTCCAC
Organism: Dasypus novemcinctus; assembly: GCF_030445035.2. Classification (NCBI taxonomy): domain Eukaryota; kingdom Metazoa; phylum Chordata; class Mammalia; order Cingulata; family Dasypodidae; genus Dasypus; species Dasypus novemcinctus. Next base: position 83,232,753 of record NC_080704.1, on the reverse strand, counting down.
TCTACCTCTACATCAAGAGGGGGTTTAGATTCCACATGGATGATGAATGCAATTCTGCTTGCAGCCGTAGACACTCTTGGATCCCTGGTGTGGTGGTTGACCTTCTTCACTTCCATGTTCATTGGCCAGGGTAAGTTCAATAAACCAGAGGTAGGAGTTGCAAGTCTGCTGAGGCTCAGGGCCTGGCTGTCACTTGGACAGTCCAGAGATTCAGGTCTCCTGAGTATACACGAACCCCAGCAGATCCAGGATCAACCACAGATCCAGGAAAAGTGATAGAAGAGACATGTGTAGAAAGGTTACATCTGAGACCAACTTCTTTGAGTAGATGTTCTGTTCATATTGAAAGTGATGTATTAAAGTCTCCTACTATTAATGTAGAGCCATTAATTTCTCCGTTAAAATCTGTCCAAATTTTCTTCACATATTTTGGGGTTTTGCTGTTAGAGCCAATACATTTCATAGTATCTGCTTTGAGCAACCTATGAAACTGAAACACTTGGTTACCATGGCTGATTATTTAAAGGCTCTTTGAACAAGCACTTTACTGTAGTAATCAGTTATCAGCAATCTGGAAAAATGTTTTCTACTGACTGAGAACCCTATTATGGAGAAATGTGAGTCAGAGTAGTAAAGACTAGGCTCACCCATTTAGAACCTGATAGGACACTCATTCCAAATGAAATGCTTTGGTTAACAATCTAAATCTCTGGCACCCTTTCCCTGTCCCACCTCTCATACACAACCACCACCACCATCACTTACTCAAGCCAACAAAGTAAGGAAGGGATCAAAAGGTGAGTGTTGCTGGGGGGGAGGGGTGCGGTGGGGGTGGTGGGGTTGAATGGGACCTCATATTTTTTTAATGTAATATTTTTACAAAATCAATTAAAAAAAGGAGTTTGTACATAAATCAGTGAGAAGAAAAATCATAGAGCAGACAGGAGACTATAAAATGGTTCTATAAAATATGAGAGAAGGCTCTGGTACCTAAGTTAATGTGGACCTTACCCAATATTTTCAAACCTAGGTTCATGTGAGTTTACTTGGGCAACTTTATTTTTAAAAATACCAAAACCTAGGCCCCACCCTGAAAGATTCTTATTTAATTGCCATGGGGTGGAGATCTGGGCATAGGCATTTTAATATGCTCCCCAGGTGATTTAGGATATGCATCTAGTCATCACTGCTAACCTCTCAAAGAAGAGACATGAGTGCAGTTTTGTAGGTTGCTGGGAAACAGAAACAGGTGTATTTTCTAGGCTTGATGAAGACAAAGAGCTGAGGGAAAGGGAACACAAACCATTGCACTAGAGGCCAATTCATTGTTCTGTTATTGGTGTGGGGAAGATGGGGAAATGCTGAAGACTACCCAAATTGGGGAACTGTCTGTACCATTTTAGCAGTGGAAGGGCATTTTCCAGGGAAAGATAAGAAATAACAAAGAAGTCTGGGACACTTTAGATGGAATGTATGGTTTATGAATACATTTCAATAAAATTGATTATATTTTTTTAAAAAAGAGGCATGGGATGTGAACTGGCACCTACCAGACAAGAATCAACATAAGACAAACAATCCATGGGCCCTATTTTTTCAGACCTGGTGGGTCCCAAGGTAAAGTCATCAGTCAGAGGATGAACTTGGGACTTAGTGGGGCTGGATCATATGCCACAATATCTGTTATTTTCAAGTCATATTTCACAGTCATCTATTTCACTATAAAAATTGAAGACACTGGGATTATGGGGTTAAAGTGTTGTTATAGGTTGCCAAGGTGATCAAGCAGATATTATGAAATTCATTGGCTTTTCTATTATTATCCTTTTATAAAGATACATAAACCACACAAAATGTTACATTAAAAAAATAAGAGGCTCCCGTATACCCCACTCCCCACACCCCCTACTCGTCCCACATTAACAACTTCTTTCACTAGTGTGGTACATTCTTTGCATTTGTTGAATACATTTTGGAGCACTGCTACACAGTGTGGATCATGGTTTATATTGTAGTTTACACTCTCTCCCAACTCATTCAGTGGGTTATGGCAGGATATATAATATCTTGCATCTCTCCCTGCAACATCAATCAGGACAACCCCAAGTGCCAAAAATGCCTTCATATCACACCTCTCTTTCCCTTTCCCTGCCTTCAGCAACTCCTGTGGCCATTGACTCCACATCAACAGTATGATTTCTTCCATTGCTAGAGTCACAATAATTCTATAGTAGAATACCAGTAAGTCCACTCTAATCCATATTTTATTCCTCCATCTTGAGGTTACGATGGGAATTTATTAGCATACAGGTTTACAGTCCTGAGGCTGTAAAAGTGTCCAAATCAAGGCATCATCAAGATGATACCTCCTTCTTGAATACTGGCTGCTGGTGAGTATGGAGCCCTCTGTCTCATGGCAAGGCACACAGTGGTGTCTTTTGGTCTCTCCCTTCTCTTCCAGGTTTTGCTACTTCCAGCAACTTGCTTTTGTGGCTTTCTTTCTCTTTGTCTGAACTTCATTCTCTTATAAAAGATTCCAATATGAGAAGTAAGACACACCCTGAATTAGGTAGGCCACATCTTAACTTAAGATCCTACTCACCAAAAGATCTTACTTACAGTGGGTTCACACCCACAGGAATGGATGAACTATAAGAACATACTTTTCTGGGGTACATAAAACTTCAAACCATCACACCCCATCATCTGGACATGAAAATTTTCCTACACATGATTCTTCTGCCCCATTTATTTGAACCTATAATTAGCACTATACTTATTAAATATGTGTCCCAGAGACTTAAATCTTCTGACTCTTCATATGCCAGTTAAGCCTTGGATCTCAACAGAATTGCAGCCAACACCTACTCTACAGTCACTGGACTCCTCCAGGACAACTAACAAAAGGATGATGATGGACAATGACTATCCTAAGAAAACAGTATCTGCAACTGTAATCAACACAGTTGCATCCATCTTCCCCATGGAATCTAAGCCGTCCCTCAATCAAAAACACAGTGGGCATCACCATCCCCAAATCCTTGAGATTGAGTAACAAAAACCACCACACCATGGAGCCTAGAGTGATTACAACTGAAAATGGGAGGATTGCATCCAGCATCCAGGTGGAATCTGACCCTCCTCTTGACATAGAGGTGCAATGGACACAACCAATCCAATGTCCACATAGAAGAGGTGGCATTGGATTGGGAAAAGTGGACATAATGGACAAAGGGTATGGGGAAAGGCAGGAAGAGATGAGAGGTGGAGGCGTCTTCGGGACATGGAGCTGCCCTGGATGGTGCTTCAGAGGTAATCACCGGACATTGTAAATCCTCACAGGGCCCACTTGATGGAATAGAGGAGAGTATGGGCCATGATGTGAACCAATGTATATGAGGTGCAGAGGTGCCCAAAGATGTACTTACCAAATCCAATGGATGTGTCATGATGATGGGAACGAGTGTTGTTGGGGGGGGGGGGGAGAGGGGGGGTGGGGGGGGTTGAATGGGACCTCACATATATATTTTTAATGTAATATTATTACAAAGTCAATAAAAAATTAAAAAATTAAAAAAAAATCATAAGGAGGGAATGCAACTATGGACTAAATATGACATTACTGTAATAATGGAAGAACTTGTAACATTGATATAAAGACAGTGGTCACCAGAGTTTCTGAGGAGAGGGAAAGGGAAGAATAGTTATAACATGGGGCATTTGGGGGACACTGGAATTGTTCTGCATGATATTGAAATGATGCATACAAGTCATTATACATTTTGTCAAAACCTATAAGATTGTGCAGTGCAAAGTGTAAGCCATAATGTAAACCAAAGATGTTTAGTAGCAATGCTTCAATATGAGCTCATCAATTGTAACAAATATACTACACTAATGAAGATATTAATAGGGGAAATTGTAGGAGGGGAAGGTAGTGGGGTATATGGGAAACCCCTATATATTTTATGTAACATTGATGTAATCTAAAGCTCCTTTACAAAATAAAAAGTGACATGTTCTTTCCTTATGCAAAATATATTAATTCTGTCACAACTTTCCAAAAGCCTTAAATCATTTTATTAAGAATATTAAGTACCAAGTCTCATTAAAATCAGTTATAGTTGTGGTCCATCCTGGGTCACAATTAACCTCCTGTCGTGGACTGTAAAACTTAGAGAATAAGTAATATGCTTCCAATGTATAATGGAGGGACTGTCATAGGATAAACTTTCCCATTTCCATAGGGAGAAATGGGAAAGTAAACAAAAGGCATGTGTCCCAAATAATTCCAAAACAGTGCAGGGCATACTCCATTAGATTTAAAAGTCTGAGACTCCTCTATGAAAACAGTTTGCTCTCCGGGCTTGATAAAGCATCAGCCCCACTCTTTCCAAAGGTTTGCACAGTGGCCTTGCTCAGCCCAAACAACAAGGTGAAGGCTCCAACATCTTCAAGCATCGGTGTGGCGCCAGCCTCTCTGCAAACCCCCAGGCACCTGAGATACTTAGGGTGGTAGCATTCTTCCTGAACAATGATGTGGAAGTCTTGCCCTCTCCAAGCTCCTTTCCACATACATGAATGGGTCTGCTCTCTTGGCCCAAGAAGATGTCTTCAGTACAGACCTAACCTTCCATGGTTCTATGTTTGAAGTAATTTTTCCTTCAATCTGTCCTCTTTCTGTCCCTTTTAGTCTAGACTGGCAGTGGTTCCATTTATACACACCTCACAAAAATCTTGAGAGTTTCACTTGTAGAACACAGGGGCCCAAACCATCAGACAAAAGAACTTTCCAAATCCTTTCTGGATAACTTCATTTCTAATCATGAATTGCCCTGAAATGGCCCACTGCTTCCATGTTCAGTTAAACCCTCACATGGAGCACTATTTTCTAGGGACTCACTTTCTGGAAGCTCAGAGTTCTCCAAACCATCAATTTCTAGTTTAATTGTGCACAAGAGTTCAGTTCTCAGATTCTCCCTTTCCTCTTTACTTTTGCTATAAGCTGTAAGAAGAAGCCAGGCTTCACTTTCCTCATTTAGTTTGGAAATCTCCTCAGCTATATATTCAAGTCACTTTCAAATTCTGCCTTCCATCTGACACCAGGACACAATTTTGCCAAATTTGTTACCATTTTAAAACAAGAAACACCTGTCTTCCAGTTTGCAATGACACATTCATCATTTCTGTCTAAGGCTTCATCAGAAAAAGCTTTAGCATCCATATTTCTACCAACAGTCTCTTCAGTGCAGTCTAGGCCTTTTCTATCAAATGCCTCATGGTTCTTCCTACCTCTATTCATTAACCAACTACAACATTGTTTTTTATATTTTTGGTATTTGCAATAGCAGCAGCCCCATTTCCTGGTACCAAAATCTGTTCTACTTTGCTAAGCTACTCAAGCAGATACCGTGAAATATATTGGCATTTACAATGGAAATTTATTAGCTTACAAGTTTACTGTTTTGAAGTCATGAAAATATCCAAATCAAGGGAAGCGGACTTGGCCTAGTGGTTAGGGCATCCATCTACCACATGGGAGGTCTGTGGTTCAAACCCTGGGCCTCCTTGACCCATGTGGAGCTGGCCCACACACAGTGCTGATGCATGCAAGGAGTGCCGTGCCACACAGGGGTGTCCCCGTGTAGGGGAGCCCCACATGCAAGGTGCGCCCCATAAGGAGAGCCACCCAGCACGAAAGAAAGTTCAGTCTGCACAGGAATGGCAATGCACACATGGAGAGTTGACACAACAAGATGACACAATGAAAAGAAACACAGGTTTCCATGTCTCTGACAACAGAAGCAGACAAAGAAGAACATGCAGCAAATAGACACAGAGAACCGACAACTGGGGCAGGAGGGGGGGAAGGGGAAAGAAATAAAAATAAATAAATAAATCTTAAAAAGAAAAGAAAATATCCAAGTCAAGGTATCATCAATATGATAAATTCTTCCTGAATATTGGCTGTTGGTGATCTTGGAATCTTCAGTCTCATCACAAGGTACATGGTGATGTCTGTTCATCTCTCCCTTACCTTCCAGATTTTGTTGCTTCCAGCTTCTTGTTTCCATGGCTTTCTCTCTCTTTTTCTGAATTTCATTCTCTTATAAGGGACTCCAATAAAAGAATTAGGACCCACCCTGAATGAGGTGAGTCACATATTGACTTAAAATCCAATTTACCAAAAGATCCTGCTTACAATGGGTCCACACCCACAAAATAGAATAACATTAAGAACATACTTTTCTGGAGTACATACAGCTTCAAAAGCACCACAAGTATCAAGGCCCAACCAAATCTCAGGAATGTTATTATCTCACTGGAATGTCTTGAAGGAGAGAAGGAGAATCAGTAGATCATAGATATAGCTGTTGATGTGTGCCTGGATCCGGGAATAATGCAGAGGATGGCTGTTCTGATGAAGACCAACTCCAAACTCAAAAGGCTTGTTCAGTGCCATAGGCAGCATGTCAAGACAGACACTAGGGAGATTATGTCCACCCCTGTTTTGAGTGCTAAAGCCAAATGTCTCCACTGTGTTTAGTATTGGTTCAACAGGATTTCTTAAATTAAATTGAAATCATGTTTATTTTAGAGAAAATAAAAGAGTGAAGAAGCTGCTCCAAACCAAGAATGATGTTTTCTCCCCCACTTATATGCTACGTGTTGTGTTTAAGGTGAACAGTTAAATTCTTTTTTTTTTTTTTAACATATTTACAATTTTTATCAGAACAGAAATATAGTGCAAAACCAATAACAGCAGTGAGTCAGAAAATTAAATATACACATGCTGTAAGTAGACGGCTTTATATTTCAGTGATTAGTCATAATAGCACCATTTAATTTGTTTTTGATAAAAATGTCTTTTTCATCTAAGTGTTTTCTTAGGTAGCTCTTTATCTTACAGCTTTTGTTATGGAGTTGGGAAATTCTTTATAATATATGAAATATATATAATGTGTATAATTTGATATGTCAGAGAGAACCTCAAAGAGGGATAGTTCTCAAAAATATGGAACGCTTCACGAATTTGCGTGTCATCCTTGCGCAGGGGCCATGCTAATCTTCTCTGTATCGTTCCAATTTTAGTATATGTGCTGCCGAAGCGAGCACAACAGTTAAATTCTTGACCATTTAAGGATTGACCTAGAAAATGTGAACTGCCCAAAAGTATTTCTTTTTATACACTGGGTAGAGGAGTGCTTCTAAAATTTGAAGGTGCATAAGAATCCCCTGAGATTCTTGTTGAAATGAAGACTCTGACTCAGCAGGTCAGTAATGTCAATACAGCTGGTTTGCAACCACACTTCAAGTAACAAGAATGCAAATAATTATATTTCTGGGGGGAAAAGAACATTTTGTTTATTAATATGGGTATGTGTGTGTGTGTGTGTGCATGTGTTTATAGGATATGTCTGAAGGGGAGATACAAATAATTGTTAATAATTACCTCTGGGGAGATGAACTGAAAGCCTAGATCTAGGGTAAAAGGAGAACTTCTTTTTTTAATTGGATACCCTTATGGTCTGCTTTAATGACGTTTGTTATATGTATATAATGTTTTTCTTTACATTTTGATAATAATTTTATAAATTTAAACAATATAAAGAATATAAAAAGGTATATTTTTGGGTAAAGATTTTATTTCAAAGAAGCTTTAGATTACCTAAATGTTACATAAAAAATATAGGGGATTCCCATATACCCCACACTTTCCCCCTTGCACACTTTCCCCAATTAACATCTTTCATTACTGTTACATTTGTTACAATTGATGAACTGAAAAGACATATTCTGAAAAATCTTCTTTCATCCCTGCCCCATCTGTGCTGTTTATCTCCCCAACTCTTATTAATTTCTTGCATATTTTCCCAGAATTTCATTATACAAATAGAAATATGCTCTTATTTTTCTACCTTTCTTAAATAAGAAGTAGCATACTCTACACAATACCTTAGATGCTGTTCTTTTTTACTTATTCATGTATCCTAGAGATCATACCATACAAGTGCTCAGGGGGCTTCCTAATTTTTTACAGCTTCATAGCATTCCTTTATATTGGTGTACCATAATTTATTTAAACCCCCTAGTGACAGGCACTCATTTCCAGTCCCATAAGATTACAAACAATGCTACAATGAATAACCATGCACATAGATTGTTTCATATATGTGCAGATATTTTTGTAAAATAAATTATAAGGAGTAGGATTGCTGAGGAAAATGGTAAATTCATCTGTAATCTTGATAAATATTAGCTAATTGCCCCCAATAGAAGGGAAGGTAGTCTGTATTTCCATAAACAGTGTATAAGGGTGGTTGTTTTCCCACAGCTTTGGGGCAGGCACGTTAAAAATATTTTGGAGATTTTCAGATATGAAAAAGGAGTATCTTTCCATGTATTTAAGTCACTTATATTTCATTTTTTGTAAACTGCCTGTTCATATTTGTAGTAGAAACTTTTAGTGCTTACCCATAGCCAGTTTTCTTTTCCTTCCTGGGCATATGGGAAGACTATTCTTCCCAGGTGCCTTGCAATTAGGTGGGTCCATGTGATTAACTTTAATCAGCAAAATGTGGGAGGAAATTTTATGTGCCTCTTCTGGACTTAGGTATTTAAGAGTCTGTGAGCAATCTTCATTCTCTCTACTTCCCTTATCCCTGTTCCCCAACTCTGAAAACCATGTGTTCTGTAGGCATTGTGTGGCTAAAAAATAGGGACCTCCATTATCCTTGGTCCCTGAGTGACAGTGTAGAGCTGAATCCCCATTGTATCTGAATTGGACCTGTAATATCAGTGAAAAATAAAACTGTATTAACTATTTATTTATGCATAAAAAGATACTTCAAAATTTAGTGACCTAAAAACAATAAGCTGTATCTTTCTTCTTCTGTGGATTAGGGATTTGGGGAAGTGGTTTAGCTGGGTAGGTTGGGCTTAGGATCTCTCATGAGGTTTCAGTCAAGTTGTCAGTCAAGGCAACTGTGATATGAAGGCTTAATTGAGAAAGGAAGAGCCACTTAAAAGATTGCCTACTAATGTAGCTAGTAAGTTGATGCTGGATATTGGCAGGAAGGCCCATTCTTTGTCATGTGGACCACTCTGTAGGGCTGCTTTTTTGTCCTCAGAATTAGTGATACAAGAGAGAAAAAGGAGGAAGTCATGTTATCTTTCATGACTTAACATCAGAAGTCACACTCCATCATTTCTTCAATATCCAAGTGGTTACACAAGTCAGCTCTATTCAGTGTGGGAGGGGAATTAACAAGGGTACAAATACCAGAAAGTGGGGATCATGGAGAGTCATCTTGAGACTATCACTGCCCTATGGCTCCACTTCTCACCTACACACAAAATTCTGTTATCCCTTGCCAAGGACCCAAAATCTCAAATCATTATAAAATCCATTTAAATCAGGTCCAAGTGTGGTTTAGGCCCTGTTTAGTTTCCTAGGCTGCTTAAGCAAATACTATGAAATGGGAATTTCTTTGATCATGGTTTTGTGGCCAGGAAGTTGTCCAAATCAAGGCATCATCATGGCAATGCATCCTCCATGAAAGAGTGTGGTGTTCTAGGCTGATGATTATTTGTTCATCTGTCACATGGCAAGGCACATGATGACATCTCCTAGTCTCTTCCTACTCTTCTGAGTTCTGTTTCAGCTTCTTGCTTTCTGTGGCTTTCTCTATTTTGCCCAAATTTAATTATCTTATCAAAGGACTCCAGTAACAGGATCAAGACCCATCCTGAATGATGTGAGTCACACCTTAACTGAAATAACCTCATCAAAATGTATAACTTACAATGGGTCCACACCCACAAGAATGGATTAAATATAAGAACATAATTTTCTGGGGAATACACTGCTTCAAACCCTACTCTCCACCCTCTAGACCATAGAAAGGCACAATCTTTCTATATTCAAAATACATTAATTCCATCACAATAGTCCAAAACTCTTAAGTCACTTTAGAAACAGTGCTTAGTACAAAGTCTCATCTCAATTGGTTATGGCTGTGTTCTGTCCTGGGGCACAATTCCCCTCTGTCTGTGGACCTATGAAACTCAGAGAAAAAGTGATTTTCTTCTGATATAAAGTTGAGGGACAGCCATAGGAAAAACATTTCCATTCTCATAGGGAGAAATTGGAAGGAAAACAGAGGTCATTGGTCCCAAAAACTTCCAAAACCCGGCAGGACATACTTCATTAGATTTTGAGGTCTGAGAGTCATCTATGGAAATTTGCATTGTCCTCTGGGCCTGATGGAGCAGCAGTCCCACCCTTTCTGAGTAGTTGCACAGAGGCCATGCTGTCTCCAAACACTGGGATGAAGGCTCCACACTCTTGATACATTGGGGTGATGGGCAGACCCTTCTCAATCCCCAGGGCACAGGTTCAACCCTCTCAGAATACTGGGGTTCCAGCACTCTTCTTGAACAATGGGACAGAAGGCCCACCTCTTCAAGTGCTGAGATGGACTCACACTTTCCACACATCCAGTGGGCTTGTACTCTTGATTGGAGAAGTTATTTTCAACTTCCATGGTCCTTCCCTTGAAGCAATTTTTCCTTCAGTTTTCCCTTTTAGTCCAGGCTGGCAGTGGATCCATTCATACAGATCACACACACACACACACACACACACACACACACACACACACACACACACACACACAAACCTGCCAGTTTTTCATGTAGTACCCAAGGGTCAAAATCATGACATAGTAGGATATTGAACCATCTTTCCTGCATAATTGCATCTCCAATCCTGGCTTGCACTGCAATGGCAGACAGGATCAATGTTCAGTTAAATCCTCACATGGAGCACTATTCTCTGAGGACTCATTTTCCAGAGCTCAGAATTTTCTAAACCATCAATTCCTGGTTTATTTGTGCCCAGGAGTTCAGTTCACAACTTCTGCCTTTCCTTCTGCATTTTACTATAAACTGCAAGGAGAAGCCAGGCCACTCATTGCACACTCAGCTTAGAAATCTCTTCAGCTAAATATTCAAGCTCATTGCTCTAAAATTTTGTCTTCCATTCAACATAAGAACTCAATTTTGCCAAGTTTTCTGCCTTGTTAAAACAAGGATTGCCTTTCCTCCAGTTTCCAATAACACATTCATCATGTGGTTTTTCCCCCTTCATTTTGTTAGTGTGGTATATTACATTAATGATTTTCTTATATTGAACCACCCTTGGCATACCTAGGATAAAACTCATTTGATCATCGTGTATAATTCTTTAATGTGCTGTTGGATTCAATTTACAAGTATTTTGTGGAGGATTTTTGCATCTACAGTCTTTATAGAAATCAGTCTGTAATTTACTTTTCTTGTAGTATGTTTATCTGGCTTTGATATTTAGGTGATATTGACTTCATAGATGAGTTAGGTAGTGTTCCCTCCTGTTCAATTTTTTGGAAGAGTTTAGGCAAGATTGGCATTAATTCTTCTTGGAATGTTTGGTAGAATTCAATCGTGTAGCCATTTGTTCCAGGGCTTTTCTTTGTTGTGAATTTTTTTTAATGACTGATTTCATCTCTTTACTTTTAATTGATGTGCTGAGATCTTCTATTTCTTCTAGAGTCATTGTAGGTTGTTAATGTGTTTCTAGGAATTTGTCTATTTCTTCTAGGTTAAATAATAATTTGTTGGTGTACAGTTGTTCATAATATCCTCTTAAGATTCTTTTAATTTCTGTGAGGTCAGTTGTAATGTCTTCCCTCTCTTTTATGATTTTATTTATTTGCATCTTCTCTTGTTGTATTTGTCTGTCTAGCAAAGTTTTTGTCAACTTTATTGATCTTTCAAAGAATCATCTTTTTGTTGTGTAAAAACTCTTTCATTTATTTCTACTCTGGTCTTAATTTCTTTCCTTCTGCTTGCTTTGAATTTAGTTTTCTGTTCTTTTACTAGTTCATCCAGGTGAGGAGTTAGATCTTTAATTTTATCTTTTTCTTCACATTTAACATAAGCATTTAGGGTCATAAATTTCCTTCTTAGCACTGCTTTTGATGCTAAGAAATGTAGTGTTCTTGTCATTTGTCATTTGTCTCAAGATATTTACTCATGTCCTTTATAATTTCTTCTTTGAATACTGATTGTTTAAGAATACATTACTGGCAACAGACTTGGCCCAGTGGTTAGGGTGTCCGTCTACCACATGGGAGGTCTGCAGTTCAAATCCTGGGCCTCCTTGACCCATGTGGAGCTGGCCTGTGTGCATTACTGATGCACACAAGGAGTGCCCTGCCACTCAAGGGTGTCCCCGCATAGAGGAACCCCACGCGCAAGGAGTGCGCCCCATGCTCAAGGAGTGTGCCCCAAGCGCAAGGAGTGTGCCCCACGCGCAAGGAGTGCACCCTATAAGGAAAGCCGCCCAGTGCGAAAGAAAGTGCAGCCTGCCCAAGAATGGTGCCGCACACACGGAAAGCTGACACAACAAGATGACACAACAAAAAGAAATACAGATACCCGTGCCACTGACAACAACAGAGACGGACAAGGAAGACACAGCAAATAGACACAGAAAACAGACAACCGGGGTGGTGGGGGGGAGGGGGGAAGGGGAGAGAAATTAATAAAACAAATAAATCTTTTAAAAAAAGAATACATTATTGAATTTCCGTATATCTGTGGATTTTCCAGTTCTCTGGATGTTATTAATTTCCAGCATCATTCCATCATAATCAGAGAAGATGCTTTGTATAATTTCAATCTTTTTAAATTTATTGAGACTTTTTTGATTCAACTTGTGGTCTATCCTGAAGAATGATCCATGGGCACTTGAGAAGAATGTATATTCTGCTGTTCTTCAATGCAAAGTTTAAAAGGACACCAACTTATCTTCAATAGCATACATGCTCTCTGCTCCCATATCCCTCTGTTTCCCCTCTTCATGCTGTTTTTTTAACAAACCAATTTTATTGATATATATTAATAAATCATATATCCATCTAAAGTGTACTATCAATGGTATTTGGTATAATCACATAGACGTGCATTCATCACTTCAGTCATTATGAGAGCATTTTAATTCTTCCAATAATAATAAACAAAAAAGAGCCAAACAAACAAAAACTCATCTCCTCTCAATCTCTCTATGCTTACCCTACCATACATAGCTGCTATTCTGTTTCTTTCTCTCTAAATTCTGTTTACATTTTGTAAAAACAGTCATATATGCAATATTATATTCATAATTTATGTGAGGTTTCATTACATTATACAGTCTTATGTTTCATTTTTTAGCTTTCCTTCTAGTAATATACATGTTCTTAGACCTTGCCTTTCAACCACTGTCATACCCATATAATAGTTCTGCTAGTCACAAATAGCATTAAGGACTCTCACAATTTCCACTCATTTCCAAAGATTTACAAAAGATATTTTTATCAATTGTGCACAGATTAATCCTCAACTTTCCATTCTCTATCCTCATTCTATTTTCTAGTGATCTATATTCTAATCATTAATTCCATGGGTTTACAAAATATACTTACTTCATAGTAGTGTAATCATGCAGCATTTGTCCTTTTGTGTATTGCTTGCTTCAGTTAACATAATTTCTTCCAAATTCATCCATGTTGTCATATGCTTCCCAATTTCATTACTTCATATAGCTGCATAATATTCCACCATGTGTATACCCTACAGCTTGTTTATTCATTCATTAGTTGGTGGACAACTGGATTGTTTCCATCTTGGCAATCATGAATAACACTGCTATAAACATTGGTGTGCAGATGTCAGTTCATGTCACTGCTCTCAGTTCTTCTGGGTATATACCTGGTAGTGGTATTACTGGGTAACAAGGCAAGTTTATATCCAACTTCCTTAGGAACTGCCAAATGGTACTCCACAGTGGCCATACCATTATACCTTCCAACCAGCAGTGAATAAATGTTCTTATCTTTCCACATCCTTTCCAACACTTGTAGTTTTCCAACTTAAGAGTGGCCAGTCTAAAAGGTGGGAAATAGCTCATTGTAGTTTTTTTAAACATTGCTGTGTATTTTATTTAATAAAAGGGCTTATTTATTTATGTTTACAAACAAGTTTCAAAAACAAAAGGAAAACATGTATGCTTCTCTTTTTAACCTTTTTCAAAATGTCAACAGACCTCATGGTGTATGAAGGTTTCTAAGGATTTATTGGAAAAAGCAACACAGTTCATTGCTAATACTAATAGCCAAATAGATAACACTAATGCTTTGTTAAAAAACAAAAACAAAAAACAAAAAAACATGAACCATTGGTGTTCTAATGAAGTTATGGCATCTGTCCTAATTAGTTTCTTAAATACATTTACTAGTTATTGGTTTTGAAACAACTGTTTAATTTTTTTAATTTTTGAAAAACTTGCTAATAAACTTTTGTTCAGAATTTAGTAGACTGCTTAATGTGGAACATCAACTACATAATGAAAGGTGCTTGAAATGCTTTTGTTATTTCATTGTAGTTTGATTTATATTTCCCTAATCATTAGTGACATTTCTTCATACGTTTTTCCCATGTGTATTTCTTTTTTGGACAATTGTCTATTTGTCTTTTGCACATTTTTTAACTGGATAGTTGATTTTTTTATTGTTGAGTTGTAGTAGCTCTGTATATATCATAGATATTAAACCCTTATCAGATATGTGATTTCCAAATGTTTTCTCCCATTGAGTCAGCTGCCTTTTCACCCTTTTGACAGTCTTTTGAGGTACAAAAGTATTTAATTTTGAGCAGATCCCATTTATCTATTTATTCTTTTGTTGCTCATAATTTGGGAGTATGGTTTAAGAAACTATCACCTAAAAATATCTTGAAAATATTTTCCTATGTATTCTTTGAGAAGTTCTATGGGTGCCACTTTTATATTTAGGCACTTGATCCATTTTGAGTTAATTTTTGTATGAGGTGGGAGATAAGGGTCCTCTGTCTTTCATCTGGAAATGGATATCAAGTTCTCCAGCACCATTTGAATAGACAGTTGAATAGACAGTTCTGGCCCAGCTGAGAGAGCTTGATGTCCTGGTAAAAAAATCACTTGACACAACCAGGAAGATGGTGGCACAGTAAGGAGCTTTTAGAGCCAGCTCCTGCTACAAGGCAGTTAATAAACACCCAGAGCTATCTGGAACTATCTGAAGCACCTGTTTGGGGGCTCCAGGAGACCAGAAGAGCACCCTGCAACATCCTTAAAGGAATGGAAGGAGGAACCTGCACATCTGCAGAGAATATTCATTCATAGTGTTCCATGCCCTGGAGGCTAGTGCCCCATCGACCATTGGAGGCACAAGTCACCTTCGGAGCTGCTTTGTGCCTGGAATTGGAAGCTCCACTTCCCAAAAACAGGAGAGGAAGAGACAGTTGACCACCGATTCTGGCAACTGATTAGTAGACATGTCTGGCTAAGGTATAATCCTAGGAACAGCTAGGGTGTGAATCTGTCCAAGTCAGAAAGAGACTGGCAGCTGACATTTTGTCTCTGCCCACAGCATGAGGGGATGCTGGGCTGATTGAAAATCAGAGCGATGGTAGTAACCAGTTTCTCTTTTTTTTACTTGACTCAGGCTGATATTTACTTCACTTGCATTCGTTAAAATATATTAGCATAAGATAAATGGGACATTTGGAATAAATTGTGTGTTTTAGAAGGACATTTTTTCTCAATCTACTCCAACTCTAATGATGGTTATATAAACTCTCATTCTTGTGAATTAAAATAAAATAATCTGAAACTTCTGCTGATATTACCTCTTTCTTCAATGTTTTAACGACCAATATCTAAGGTAAAAATACAGTATTTTAGAATACTGTGTGTTTTTGTCTTTATTGTTTTTAAATGTTACATTAAAAAAATATGAGGTCCTCATATAACCCCATACCCCTCACCCCACTCCTGCCACATCAACAACCTCTTTCATCATCATGGCACATTCATTGCATTTGGTGAATACATTTTGGAACACTGCTGCACCACATGGATAGCAGTTTACATTGTAGTTTACACTCTCCCCCAGTCCATTCAGTGGGACATGTCAGGACACACAATGTCCAGGAACTGTCCCTGCATTACCACCCAGGACAACTCCAAGTCCTGAAAATGCCTCCACATCATATCTCTTCTTCCCTCTTCCTACCCTAAGCAGCTACCATGGCCACTTTCTCCACATCAATGCTACATTTTCTTCCATTACTAATACCAATAGTTCCAGAATAGAATATCAGTGTGTCTACTCTAATCCATACTCTATTCCCCCATCCTGTGGACCCTGAGATGGTTATGTTCACTCAACCTCTATATCAAGAGGGGGCTTAAATTCCACATGGATGATGGATGCAGTTCTTCTTCTTGCAGTTGTAGGCACTCTTGGCTCCCCAGTGTGGTGGTTGACCTTCTTCACCTCCCTGTTAGCTGGCTGGAGTAAGTTCAACAAACCAGAGGGTAGGAGTTGCAGTTCTGTAGAGTCTCAGGGCCTGGCTATCACATGGACAGTCCAGAGTTTCAGGTCCCCAGAGCATACATCAAACCCCGGTAAAAGTAACAGGAGAGGCTTGTGAACAAAGATCACATCTGAGTTTAATTCCATCACACTCAGGAACACAAACTCCAAAGTAGGGCCAAGGGACATGGCACTGAACTCCATCTGCTATGACCATAGAACCTGAGAGTCTCTGTAACCCTCAGAAGAACCAAGACCTGGGCTTGTATCTACTATGGCTGTCTCTGGGACCCTGCTGAGGTGTGCGTAAGAGGGAACCCTCTGATGACATCCCAACTCTTTTTTGGAGACTCATAGCCATATAAACTCATTTGTCCTTTTCATTTCCCTTTTTATTCAAGGTCAAAAAACATTTTTTGGGGGGGGAAGCCAGCTTGGCTCAATAGATAGGGCATCCACCTACCACATGGGAGGTCCGTGGTTCAAACCCTGGACCTCCTTGACCTGTGTGGAGCTGGCACATGTGCAGTGCTGATGCACGCAAAGAGGGACCTGCCACACAGGGGTATCCCCTGCATGGAAGAGTCCCAAGCACAAGGACTGCCCTGCCACAAAGGGGTGTCCCCAGCATAGGGGGTCCCCACACACAAGGAGTACACCCAGTAAGGAGAGCCACCCAATGTGAAAGAAAGTGAAGCCTGCCCAAGAATGGTACCACACACACTAAGAGCTGACACAACAAGATGATGCAACAAAAAGAAACACAGAGGTGGGGCAAGATGGCATCTGAGTGAGTGCACCTTATGGTCCCTCCTGCGAAGAGGCGGCTGAGTGGAGTTGGAGTCTTGCGGGAGCAGGCTGTCTTGGTGGCTTGCAGGGTGGAGGGTGTGTGGACATCAATTTGGAGAGAGAGTGGCAGAGGTGGTGCTTGCTAAAGGTAGAATTGTGGCTTACAAGTACAGAGGTCAGAAGCTGTGGACTGGCGGGACCCTTTCCCCTGGGGATGGCAGCTGCAGTGTTTCCTGAGAACTGTTGGTTGTGCAGTGTCGTACCTGGGCCCCATGGTCCCCAGATGCATGGTCCATGTCCCCTGAGCCCCCATAGCCTGTGTTCCATGGACCTACATGCCCTGGGCCTGCAGAATCCCAGACTTCCCTTTCCCAAGTCCAGCGCTCCCGGAGTCCGGGAGTGCCTTAGCCCTCTGGTTTTGGACTGACACTGAGGTGGGAGGGATTCGGCGGGGGGTGCAGTAGGGAGACCTGGCTTGTGGGTTCAATTTTCTGGTGTGTCCCCCCCTTTTTTTGCTTTTCTTTTTTTCTTTTCTTGCACTTGGAGGAGCATACCGGCTGTCTTGGGGAGAATCTGGGAAGAGAGGAGTGGCAAATCTACTGAGAAAGCCTGATTCACCTAAATAACCTGGGATAGGAAACTTGGCCTTGGAGAAGGTGGAGTCAGAAAATCAAAAAGCCCTCTCATAGCACACATAAAGGAGAGGGACTGTAGGAGCTACTTTCCAAGCCTCCAATACCATACTTGGGGTTCCCTGTGAGGTGTGGGTGCTCTCTCTCTGGAAATTAAGAGTCATTGTTTTCTGTGTGGAGCTGATTCAACAAGGACCCACTTGAATCTCCTACCAGACCTCTCAGGCAGCGTTCCTGCTGCTTGGGAAAGAGGGAAGCGAGGAAGGGAGAAAATGGGGGAAAACAGATCCCTAAGCATTTTATTTATCTACAAACAGGATTCCTTGCTTTAAACTTTCCTTAGTATTTGGTTGGTTTTTCCTTGTTTTTCCTTCCTCTTTATCCCCCAAGGACCTTTTTTCTTTCTGTTTTCTTTCTTTCTCTTTTTTTCTTTTTCCTGCTTACTTCCCCACTCCCTTTTCTCCCTTTTTCTTTCTTTCTTTCTTTCTTTCTCTGCTTTCTTATTCTTTTTACATTAGGTACTGCAAGGAGAGGTCCACATTTTCTGTATTTCCTCATCCTCCACTTTTTTCTGTGTGTATTGATGTTGGCCACCAATACTATTCCCTTTCCTCTACATCTTGCTATCCTCCATCATTGACTGTTTCTCTTTCATTACACCTCTCTTTGTTAACCCCACTATTTTTTGACTTTTTATTACTAATACCTTTGTTCTGTTTTCTGCCTTATATTCACTCTTTATATTATTGTCCTCTCTTTTCTCTTTCCTTCTCTCCTGAAAACACAGGTCTTTTAATTCACTATGTATTCCTCCTCATATTCAGATTTTTACATACTCTACTTTTCTTACTGTTAAAACTCTACATACCTTACATGAGTCTAATATCCATTCTCCTATATGTGACATGGTTCCTCTATTAATATATACTATCAATACTACTATTATTCATTTTCTTTTCCTACTCCTTTTGCTTTCCCTGGCCCTAATATTTTCCATCAAGTGAACTTAGCCAACAACAAGGAAATAGAATAAGAAGAACAAAGTGACAAAGAGAAGACTTAACATGCACTCAAAAACAACTAATTAAACTCCAAACTAGACAAAGAAGCTAAGCAACTGACTAAATCTGTCAAGATAAAATGATGGGCAGATAGCAACAAAATAACTACAAATCAAACCAATAATCAGGAAAATATGACCCAATCCAATGAACAAACTAAAAACCAGGAAGAGGAGCAGAACATCGAATAAGTAATTAAAGCTCTCAAAACATATATTAGTGACCAATTTGATGAAGAGAATGAAGAGATTAAGAATATGAAGAAAACAATTGGAAAGAATATAGAAGAAATTGCAATCATACACAAAAATATAATGGATATTATGGTTATGAACAGCACAATTCAAGAAATCAAAAATATACTCTCAGCAAATAACAGCAGACTCGAAGAGGCAGAGGAGAGATTAGGTGATGTGGAAGACAGTACATCTGAAATCAAACAGATAGTAGAACTGATTGATAAAAAGATTTTTAAAAATCCAGCAGGGACTTAGGGACCTGAATGACAATGAAAAATGCACAAACATACATATTATAGGCATCCCAGAGGAGAACAGAAGGGAAAGGGGACAGAGGGGTGTTGGAGGAAATAATGGCTGAAAACTCCCCAAACCTATTGAGGGAGATGGATGTACATGTCCAGGAAGCACAAAGCACCCAAAACAACATAAATCTCAATAGGCCTAACCCAAGACATACAATTGTCAAGTTATCCAACACTCAAGACAAAAACAAAATACTAAAAGCACCAAGAGAAAAGAGAACCATCACATACAAAGTAGGCTCTATAAGATTAAGTGCTGATTTCTCATCCAAAACTATGGAGGCAAGAAGACAGTGGAATGACATAGTCAAGGTACTAAAAGAAAAAAATTCCAACCAAGAATACTCTATCCAGCAAAGTTAGCATTCAAAAGTGATGGAGAGTTCAAAATATTCACAGACAAACAGAAACTAAGAGAGTATGCCAACAAGAATCCTGCCCATCAAAAAATACTAAAGGGAGTTCTGCAAGAAGAAAGGAAAAAACAAGAGAGACAGAGTTGGAGGATGGTGTAAGGGCAACTAAAAATACAAGAACAGAAAAAGAAAATCAAACAGAATATGAAAAACATAAACCCAAAGAAAATATGGCTAATATAAGTAATTCCTTGAAAGTAATAACAATGAATATCAATGGTTAAACTCACTTGTCAAGAGCCTCAGACTGGAATATTGGATAAGGAAATATGACCCATTTATATGCTGTCTGCAAGAAACACATCTTAGACCCAGGGATTCAAGGAGGTTGAAAGTGAATGGCTGGAAAACAATCTTACAAGCAAACAGTAACCATAAAAGGGCAGGAGTAGCTGTATTAATATCAGACAAAATATACTTTCACTGCAAAACAATTGTGAGAGACAAAGATGGGCACTACATATTAGTGAAAGGGATAATCTTTTAAGAAGAAAGAAAAATCATAAACATTTATGCTCCTAACAAGGGTGCCTCTAACTATGTGAGGCAA
Source organism: Dasypus novemcinctus (assembly GCF_030445035.2). Lineage (NCBI taxonomy): Eukaryota > Metazoa > Chordata > Mammalia > Cingulata > Dasypodidae > Dasypus > Dasypus novemcinctus. The sequence continues at coordinate 83,212,322 of NC_080704.1, read as the reverse complement.
ACACTAGAAAAACTAGGGAAGGAATAGATTCCTCTACAATTATAGTGGGGGACTTTAATACACCGCTATCCACTTTGGACAGAACATCTCAAAAGAGAATCAAAAACAAAAACGTTGAACAATATATTAGAGGAGCTGGACCTAATAGTCATATAAAGAACATTACACCCAAATACAGCAGGATATACATTCTTCTCAATTGCACATGGATCATTCTCCAAGAGAGACCACATGACAGACAACAGAGAAAGTCTCAATAAATTCAGAAAGATTGAAATCATACAAAATAATGTTTCTGACCACATTGGAATGAAGCTTGAAATCTGCAAGGGCCAGTGACCCAGATTTGGCATAAAGATTTGAAAGTTAAACAGCACACTATGACAAAATGAGCACTCACACACTCCCCAGAAGCTTGCCCTGTGTCAAATGCCCTACCCTTAAGCATCCCAAACAGACAACTTTCCATATTACATTCTCTATAGAGTTTTCTCTGCACCACAATTTCAACCACATACATGACAATCTCCTATGTTCAAATGTTCCCCCCACCATCCCCCCAATTTCCTTCCATCCCTAGCCCCCTCAAGCCCACAAAACCCCACACAAAGGTATCCCTATGCCCCCATTTTACCCCTTCCCTGTACAAATACTAACCTCCAGCTTATCCTAGATTTCACCCAGGTAGGTGTTAGCTCACAAGCTTCCTCTAACCCCAAAATTCTTTAAGCCTATCATCCAGTCTCTAGCTCTCTGAGATAGCTTGGTTTACTTAATTCATATCAGTGAGGTCATGTAGTATATTCCTGTAATGTCTGGGTTGCTTCGCTCAACATAAGGTTCTCAAGATTCATCCATGTTATCACATGTGTTTGTACTGCATTCATTCTTATAGCTGATTAGTATTCCATTGTATGTATACACCATATTTTATTTATCCATTCATCTGTTGTTGGGCATTTGGGTTGATTCCAACTTTTGGCAATAGTGAATAGTGCTTCCATGAACATTGATGTGCATGTGTCCTTGTTTTCAGTACTACTGGGTATATGCCCAGCAGTGGAATTCTGGGTCATATGGCAAATCTATAGCTAGTTTTTTGAGAAACTGCCAAACAGTTCTCCAGAATGGCTGGATCTTTCTGCATTCCCACCAGCAGTGAATCAGTGTTCCCATTCCTTCACATCTTGTCCAGCACTTGTAGTCTTCTGTTTTTTTCATAGCTGCCAATCTTATGGGAGTAAAATGGTATCTCATTGTAGTTTTGATTTGCATTTCCCTAACAGCAACTGATTTTCAGCAATTTCTCATGTGCTTTTTATTTTTTTTTTCTTTTTCTTTTTTTTTAATTTTTTAATATTTATTATTATTATTTTTAATTACATTAAAAAATATATATGAGGTCCCATTCAACCCCACCGCCCCCGCCCCCCACTCCCCCCACAGCAACACTCTCTCCCATCATCGTGATACATCCATTGCACCTGGTAAGTTCATCTCTGAGCATCACTGCACCCCATAGTCAATGGTCCACATCATAGCCCAGACTCTCTCACGTTCCATCCAGTGGGCCCTGGGGGGATCTACAGTGTCCCGTAATTGTCCGTGAAGCACTATCCAGGACAACTCCACGTCCCGAAAATGCCTCCACATCTCATCTCTTCCTCCCGTTCCCCACACCCAGCAGCCCCCATGGCTACCGTTCCCACACCCATTCCACATTTTCTCTGTGGACATTGGATTGGTTGTGTCCATTGCACACCTATGTCAAGTGAGGGCTTAGATTCCACATGGGTACTGGATGCACTCTTCCCGCTTCTAGTTGTAGACACTCTAGGCTCCATGTTGTGGTGGTTGACCTTCTTCAACTCCATGTTAGCTGAGTGGAGTAAGTCCAATAAGTCAAAGTGTAGGAGCTGAAGTCTGTTGAGGCTTTGGGCCTGGGTGTCATATTATCAGTCCAGAGATTCAAATCCCCTACATATATCTTAAACCCAGCACCAACTACAATTCCAATAAAGTAGCATGCAAGTCTTGTGAAAAGAGATCCCCTCTGAGTCCATTTCCATCACGCAGAGACACCAGCTCCAAAGAAGGGCCATCTGTCATGGCAGTGAACCCCTTCTGCCATGACCATAGAACCCGTGGGTCTCTTTATCCCTCAAAAGAACCAATACCTGGGGTTGTATCTACCTTATCTGTCTCTTAGACTCTGTTCAGTTGTACATAGGGCTATTCCTCCTGACAACCTCCAGACTCTTTTTTAGAGACTCACAGCCTTATAATCTCATTTCTCCTTTCCATTTCCCCCTTACATTAGGTCAAACCGCTTCCCGAAGTCATGTTATTATATGTAGACAGGTATATTCTGCTGTTCCGCATTGAATCTTTAATTCAAGGTCATTTTCTAGTTGCTTCTTCAGCTGGTATGTGGTAGTGATCCCTCGGTGCCAGGGAGGCTCATCCCTGGGTGTCGTGTCCCACGCTGGGGGGAATGCATCACATCTACATGCTGAGTTTGGCTGTGAGAGTGGCCACATTTGAGTAACATGAAGGCTGTCAGGAGGAAACCCCCAGGCACAATGCTACTCTAGGCCTTGTTCTTATTGCAGGTGCATAGGCTCAAAAGTGTAGCCATTAGTATCAAGATCTCATGTGCTTTTTAGTCATTTGTATTTCTTCTTTGGATAAGTGTCTGTTCTAATATTTTTCCCATTTTTTAAAAGGGTTGTTGTCTTTTTATTTTCAAGATACAGGAGTTCTTTATATATGCAGGATTTAAGTCTCCTATCAGATACATGGTTACCAAATATTTTCTCCCATTGTGTAGGCTCTCTTTTCAATTTCCTGACAAAATCCTTTGAGGTGAAGAAGGCTTTAATTTTGAGGAAGTCCCATTTATGTATTTGTTCTTTGGCTGCTCATGCTTTGAATGTGAAGTTCATGAAGCCATTTCCTATTACAAGTTCCTGTAGAAGGTCCCCTACTTGTTTTCCAAGGTCTTTATGGTCTTGGCTCTTATATTTAGGTCTTTGATCCATCTTGAGCTGATTTTTTGTGTAAGGTGTGAGTTGGTAATCCTCTTTCATTCTTTTACATAGGGATATCCAGTTCTCAAGGCACCATTTGGAGAAGAGGCCATTCTCTCCCAATTGAGTTGGTTTGGTGACCTTGTTGAATATTATATGACTGTATATATGAGGATCTATATCAGAACTCTCAATTCAGTTCCATTGGTCAGTGTGTCTATCCTTGTGCCAATACCATGCTGTTTTCACTACTGTAGTTTTGTAGTATGTTTTGAAGACAGTTAGTGTGATTCCTCTAATTCCATTTTTCTTTTTCAATATATCTTTGGCTATGCAGGACCTCTTTCCTTTCTGAATAAATTACATAGTTAGTTTTTCTAGTTCATTAAAGAACACTGTGGGGAAACGGACTTTGGCCCAGTGGTTAGGGCATCCGTCTACCATATGGGAGGTCCGTGGTTCAAACCCCGGGCCTCCTTGACCCGTGTGCAGCTGGCCCATGCACAGTGCTGATGCACGCAAGGAGTGCCGCACCATGCAGGGGTGTCCCCCGTGTAGGGGAGCCCCACGCGCAAGGAGTGCACCCCGCAAGAAGAGCCGTCCAGCGCAAGAGAAAGTGCAGCCTGCCCAGGAATGGCACCGCCCACACTTCCCACCGCTGATGACAACAGAAGCGGACAAAGAAACAAGACGCAGCAAAAAGACACAGAAAGCAGACAACCGGGGGAGGGGAGGGGAATTAAATAAATAAAAATAAATATTTTAAAAAAAATAAAGAACACTGTGTTGATTTTTATTGGGATTGCATTAAATGTACAGATCAGCTTTGGTCAGATAGACATCTTAATAATATTTAGTCTTCCTATCCATGAACAGGGAATATTCTTCATTTATTTAGGTCTTCTTTGATTTCCTTGAACAGTGTTGTGTAGTTCTCTGTGTATAAGTATTTTACCTCTTAAATTTATTCCTAGGTATTTGATTTTTTTATTTACTACTGTGAATGGTATTTGTTTCTTGATTTCCTCCTCAGATTTCTCATTATTGGTGTACAGAAATGCTACTGATTTTTGCTCATTGAACTTGCAACTTTATTGAACTCATTTATGAATTCTAGAAGCTTTCTTGTAGACTTCTCAGGGTTTTCTATGTATAGGTTCATGTCATCTTCAAATAATGGAATTTTGACTTCTTCCTTTCCATTTGGATGCCTTTTATATCTTTTTCTTGTCTCAGTGCTCGGGCAAGTACTTCTAATACCATATTAAATAGAAGGGGCGATCCTGGGCATCTTGTCTTGTTCCTGATCTTAGAGGGAAAGATTTTAGGATTTCACCATTGTAAATGATTTTAGCTGTACGTTTTTCATATATACCCTTTATCTTGTTCAGAAAATTTCCTTCTATTCCAATTTTTGCAGTGTTTTTATCAAGAAAGGCTGCTGTATTTTCTCAAATGTTTTTTCTGCACCTATAGGTATGTTCATGTGATTTTTTGCCTTCAATCTGTTTATATGGTGTATTACATTAATTGATTTTTTATGTTGAACCGTCCTTGCATTCCAGAAATATATCCCACTTGGTCATGGTGTATAATTCATTTAATGTGTTGTTGAATATAATTACCAAGTATTTTGTTGAGGATTTTTGTGTCTAGGTTCATTAGAGAGATTGGTCTGTACATTTCTTTTCTTGTGGTGTCTTTATTTGGCTTCGGTACTAGGATAATGTTGGCATCAAAGAATGAGTTACGCAGTGTTCCTTCTGTTTCAATTTTTTGGAAGAGTTTCACCAAGATTGTTGTTACTTCTTTCTGGAATGTTTCATAGAATTCACCTGTGAAGCCATCTCACCCAGGGCACTTCTTAGTTGGGAGGTTTTTAATGACCAATTCTATCTCTTCACTTCTGATGAGTTTGCTGAGATAGTCAATTTCTTCTTTCATCACTGTAGGCTGCTTATGGGTTTCTAGGAATTTGTCCATTTCCTGTAAATTGTTGTTCTTGTTGAAATATAGTTTCAAAGTATCCTCTTATGATAGTGTTTATTTCTGTATGGTCAGTGGTAATTTCTCCTTTCTCATTTCTTCTTTGTGTAGCTGCATCTTCTCTCTTTTTTTCTTTATTAGTCTAGCTAAGGGTTTGTTAACTTTACTGATTTCAAAGAACCAGCTCTTGTTTTTTTTTTATTGATTTTGTAATAATATTACATTAAAAATATATATGTGAGGTCCCATTCAACCTCACCCCCCCCAGCCCACCTCTCCCCCCCCCCCCCAGCAACACTCGTTCCCATCATCATGACACATCCATTGGATTTGGTAAGTACATCTTTGGTCACCTCTGCACCTCATAGTCAATGGTCCACATCATGGCCCATACTCTCCTCCATTCCATCCAGTGGGCCCTCTGAGGATTTACAATGTCCGGTGATTGCCTCTGAAGCACCATCCAGGGCAGCTCCATGTCCCAAAGACTCCTCCACCTCTCATCTCTTCCTGCCTTTCCCCATACCCATCATCCACCATGTCCACTTTTCCCAATCCAATGCCACCTCTTCTATGTGGACATTGGATTGGTTGTGTCCATTGCACCTCTATGACAAGAGGAGGCTCAGATTCCACATGGATGTTGGATGCAATCCTCCCACTTTCAGTTGTAATCACTCTAGGCTCCATGGTGTGGTGGTTGTCCTTCTTCAACTCCATCTTAGCTGAGTGTGATAAGTCCAATAAATCATATTGTAGGTGCTGGAGTCTGTTGAGGCTCAGGACCTGGCTATCACATTGTCAGTCCAGAGATTCAAATGCGCTAAATATATCTTAAACCCCAACATTAACTGCACCTCCATCACCTTAGCATGAAAGTCTTATGAAGGAAGATCCCATCTGAGTCCAGATTCATCACACATAAACACCAGTTCCAAAAAGGGGCCATCTGACCTGGTAGTTAACCCCATCGGCCATGACCATAACTCCCATGGGTCTCTTTAGCCCTTGAAGGAACCGATATCTGGGGGTTGTATCTGCTTTATCTGTCTCTCTGACTCTGCTCAGTTGTGCATGAGGGCAATCCTTCTGCCAGCCTCCAGACTCTTTTTTAGAAACTCGTAGCCATATAAACTCATTTCTCTTTTCCATTTCCCCCTTACTTTAGGTCAAACAGCATTTTAAAGTCATGTTATTTTATGTAGACAGGGATATTCTGCTGATCCACATTGAACCTTCCGTATAAGGTCATTTTCCAGTTGCATCATCAGTTGGTAGTTGATAGTGGTCCCTCGTTGCCAGGGAGGCTCATCCCCGGGTGTCATGTCCCACGCTGGGGGGAAGGCATTGCATTTACATGCTGAGTTTGGCTTCGAGACTGGCCACATTTGAGTAACATGAATGCTGACAGGAGGAAATTCCCAGGCACAATGTTGCTCTAGGCCTTATTCTTATTTTAGGCTTATCAGCTCACAAGCATAGTCATTAGCATCAGGGGCTCACTGTTGAACCCTCACTCCCTCCCAGTCCCCGCCACTGTACCTGGGAGACTATCGCTGCTCCCCTAGGGACCACGACAGAACACCATTGGCCAGGAACCCAGTACCCCCCCTGCTGTGGTTTTTAATTGTTGCCACTATGAGTACATCCAAACATTACCATGCACCATGGACATATGTTCTGTACAGCTCCCTGTCAGCCATATATTACCTGTCATTGGTATCCCATACCAGTATCCCTCCATTGCCATTGTTGAAACACTCTGTGATCCAGAACTCCTCGAAATTTGAAGCCCAATATAATGTCATGGTCCCTTACTAGGGAATGGCATAAAGTGATGGATTTAAAGGTTAGATAAAGAACTTGGATAAAGTTAGATAAAGAACTTAGATAAAGAATGTTGACTTGAAAAAATTCTACATCCTATCTTTCCCCCCCCCCCCCCTAATTATTCAGCTTCTCTTCACAGGAGTCCTAGACCACAGCAATGCATATATATAATATACAGCACTCCCATACATCCACCACAAAACCTTTTTCCTTCCACAGCGATACTCTTACACCCTATTCATATCATATTTACTTAACGTGATGTACAGAGTCTGAGACATTAGCTTTCTAACAAGGTGACATCTGTGCTTACATTATGGTGCATACTTTAGGATATACAGTTCTTTACATTCTTAGTTATCCTATGTTTTACATTATGGTTTACATTATCAGTCTGTCATCTCCTATATGTTATGGTGTAATATTACATGTTTTATATCCATCCTTGTGTACTCTCAAGAAACTCCTCTCTTATCCCCCATTTACCTTGGTTCCACACATTTAACATCCATTTTCCCTTCCACCTTGGTGCCCACAGTGACAGCCAACCTCCGTTTCCTGAGGAGCCACTTCCAGAGATAGATGGAATAGTGTTCAGGGCTTAACTTGCTCAACTGCCCCAATGCCCTGGGAGCCACCCTTTCTCTCGAGGGATACAGTTCCCTCTATTTGGTGGCATTAGTCCTCCCCAGGATGTGGGTCCACCCCCACTCTCACTACTTGGGTTTCTACCCCATGGTGACACCCACTCTGGTAGAATGAGCATTTAGACATTCCCCAGGAGCCCGTCCTGCATCAGACCCTCCCCTCTGAGCATTCTAAACAGGTAACCCTCTTTATTATATTTTGATATGATTTTCTCGGCATTTTACTCTCCACCAATACCTGACCCTCTCCTGTGTTCATATGCTACCCCTCCCTCCCCCCACTTTTGGGCAATGTTACCCATCCGTCCCTCCCCAGCCACCCTCTAACCCCCAAAGCCCCAACCAAAGGCAACCCCTTGCCCCCCTTTTATCTCTTCTTTGTGTTCATACTTACCACCATCTCGTCTTAAATTCCACCCCTGCAGACATCAGCTCATATCCTTCCTCCACCCTCCGATTTCCTGTAAGCCTATCGTTCAATCTCTTGCTATCTAAGGCAGCTTGTTTATTTCATATCATTGAGGTCATGTAGTATTTGTCCTTCAATGTCTGGGTTGCTTCACTCAACATAAGGTTCTCAAGATTCATCCATGTTATCACATGTGTTTGTATTGTGTTTGTTCTTACAGCCGAGTAGTATTCCATTGTGTGTATATACCACATTTTATTGATCCACTCATCTGTTGGTGGGCATTTGGGTTGATTCCAACTTTTGGCAATACTGAACAATGCTGCTATGAACATTGGTGTACATATATCTGTTTGTGTCCTTGTTTTCAGTTCTGCTGGGTATATACCCAGCAGTGGTATTGCTGGGTCATATGGCAAATCTATGGCTAGTTTTTTGAGAAAACGCCATACTGTCCTCCAGAACGGTTGGATCCTTCTGCATTCCCACCAGCAGTGGATGAGTGTTCCCCTTCCTTCACATCCTCTCCAGCACTTGTATTCTTCTGTTTTTTTCATAGCTGCCAATCTTATGGGTGTAAGATGGTATCTCATTGTAGTTTTGATTTGCATTTCCCTGATAGCTAGAGATTTGGAACATTTTTTCATGTGCTTTTTTGCCATTTGTATTTCTTCTTCGGAGAAGTGTCTGTTTAAGTCTTTTTCCCATTTTTTAAATGGGTTGTTTATCTTTTTATTTTCAAGATACAGAAGTTCTTTATATATGCACGTTATAAGTTTCTTATCAGATATATGATTGCCAAATATTTTCTCCCACTGTGTGGGCTCCCTTTTTACTTTCTTGACAAACTCCTTTGAGGTGCAGAAGGCTTTAATTTTGAGGTAGTCCCATTTATCTATTAGTTCTTTTGCTGCTCGTGCTTTTGGTGAGATATTCATAAATCCATTTCCTATTACAAGGTCCTGTAGATGTTTCCCTACACTGCTTTCTAAGGTTTTTATTGTCTTGGCTCTTATATTTAGGTCTTTGATCCATCTTGAGTTGATCTTTGTATAGGGTGTGAGATGGTAATCCTCTTTCATTCTTCTACATATGGCTATCCAGTTCTCCAGACACCATTTGTTGAATAGGCCACTCTCTCCCAGTTGAGAGGGTTTGGTGCCTTTATCGAATATTATGTGGCTGTATATGTGAGGTTCTATATCAGAGCTTTCAATTCGATTCCATTGGTCTATGTATCTCTCCTTATGCCAATACCATGCTGTTTTCACCACCGTAGCTTTGTAGTATGTTTTGAAGTCAGGTAGTGTGATTCCTCCAATTTCATTTTTCTTTTTCAGTATGTCTTTGGCTATTCGGGGTCTCTTTCCTTTCCAAATAAATTTCATAGTTAGTTTTTCTAGTTCCTTAAAGAAGGCTGCGTTGATTTTTATTGGGATTGCATTGAATGTGTAGATCAGTTTTGGTAGGATAGACATCTTAATAATGTTCAGTCTTCCTATCCATGAACAAGGAATAGTCTTCCATTTATTTAGGTCTTCTTTGATTTCCTTGAATAATCTTGTATAGTTCCCGGTGTATAAGTTCTTTACCTCTTTAGTTAAATTTATTCCTAAGTATTTGATTTTTTTATTTACTATTGTGAATGGTATTTGTTTCTTGATTTCCTCCTGATCTTGCTCATTATTGGTGTACAGAAATGCTACTGATTTTCGCGCATTGATCTTATAACCTGCGACTTTACTAAACTCATTTATGAGTTCTAGAATCTTCGTTGTAGATCTCTCAGGGTTTTCTATGTATAGGATCATGTCATCTGCAAATAATGAAATTTTGACTTCTTCCTTTCCAATTTGAATGCCTTTTATTTCTGGTTCTTGCCTCAGTGCTCGAGCAAGTACTTCTAAGACAATGTTAAATAGGAGCGGAGACAGTGGGCATCCTTGTCTTGTTCCTGAGTTTAGAGGGAAGGAGTCTAGGATTTCTCCATTGTAAACAATATTGGCTTTAGGTTTTTCATATATACTCTTTATCATGTTCTAAAAATTTCCTTGTATTCCAATCTTTTGGAGTGTTTTTATCAAGAAAGGGTGCTGTATTTTGTCAAATGCTTTTTCTGCATCAATAGATATAATCATGTGATTTTTTTCCTTCAATCTGTTTATATGGTGTATTACGTTGATTGATTTTCTTATGTTGAACCATCCTTGCATACCTGGGATGAATCCCACTTGGTCGTGGTGTATAATACGTTTAATGTGTTGTTGAATACGATTAGCAAGTATTTTGTTAAGTATTTTTGCGTCTAGATTCATTAGAGAAATTGGTCTGTAATTTTCCTTTCTTGTGATGTCTTTGTTTGGCTTTGGTACTAGGGTAATGTTGGCATCATAGAAGGAGTTGGATAATGTTCTTTCTGTTTCGATTTTTTGGAATAGTTTCAGCAGGATTGGTGTCAGTTCTTTCCGGAATGTTTTGTAGAATTCACCTGTGAAGCCATCTGGCCCTGGGCTCTTCTTAGTTGGGAGATTTTTAATAACTGATTCTATCTCTCTGCTTGTGATTGGTTTGTTAAGATCATCAATTTCTTCTTTCGTCAATATGGGCTGCTTATGTGTTTCTAGGAATTTGTCCATTTCCTCTAGATTGTCATTTTTGTTGGAATATAGTTTTTCAAAATATCCTCTTATGATAGTCTTTATTTCTGTGGGGTCAGTGGTGATATCGCCTTTCTCATTTCTTATTTTGTGTATTTGCATCTTCTCTCTTTTTTTCTTTGTTAGTGTTGCTAAAGGCTTGTCAATTTTGTTAATCTTCTCAAAAAACCAGCTCTTGGTCTTGTTTATCTGTTCAAGTGCTTTCTTATTTTCTATTTCATTTAGTTCTGCTCTTATCTTTGTTATTTCCTTCCTTCTTCTTCCTGTTGGGTTACTTTGTTGTTGTTTTTCTAATTCCTTCAAATGTGCAGTTAGTTCTTCAATTTTTGCTCTTTCTTCTTTTTTGATATATGAATTTATGGCTATAAACTTCCCTCTCAGTACTGCTTTTGCTGCATCCCATAAATTTTGGTATGTTGTGTTATCATTATCATTTGTTTCAAGGTAGTCATTGATTTCTTTTGAGATTTCCTCTTTGACCCACTGTTTTTCTAAGAGTGTGCTGTTTAATTTCCAAATCGTGGTGTGAAATCTGGGCTTCTGTCCCTTGCAAATCTCCAGCTTGACTCCACTGTGGTCAGAGATAATGTTTTGTATGATTTCAATCTTTCTGAATTCGTTCAGCCTTTCTTTGTGGCCTAGCATATGATCTATCTTGGAGAATGATCCATGTGCACTTGAGAAAAATGTATATCCTGCTGTGTTTGGGTGTAGCGATCTATATATATCTATTAGATCCAGCTCCTCTAATATACTATTCAGATGTTTTGTTTCTTTGGTGATTCTCTTTTGAGATGTTCTGTCCAGAGTTGATAGTGATGTATTAAAATCTCCCACTATAATTGTAGATGTATCTATTCTTTCACTTAGTTTTTCCAGCATTTGCCTGACGTATTTAGAGGCACCCTTGTTAGGGGCATAGATATTTATGATTGTTCGATCTTCTTGACAGATTTTCCCTTTGACTAAAATGTAGTATCCTTCTTTGTCTCTCACAATTGTTTCACATTTAAAGTCTATTTTGTCTGATATTAATATAGCTACTCCTGCCTTTTTTGGTTATTGTTGGCTTGTATGATTGTTTTCCAGCCATTCACTTTCAATCTCCATGCGTCTCTGGGTCTAAGATGTGTCTCTTGTAGACAGCATACAGATGGGTCATATTTCCTTATCCAATGTCCCAGTCTGAATCCTTTGATAGGTGAGTTTAATCCATTGACATTCAGTGTTATTACTGTCAAGGAATTATTTGTGCTAGCCATATTTTGATTGGATTTGTGTTTGTCATATTTTGTTTGTATATTTTTTTTGTCTTTTTTTGTTATTGTTGTTGGTCTTATACTCTCCTCCAACTCTGCCTTTCCTGTTTTTTCCTTTCTTCCTGTAGAACTCCCTTTAGAATTTCTTGAAGGGGAGGTTTCTTGTTGGTATACTCTTTCAGTTTCTGTTTGTCTGCGAATATTTTGAACTCTCCATCATGTTTGAATGCTAATTTAGCTGGATAGAGTATTCTTGGTTGGAAGTTTTTTTCCTTTAGTACCTTGACTATATCATACCACTGCCTTCTTGCCTCCATGGTTTCAGAAGAGAAATCAGCACTTAATCTAATTGAGCTTCCCTTGTATGTGATGGTTTTCTTTTCTCTTGCTGCTTTTAGGATTTTCTCTTTGTCTTGAGCATTGGATAATTTGACAAGTATATGTCTTGGGGTGGGCCTGTTTGGGTTTATGACTTGTGGAGTGCGCTGTGCTTCTTGTATATGTACATCTGTCTCTTTCAGTAGATTTGGGAAGTTTTCAGCCATTATTTCCTGCAGCATTCCTTCTGACCCCTTTCCCTTCTCTTCACCTTCTGGAATGCCTATAATACGTATGTTTGAGCGTTTTGCATTGTCATTCATGTCCCTAAATCCTAATTGGATTTTTTCTATCTTCTTATTGACCCCTTCTACTATCTGTTTGATTTCTGATGTACTGTCTTCCACATCACTAATTCTCTGCTCTGTCTCTTCTAGTCTGCTGATATTTCCTGCAAGTGTATTTTTGATTTCTTGAACTGTGGTGTTCATTCCCATCATATCTGTTATGTTTTTGCATATGTCTGCAATTTCCCCTCCAAGTGATGTCTTCATGTTGTTAACCTCTTTCATTACTGCATCAAATTTGTGTGTGATAAATGTTCTGAGATCTTTCATTGCTTGTGCCAAGTTTTGCTCCCCTTCGTGATTATTGGTTTGTTGATTGGATTCAGCCATGTTTTCCTGATTACTGGTTTGGTTTGTAGATTTTTGTTGCTTTCTGGTCATCTCTTTATCTTGACGGATTTAATCAGTTCCTTAGCTTCTTTGTCTGCTCTTGGAGGTTAATTAGCTGTTATTTTTGCATAGGTGTTATATCTTCTCTTTGTCACTTTTTTCTTCTTATTCTAGTTTCTTGTTGTTGGTTAAGTTCACTTTAAAGGAAAGTATTAGTGTTGGGGGAAGGCAATTGTGTAAGCAAGGGAAAAGTGTAAAGTAATATTGGTGATATATGTTAGCAAAGCACGAATATGAGATCTGGGAGGATGGAGGTTAGATTTATGTAAATTGTGTAGAGTTATAGCAGTAGGTAGAGTACCTATTATGAGGTAGGTGATTGAATATGGGAGGATTATGATATGAGCTTAAAAGCTATTGATTTCGTGAGAGAGGGAAAGAGAAAAAAAATGGTAATAGTTTCAAGAGTGGATAACAGACAGAAAACAAAACATAGGTATTAGAAGTTAAGACTTAGACCCTTCGTGGATCGAAGAAAGGGAGATGGGAGGTGGAATATGGGAGAGCCAGTAGATGGTGGCGGGTATCAAGATGTAGGGGGAAGAGGATAGTGCAGGTAGGCTAAATCAGTTCACACAGAAATGAGGCAGTGGAGGATGAGAAAACCCCAGCGAATGTGAGGTGATTCCTGCCGCACCTATTTTATAATTGAGTTAAAATAAACTAAGTAGAATATGAGGGACAAGAGGGAGAGAGACAACAGAAAAAGGGAAAGAAAGAAAAAAAAAGAAAGTGGGGGGGAAGGGACGAGAGGAAGAAAGTAGAAGGGGATGGGCAAGGGGTGGGGAACAGATAGGGGAATGAAAAAAAAAACAGATATGCACGACCCAGAATTAAAACACCCACTTCACAGCACCTACCACGAAAAAAAGCCTTAAATAACTGAGTAAAAGAAAGACTTTGGGGGATACGCTGTGAGAGAAGACTAGGGGATAATGCGGTGTTAGCAATCAGGAAATTGAAAAAAGTAAAGAATAAGTCAAAATGAAAATAAAAACAAAACAAAATGAAACGATAAGGAAAGAACGCCAACGTTGAAGGCTAGGGCACTTAAGGACCTCAGATGGACTTTAGTGCGTGATGGATTCAGGGATGGAAAGTCTGAGATATTGAGGTCTCAAGAGATGTGAGTCTCTGTGGTGTGGGCCACCAGATTTTAGGGAATTCAGACTTGGCACCCTCCAATCTGGTCTACAGGAAGCCTGGGAGCCCCGCAGTGTAATACAGCCCTCAGGGATCCCCTCAGCTGGGTGCCAGCCTTAAGGGGGAAGTCAGATCCGCAAACTTTATATTATGACTGAACCCTGCAATTCATTTACTTAGCTGGGCTTATTAGTATATTTCACTTCAGCTTTTAGACAGCTCCCGTCCTGTGATTCCAAACCTCTGCCACTAGAGGGCGCCTCTACACCACAGCCACTTTGCTAGTACAGATCTGAAGCCCGGCCTGTGACGCCGAAAACAGATTCGAAAATCGGATTTCCCAAGCTTCGCAAAATATTCCCTAATCTGCTTCCAGACGTATCCCCCTCCCTTGCCGCAGCCTAATACAACTTTCCGATTACGTCTCTTTATTGCCTACAGCCTATTTGGGTCGGAGACCCGCTGCCGGGCTTTTGGGGGCGGGGCTTCAGGCGGAAGCACTATTGTTTATTTTCGCAATCACAAGTTTCTCCCGCTTCACATCAAAGCACCGTCTATCTTCCCAAATCCCACTGCAAAGGCGACCCGTCGCATCAACCCGTGCACAGCTGGCCCAGAGCTCGTGAACTCCTCGACAGCTCAGAGCCGTGTAAAAGCGGTGCCGCTGGGCTGAACCGTGACTCCCCCCACGCCCAGCAGGGAGGAGCCCGCGCGGGTCTCACCCACAGGCAATAGAACCCAAACTATATCTACTAGACCAATCCTCTCCGTTACCTTTCCACCCAATCGATGTCCAGGCACTTCTGCCCTGCAAAAATCCCGAAAAAGCCCGACCTTGGAGAGCCTGCAGCCGCGCCCAACCGTCTCCTCCTTGGACCTACCGCAAAGTCAAGTTCACTCAGCGACCATCTTGCCTCCCTATCCCCCAGCTCTTGGTTTTGTTTAATTTTTCAAGTGATTCCTTAATTTCTATCTCATTTAGTTCTGCTCTTGTTTTTGTTATTTCTTTCTTTTTTCTTCCTTTGGGGTTACTTCATTGTTTTTTTTTTACTAATTCTTCCAAGTGTGCAGTTAGTTCTTCAATTTTAGCTCTTTCTTCTTTTTTGATGTATGAATTTATGACTATAAATTTTCCTCTTGGTACTGCTTTTGCTGCATTAAATAAATTTTGATATGTTGTGTTATCATTTTCATTAGTTTCAAGGCAGTTACTGATTTCTTTTGAGATTTCCTCCTTGACTCACTGTTTTTCCATGAGTGTGCTATTTAACTTACATATCTTGGTGTGAAATCTCCACCTCTAGCCTTTGCAGATTTCCAGCTTCACTCCACTGTGGTCAGAGCAATTATTGTGTATGATTTTTATCTTTCTGAATTCATTGAGACTTTCTTTTTGGTCTAGCATATGGTCTATCTTGGAGAATGATCCATGTGCACTTGAGAAGAATGTATATCCTGCTGTATTTGGGTGTAATGTTTTGTATATGTCTATTAGGTCCATCTCCTCTGATATACTGTTCAAAGTTTCTGTTTCTTTATTGATTCTCTTTTGAGATGTTCTGTCCAAAGTGGATAGCAGTGCATTAAAGTCCCCCACAAGTACTGTATATTGTATATACGAATTACTGTGATCTAAGGCTCTTGTGAAGAGAAACTCAATAATTAGGAAAAAAGTAAAGAAAAATATAGGATGTAGAACTTTTCCAAATCAATATGTATTCTATATTTAACCTTTAAACTCATCGCTATATTCCATTTTACTAGTAAGGGAACCTGCCATTATATTGGGCTTCACTTTTCAGGAAGTTTTGGATCACAGAGTGGTACAACAATGGCAGCGGAGGAATACTGGTATGGGATGTTATTGACAGGCGATAAATGGTTGACAGGGAGTAATACAGTGCATGTGTCCAGGGTGCATGGAAATGTTTGGATATACACATAGTGGAAACAATTAAAAACAACAGCTGGGGGGGTACTGGGTTACTGGCAGGGGGGGATGGTCTCTGTCATGGTCCCTAGGGGAGCAGCAGCAGTCCCCCAGGTGCAACGGTAAAAGGAAGGAATGAGGGTCCAACAGTGATCCCCTGATACTAATGACTATGCTTGTGAGCCTATACACCTGAAATAAGAATGAGGCCTAGAGCAACACTGTGTCTAAGAGTTCCCTCCTGACAGCCTCCGTGTTACTCAAATGTGGCCAGTCTCAAAGCCAAACTCAGCATGTAAATGCACTGCCTTCCCCCCAGCATGGGACATGACACCCAGGATGAGCCTCCCTGGCACCGAGGTATCACTACCAAGTACCAGCTGATGATATAACTAGAAAATGACCTTAAACTAAAGGTTCAACGTGGACCAGCAGAATATCTCTGTCTACATATAATAACAGGAGTTAAAAATGCTGTTTGACCTAAAGTAAGGGAGAAATGGAAAAGACAGATGAGTTCATATGGCTATGAGTTTCTAAAAAAGAGTCTGGAGGTTGTCAGAAGGATTGCCCTTATGCACACCTGAGCAGAGTCTCAGAGACAAATAAAGTAGATACAACCCCAGATATTGGTCCTTTTGAGGGCTAAAGAGAACCACAGGTTCTATGGTCATGGCAGATGGAGTTCACTGCCATGCCAGTTGGCCCTTCTTTGGAGCTGGTGTTTCTGCGTGATGGAGCTGGACTCAGATGGGATCTCTTTTCACAAGACTTTCATTCTACTGTACTGGAATTGTAGATGGTGCTGGAGCTTAAGATATATCTAGGGGATTTGAATCTCTGGACTGACAATATGATAGCCAGGCCCTGACCTCAATAGACTTCAGCTCCTACACTCTGATTTATTGGACTTACACCAATCAGCTAACATGGAGTTGAAGAATGTCAACCACCACACCATGGAGCCTAGAGTGTCTACAACTGAAAGCAGGAGGATTGCATCCAATATACATGTGGAATCTAAACCCCCTCTTGACATAGATGTGGAATGGACACAACCAAGCCAAGGTCCACAGGAAGGAGGAATACAGTAAGGATCAGAGTGGACTTAATGATATTCTATTCATGAACTATTGTGGTTAATAATTGAGAAAATGTGGCATTGATGTGGAAAAAGTGGCCACGGTGGCTGCTGGGTGCGGGGAATGGGAGGAAGAGAAGAGATGTGGAGGCACTCTCGGGACTTGGAGCTGTCCTGGGTGGTGCCCCAGGGACAATTGCCAGATGTTGTATGTCCTCCCATGGCCCACTGAATGGAATGTGGGAAAGTGTGGGCTATGGTGTGGAACACGGGACATGGGGTGCAGTGATGCCCGGAGATGTACTCACCAGATGCAATGGATGTGACATGATGATGGGGGAGAGTGTTATTGTGGGGGGAGTGGTGGGGTGGGGGTGGTGGTGGCGAATGGAGACCTCATATTTTTTTAATGTAATATCTTTTTAAAAAATGAATAAATTGAGTAGAATTTGGGGGAAAAAAGTCCCCCACTATAATTGTAGAAGCATCTATTCTTTCACTTAGCTTTACCAGTGTTTGCCTCATGTAGTTGGAGACACCTTTGTTAGGAGCATAAATTTTATGATTGTTCTTCTTGAAAGATTATCCCTTTCACTAATATGTAGTGTCCATCTTTGTCTCTCACAATCATTTTGCACTTAAAATCTATTTTGTCTGATATTGATATAGCTACTCCTGCCCTCTTTTCACTATTGTTTGCTTGTAAGATTGCCTGTAAGATTTCCAGCCATTCACTTTCAACCTCCTTGAATCCCTGGGTCTAAGATGTGTTTCTTGCAGACAGCATATAGATGGGTCATATTTTCTTATCCAATCTTCCAGTCTAAGGCTTTTGGCAGGTGAGTTTAATCCATTGACATTCATTGTTATTACTTTCAAGGAATTATTTATATTAGTCATATTTTCTTTGTATTTGTGTTTGTCATATTTTGTTTTGTTTTTTCTCTTTTTGTTCTTTATTGCTCTTACACTCTCCTCCAACTCTGCCTCTCCTGTTTTTTTTTTCTTTCTTCCTGCAAAACTCCCTTTAGTATTTTTTGAAGGACAGGATTCTTGTTGGCATACTCTCGTATTTGCTGCTTATCTGTGAATATTTTGAGCTCTCCATCATTTTTGAATGCTAGCTTTGCTGGGTAGAGTATTCTTGGCTGGAAATTTTTTCTTTAGATACCTTGAGTATATTATATGACTGCCTTCTTTCCTCCATGATTTCAGATGAGAAATCAGCACTTAATCTTATAGAGCCTCCTTTGTATGTGATGGTACTCTTTTCTCTTGCTGCTTTTAGAATTTTCTCTTTGTCTTGAGCATTGGATAATTTGACAAGCATATGTCTTGGGGTATGCCTGTTGAGATTTATGCTGTTTTGGGTGTGTTTTTCTTCCTGGACATGTACGTCCATCTCCTCAGTAGATTTAGGACGTTTTCAGACATTATTTCCTCCAACACCCCTTTTGTCCCCTTTCCCTTTTCTTCTTCTGGGATGCCTATAATATGTATGTTTGCACATTTTTCATTGTCATTCTGGTCCCTAAGTCCCTGCTGGATTTTTTCATTTTATCAATCAGTTCTACTATCTGTTTGATTTCAGATGTACTGTCTTCCACATTACTAATTCTCTCCTCTGCCTCTTCAAATCTGCTGTTATTTGCTGAGATTGTATTTTTGATTTCTTGAATTGCACTGTTCATCACCATCATACTCGTTATCTTTTTGCATACAATTACAATTTCTTCTGTATTCTCTCTAAATGTTTTCTTCATATTCTTAATTTCTTCATTCTCTTCATCAAATTGGTCACTAATATATGTTTTGAGAGCTTTAATTACTTATTTGATGTTCTGCTCCTCTTCCTGGTTTTTAGTTTGCTCATTGGATTGGGTCATATTTTCCTGATTATTGGTTTGGTTTGTCATTTTTTGTTGTTGTCTTTTTATCATTTTATCTTGACAGGTTTAATGAGTTCTTTGGACTCCTTGTCTAGTCTTTGGTTTAATTAGTTCTTGTTTTTGCATATGTGTTACGTCTTCTGTTTCTTACCTTATTATTCTTATTCTATTTGCTTGTTGCTGGCTAAGTTCACTTGAAGGAAAATACTAGGGCCAGGGAAAGCAAAATAAGTAAGAAAAGAAAATGTATAGTAGTAGTATTGATAGTAAGTGTTAACAGAGAATCCATGTGAGATCTAGGAGAATGGATATTAGACTCATATAAGCTGTGTAGTTATAACAGTAAGTAAAGTAGAGTACCTATAATGAGACAGTCAACTGAATATGAGGGGAATATAGTGTGAATTAAAAGGCCAGTGTTGAGATGGCGAGGCTGGCAAGATGGTGGCTGCATGAGCTTGCCTGGTAGTGTCTCTGCAGGGGGCGGCTGGGCAGCGTTGAAGGCTCTTTAGGACCGCACTGTTTCGGGGATTTTTGCTGGTTGGAAGGTGTCTGGACGTCAATTCAGTGGGAAGGTAACAGAGAGGATACGTCTATAATATATAAACGGAGATCCCAGCTGGGCGCGGGAAGTTCCCTCCTTGGGTGGGCGGAGCCACGGTAGTGGGCGCTCTTGCAGCTCCGGAGCCGCGGCGGCCAGGGTTTTTGTTTTTTTTTCCTTTATCTGGAGGCTTTGCGGTGCTGAGAAATTCGCAGATACTGTGCTGGCTGGTGGGGGATTGTTGGGACAAGACTCCTTGGCGGATTGATTTGGGGAGACAGACGGTGTTTTCTTGTGAAGCGGGGGACGTTTTAGTCGCCGGACAGGGGGGGAAGCGCTTCCGCCTGGAGCCCCATCCCCACAGGTCCGGCTGCCGATCTGCAATGGAACTGGATTTTGAGCAATAAGGGGACACAATTGGGAGACTGTTGTAGGGTGCAGTGAGGGAGGAGGACACATCTGGAAGCTGATTGGGGAATATTTTGCGAAGTTTGGGATTTCGGATCTTAGAGTCTGTTTTCCGCGTTTCCAGCTGAAGCCCACCCCACCCGGTGGGGCTTGGGATCTGGGTCATTGAACGGGCCGTGGTGTAGAGGCGCCCTCAAGTGGCCGTTGCGTGGGAGCACAGGGAGCGAGCTGTCCAAAGGCTGATACCCTGAGGAGTAGGTGAATTTCAGGGATTAGACATTCAATTTAGAATTCGTGGATCTGGCTTCCCCCACGGGGCTGGCACCCAGCTACGGGGATCCCTGAGGGCTGTGTTGCACTGCGGGGCTCCTAAGCTTTCCGTGGACCAGATTTGAGGTTCCCAGGTCTGGATCCCCTGGACTCTGGCGGTCCACACCCCAGACTCACACCTCTTGAGTCTTCAGTGTCTCAGACTTTCCACCCCTGAATCCATCACACTCTGGGGTCTACCTGGGATCCTTGAGTGCTTTGGACCTTAACGTTTGTGTTTTATCTATATTGGTTCATATTGTTTTGTTTTTATTTTCACTTTATCTTATTTTTTACTCTTTTTGACGCCCTGATTGCTAATATTGCATTATCCCCTAGTCTTTTCTCCTAGCGTGTCCCCCAAAGTCCTTTTTTTTTATATACAGTTATTTAGGGGTTTTTTTGGTTGTTGTTTTAGATAGTGTTGCAAATGTGACACGTGTATACCTGTATCACTCTTCCCCCTATCTGTTCCCCACCGTTTGCTTATCCTCTTTTTCTTTCTTCCTTTCTTCTTGTCTTTCTTTTTTTCTTTATTATAATCAGTTTTTTTTTTCAGTTTTCTCTTTCCCTCTTGTCCCTCATTTTCCACTTATTTTATTTTAATTCAAGTACACAATAGGTGCTACAGGGAACACCTCACATTTGCTGGGTTTTCCCATCCTCCACTGCCTCATTTCTGTGTGAACTGATTTAGGTTACCTACACTATCCCCCTTCCCCTGCATCTTGATATCCACTATCATCTACTGTCTCTACTATATTCCAACCCCCACCTCCCATTCTTTGATCCACAAAGTGTCTAATTCTTAATTTCTAATACCTTTGCTCTGTTTTCTGTCTGTTATCCACTCTTGAAACTATTACCTTTCTTTTCTTTTTCCCTCTCTCATGAAAACAATAGCTTTGTAGTTCATACCATATTCCGCCCATATTCAGTCATCTACTTCAAAAAAGGTACTCTACCTACAGCTATAACTCTGTACAATCTGCATGAATCTAACCTCCATCCTCCCAGATCTCATATTCTTGCTTTGTTAACATACATTACAAATACTACTTTACACTTTTCCCTTGCTGACACAATTGCCTTTCCCCAACACTAATACTTTCTTCTAAAGTGAACTTAACCAACAACAAGTAACTTGAATAAGAAGAAAAAAGTGACAAAGAGAAGATATAACACCTATGCAAAAATAACAACTAATTAACCTCCAAAAGCAGACAAAGAAGCTAAGGAACTGATTAAATTCGTCAAAATAAAGAGATGACCAGAAAGCAACAAAAATCTACAAACCAAACCAATAATCAGGAAAACATGACTGAATCCAATCAACAAACCAATAATCACAAAGGGGAGCAAAACTTGGCACAAGCAATGAAAGAACTCAGAACATTTATCACCGACAAATTTGATGCAGTAATGAAAGAAGTTAACAACATGAAGACATCACTTGGAGGGGAAATTGCAGACATACGCAAAAACATAACAGATATGATGGGAATGAACACCACAGTTCAAGAAATCAAAAATACACTTGCAGCAAATATCAGCAGACTAGAAGAGACAGAGCAGAGAATTAGTGATGTGGAAGACAGTACATCAGAAATCAAACAGATAGTAGAAGGGGTCAATAAGAAGATAGAAAAAATCCAATTAGGATTTAGGGACATGAATGACAATGCAAAACGCTCAAACATACGTATTATAGGCATTCCAGAAGGTGAACAGAAGGGAAAGGGGTCAGAAGGAGTGTTGCAGGAAATAATGGCTGAAAACTTCCCAAATCTACTGAAAGAGACAGATGTACGTATCCAAGAAGCACAGCGCACTCCACAAGTCATAAACCCCAACAGGCCCACCCCAAGACATATACTTATCAAATTATCCAAAGCTCAAGACAAAGAGAAAATCCTAAAAGCAGCAAGAGAAAAGAAAACCATCACATACAAGGGAATCTCAATTAGATTAAGTGCTGATTTCTCTTCTGAAACCATGGAGGCAAGAAGACAGTGGTATGATATAGTCAAGGTACTAAAGGAAAAAAACTTCCAACCAAGAATACTCTATCCAGCTAAACTAGCATTCAAACATGAAGGAGATTTCAAAATATTCACAGACAAACAGAAACTGAAAGAGTATACCAACAAGAAACCTCCCCTTCAAGAAATTCTAAAGGGAGTTCTGCAGGAAGAAAGGAAAAAACAGGAAAGGCAAAGTTGGAGGAGAGTATAAGACCAACAACAACAAAAAAGACAAAAAAATATATACAAACAAAATATGACAAACACAAATCCAATCAAAATATGGCTAACACAAATAATTCCTTGATAGTAATAACACTGAATGTCAACGGATTAAACTCACCTATCAAAAGATTCAGACTGGGACATTGGATAAGGAAATATGACCCATCCATATGCTGTCTACAAGAGACACATCTTAGACCCAGAGACGCATGGAGATTGAAAGTGAATGGCTGGAAAACAATCATACAAGCTAACAATAACCAAAAAAAGGCAGGAGTAGCTATATTAATATCAGACAAAATAGACTTTAAATGTGAAACAATTGTGAGAGACAAAGAAGGATACTACATTTTAGTGAAAGGGAAAATCTGTCAAGAAGATCGAACAATCATAAATATCTATGCCCCTAACAAGGGTGCCTCTAAATACGTCAGGCAAACGCTGGAAAAACTAAGTGAAAGAATAGATACATCTACACTTATAGTGGGGGATTTTAATACACCACTATCAACTCTGGACAGAACATCTCAAAAGAGAATCACCAAAGAAACAAAACATCTGAATAGTATATTAGAGGAGCTCGATCTAATAGACATATATAGATCGCTACACCCAAACACAGCAGGATATACATTTTTCTCAAGCGCACATGGATCATTCTCCAAGATAGATCATATGCTAGGCCACAAAGAAAGGCTGAACGAATTCAGAAAGATTGAAATCATACAAAACATTATCTCTGACCACAGTGGAGTCAAGCTGGAGATTTGCAAGGGACAGAAGCCCAGATTTCACACCACGATTTGGAAATTAAACAGCACACTCTTAGAAAAACAGTGGGTCAAAGAGGAAATCTCAAAAGAAATCAATGACTACCTTGAAACAAATGATAATGATAACACAACATACCAAAATTTATGGGATGCAGCAAAAGCAGTACTGAGAGGGAAGTTTATAGCCATAAATTCATATATCAAAAAGAAGAAAGAGCAAAAATTGAAGAACTAACTGCACATTTGAAGGAATTAGAAAAACAACAACAAAGTAGCCCAACAGGAAGAAGAAGGAAGGAAATAACAAAGATAAGAGCAGAACTAAATGAAATAGAAAATAAGAAAGCACTTGAACAGATAAACAAGACCAAGAGCTGGTTTTTTGAGAAGATTAACAAAATTGACAAACCTTTAGCAACACTAACAAAGAAAAAAAGAGAGAAGATGCAAATACACAAAATAAGAAATGAGAAAGGCGATATCACCACTGACCCCACAGAAAAAAAGACTATCATAAGAGGATATTTTGAAAAACTATATTCCAACAAAAATGACAATCTAGAGGAAATGGACAAATTCCTAGAAACACATAAGCAGCCCATATTGACGAAAGAAGAAATTGATGATCTTAACAAACCAATCACAAGCAGAGAGATAGAATTGGTTATCAAAAATCTCCCAACTAAGAAGAGCCCAGGGCCAGATGGCTTCATAGGTGAATTCTACAAAACATTCCGGAAAGAACTGACACCAATCCTGCTGAAACTATTCCAAAACATTGAAACGGAAAGAACATTACCCAATTCCTTCTATGATGCCAACATTACCCTAGTACCAAAGCCAAACAAAGACATCACAAGAAAGGAAAATTACAGACCAATTTCTCTAATGAACCTAGACGCAAAAATACTTAACAAAATACTTGCTAATCGTATTCAACAACACATTAAACGTATTATACACCACGACCAAGTGGGATTCGTCCCAGGTATGCAAGGATGGTTCAACATAAGAAAATCAATCAACGTAATACACCATATAAACAGATTGAAGGAAAAAAATCACATGATTATATCTATTGATGCAGAAAAAGCATTTGACAAAATACAGCACCCTTTCTTGATAAAAACACTCCAAAATATTGGAATACAAGGGAATTTTTTGAACCTGATAAAGAGTATATATGAAAAACCTAAAGCCAATATTGTTTACAATGGAGAAATCCTAGACTCCTTCCCTCTAAACTCAGGAACAAGACAAGGATGCCCACTGTCTCCGCTCCTATTTAACATTGTCTTAGAAGTACTTGCTCGAGCACTGAGGCAAGAACCAGAAATAAAAGGCATTCAAATTGGAAAGGAAGAAGTCAAAATTTCATTATTTGCAGATGACATGATCCTATACATAGAAAACCCTGAGAGATCTACAACGAAGATTCTAGAACTCATAAATGAGTTTAGTAATGTCGCAGGATATAAGATCAATGCGCAAAAATCAGTAGCATTTCTGTACACCAATAATGAGCAAGATCAGGAGGAAATCAAGAAACAAATACCATTCACATTAGTAAATAAAAAAATCAAATACTTAGGAATAAATTTAACTAAAGAGGTAAAGAACTTATACGAGAATTATACAAGATTATTCAAGGAAATCAAAGAAGACCTAAATAAATGGAAGACTATTCCTTGTTCATGGATAGGAAGACTGAACATTATTAAGATGTCTATCCTACCAAAACTGATCTACACATTCAATGCAATCCCAATAAAAATCAACGCAGCCTTCTTTAAGGAACTAGAAAAACTAACTATGAAATTTATTTGGAAAGGAAAGAGACCCCGAATAGCCAAAGACATACTGAAAAAGAAAAATGAAATTGGAGGAATCACACTACCTGACTTCAAAACATACTACAAAGCTACGGTGGTGAAAACAGCATGGTATTGGCATAAGGAGAGATACATAGACCAATGGAATCGAATTGAAAGCTCTGATATAGAACCTCACATATACAGCCACATAATATTCGATAAAGGCACCAAACCCTCTCAACTGGGAGAGAGTGGCCTATTCAACAAATGGTGTCTGGAGAACTGGATAGCCATATGTAGAAGAATGAAAGAGGATTACCATCTCACACCCTATACAAAGATCAACTCAAGATGGATCAAAGACCTAAATATAAGAGCCAAGACAATAAAAACCTTAGAAAGCAGTGTAGGGAAACATCTACAGGACCTTGTAATAGGAAATGGATTTATGAATATCTCACCAAAAGCACGAGCAGCAAAAGAACTAATAGATAAATGGGACTACCTCAAAATTAAAGCCTTCTGCACCTCAAAGGAGTTTGTCAAGAAAGTAAAAAGGGAGCCCACACAGTGGGAGAAAATATTTGGCAATCATATATCTGATAAGAAACTTATAACGTGCATATATAAAGAACTTCTGTATCTTGAAAATAAAAAGATAAACAACCCATTTAAAAAATGGGAAAAAGACTTAAACAGACACTTCTCCGAAGAAGAAATACAAATGGCAAAAAAGCACATGAAAAAATGTTCCAAATCTCTAGCTATCAGGGAAATGCAAATCAAAACTACAATGAGATACCATCTTACACCCATAAGATTGGCAGCTATGAAAAAAAACAGAAGAATACAAGTGCTGGAGAGGATGTGAAGGAAGGGGAACACTCATCCACTGCTGGTGGGAATGCAGAAGGATCCAACCGTTCTGGAGGACAGTATGGCGGTTTCTCAAAAAACTAGCCATAGATTTGCCATATGACCCAGCAATACCACTGCTGGGTATATACCCAGCAGAACTGAAAACAAGGACACAAACAGATATATGTACACCAATGTTCATAGCAGCATTGTTCACTATTGCCAAAAGTTGGAATCAACCCAAATGCCCATCAACAGATGAGTGGATCAATAAAATGTGGTATATACACACAATGGAATACTACTCGGCTGTAAGAACACACTACAAACACATGTGATAACATGGATGAATCTTGAGAACCTTATGTTGAGTGAAGCAACCCAGACATTGAAGGACAAATACTACATGACCTCAATGATATGAAATAAACAAGCTGCCCTAGATAGCAAGAGACTGAACAATAGGCTTACAGGAAATCGGAGGGTGGAGGAAGGATATGAGCCGATGTCTGCAGGGGGGGAATTTAAGACGAGATGGTGGTAAGTATAAACACAAAGAAGAGATAAAATGGGGGCAAGGGGTTGCCTTTGGTTGGGGCTTTACGGGTTTGAGGGTGGCTGGGGAGGGATGGTTGGGTAACGTTGCCCAAAAGTGGGGGGAGGGAGGGGGAGCATACGAACACAGGAGAGGGTCAGGTGTTGGTGGAGAGTAAAATGCCGAGAAAATCATATCAAAATATAATAAAGAGGGTTACCTGTTTAGAATGCTCAGAGGGGAGGGTCTGATGCAGGACGGGCTCCTGGGGAATGCCTAAATGCTCATTCTGCCAGAGTGGGTGACACCATGGGGTAAAATCCCAAGTAGTGAGAGTGGGGGTGGACCCACATCCTGGGGAGGACTAATGCCACCAAATAGAGGGAACTGTATCCCTCGAGAGAAAGGGTGGCTCCCAGGGCATTGGGGCAGTTGAGCAAGTTAGGCCCTTAACACTATTCCATCTATTTCTGGAAGTGGCTCCTCAGGAAACGAAGGTTGGCTGTCACTGTGGGCACCAAGGTGGAAGGGAAAATGGACGTTAAATGTGTGGAACCAAAGTAAAAGGGGGGCAAGAGAGGAGTTTTTTGAGAGTACACAAGGATGGATATAAAACATGTAATATTACACCATAACATATAGGAGATGACAGACTGATAATGTAAACCATAATGTAAAACATAGGTAACTAAAAATGTAAAGAACTGTGTATCCTAAAGTATGCACCATAATGTAAGCACAGATATTACCTTGTTAGAAAGCTAATATCTCAGACTCTGTACATCACCTTAAGTAAATATGATGTGAAAAGGGTGTAAGAGTATCGCTGTGGAAGGAAAAAGGTTTTGTGGTAGATGTATGGGAGTGCTGTATATTATATATATGCATTGCTGTGGTCTAGGACTCCTGTGAAGAAATGCTGAATAATTAGGGGGGGGGGGGAAGGATAGGATGTGGATTTTTTCAAGTCAACATTCTTTATCTAAGTTCTTTATCTAACTTTATCCAAGTTCTTTATCCATCCTTTAAACCCATCGCTATATACCATTCCCTAGTAAGGGACCATGACATTATATTGGGCTTCAAATTTCGTGGAGTTCTGGACCACAGAGTGTTTCAACAATGGCAATGGAGGGATACTGGTATGGGATACCAATGACAGGTGATATATGGCTGACAGGGAGCTGTACAGAACTTATGTCCAGGGGGCATGGTAATGATTGGATATACTCATAATGGCAACAATTAAAAACCACAGCAGGGGGGGTACTGGGTTCCTGGCCAGTGGTGCTCTGCCGCGGTCCCTAGGGGAGCAGCGACAGTCTCCCAGGTACAGCGGCGGGGACCTGGAGGGAGTGAGGGTTCAACAGTGAGCCCCTGATGCTAATGACTATGCTTGTGAGCTGATAAAGCTAAAATAAGAACAAGGCCTAGAGCAACATTGTGCCTGGGAATTTCCTCCTGTCAGCCTTCATGTTACTCAAATGTGGCCAGTCTCGAAGCCAAACTCAGCATGTAAATGCAATGCCTTCCCTCCAGCGTGGGACATGACACCCGGGGACGAGCCTCCCTGGCAAAGAGGGACCACTATCAAATACCAACTGATGATGCAACTGGAAAAGGACCTTATACGGAAGGTTCAATGCGGATCAGCAGAATATCCATGTCTACATAAAATACCATGACTTTAAAATGCTGTTTGACCTAAAGTAAGGGGGAAATGGAAAGGAGAAATGAGTTTATATGGCTACGAGTTTCTAAAAAAGAGTCTGGAGGCTGGCAGAAGGATTGCCCTCATGCACAACTGAGCAGAGTCAGAGAGACAGATAAAGCAGATACAACCCCCAGATATTGGTTCCTTTGAAGGCTAAAGAGACCCATGAGAGTTATGGCCATGGCCGATGGGGTTAACTACCAGGGCAGATGGCCCCTCTTTGGAAATAGTGTTTATGTGTGATGAATCTGGACTCAGATGGGATCTCCCTTCATAAGACTTTCATGCTAATGTGCTGGAGGTGCAGTTAACGTTGGGATTTAAGGTATATTTAGGGGATTTGAATCTCTGGACTGACAATGTGATAGCCAGGTCCTGAACCTCAACAGACTCCAGCACCTACAATCTGATTTATTGGACTTACCACACTCAGCTAAGATGGAGTTGAAGAAGGACAATCACCACACCATGGAGCCTAGAGTGAGTACAACTGAAAATGGGAGGATTGCATCCAGCATCCATGTGGAATTTGAGCCTCCTCTTGACATAGAGGTGCAATGGACACAACCAATCCAATGTCCACATAGAAGAGGTGGTATTGGATTGAGAAAAGTGGACATGGTGGACGATGGGTATGGGGAAAGGCAGGAAGAGATGAGAGGTGGAGGTGTCTTTGGGACATGGAGCTGCCCTGGATGGTGCTTCAGAGGCAATCACCGGACATTGTAAATCCTCACAGGGCCCACTGGATGGAATGGAGGAGAGTATGGGCCATGATGTGGACCATTGACTATGAGGTACAGAGGTGCCCAAAGATGTACTTACCAAATCCAATGGATGTGTCATGATGATGGGAACGAGTGTTGTTGGGGGGGGGAGAGGGGGGGGGGTGGGGGAGCGGGGTTGAATGGGACCTCACATATATATTTTTGATGTAATATTATTACAAAGTCAATAAAAATAAATAAATAAATAAAAATAAAATAAAAAATAATAAATAAATAAATAAATAAAAGGCCAGTGTTTTCAGGAGAGATGTAAAGAGAAAAGAAAGACAATAATGTAAAGAGTGAATAAAAGACAAAAAACAAAGAAATAAAAAGTCAGAAAATTTGGGTCCAAAAAAAAAAGAGGTGCAATGTAAGAGAAACAATAAATGATGGAGGATAGGAAGATGTAGAGGAAAGGGGATAGTGTTGGTGGACAAAATCAATACACACAGGAAAGAGGAAATGGAGGATGAGGAAACACATCAGATGTGAAGCACTCCCTGCAGCACCTAATATTAAAAATGTAAAAATAAAAAAGAAGTGAAAGGAAGAAAAAGTAAAAAGGGGGGTACAAAAAAGGGAGGGAAGGAAGCTAGAAAAAGAAAAAAGGAAAAGAAAAAAGGGCCTTTGGGGGTTAAAGAGGAAGGAAAAATCAGAAGACAAACCAATGACAACAACAACAAAAAACAAATTTTCAAGCTAGGAATCCTCTTTGCAGTTAAATAAAATGCTTAGGAATCTGACATTCTCTCTTTATCCCTTCCTCACTTCCCTCTCTCCCAGGGCAGCAGGAAATCTCCATGAGGGGTCTGGTAGGAGATTCAAGTGGGTCCTTGGTGAACAAACTCAACACAGAAGACAATGACTCTTTATTTCCAGCAAGAGAGCACCTACACCTCACCAGGAACACCAAATATGCTATTGGAAACTTGGAAAGCACGTCCTATGGTCCCTCTTCCTTAGGTGTGCTAGGGAAGGGCTAATTGATACTGTGACTCCTCCTTCTCCCAGACCAAGTTACCTATCCCAGGGCATTTAGGTAAATTGGGCTTTCTTAGCAGATTCGCCTCTCCTTTCTTCCCAGTTTCTCCCCAAGCCAGCTGGTATGGTCCTCCAAGCTCATAAAAAAAAGGGGGGAGGGACCAGAGAATTGACCCTGCTCACCTTGTCCCTCCAGTTTTCCCACCAAATCTCTCACAGAGTCAGTCCAAAACCAGAGGGCTAGGGCAATCACAGACCTCAGGGTGCCATGACTGGATTCGGGAATAGGAAGTCTGGGATATTGCGAACTCAAGGTATGTGGATCTGTGGAGTGTGGGCTATGGGGGCTTAGGAGCCTCAGACCCCAGAACCACACATCCGGGAATCACAGGACTTGGGAATGCCATCACACAACCAACACTTTTCAGGGAATACCATGGCCGCCAATCCTAGGGGGAAGGGTCCCACCCACAAATTCTGACCTCTTTGTCAGAAACCCAAAATTCTACCTCTAGCAAGCACCCCTTCTGTCACTGTCTCCCCAAATCAACGTGCAGACACCTCTTGCCCTGCAAGCTCCTGAAACAGCCCACTCTGGCAAGACTCCAACCCCACGCTGCCACTTCTTTGCAGGAGAGATTATAAGGTGCACTCACTCAGATGCCATCTTGCCCTGCAACAGGAACCAGTTTCTTACACCCAGATCAACCTGCTGCTCTAGACTATGCTTCAGCCCCACCTCTGGCAGGGACGAGGCCTGTGGTCCCTGCACCCACCTATCAAGGTAACTTCAAGTACATTTGGCCAGCACAGACTGAATAATTGGAGGTCCACAGGGGCAACTGTGGTAATGTTAGGTCCACACTGCATAGATTGCTGCCCACACCTGCAGCTTCATCCCCACTCCATGCAGGGTGTGAAGCTTCATCAGTCTCTCTGGGCAATGACAGTCTAGGCTTGCATGACTTGGATAATTCCATACAGCTGTGACTCTGTCCCAACCCCTGGCAAAGAGAAAGTTGGGAGAAGCTTCATTGGTCCCTAGTGCAATGAAAGCACCTTGAGCCTCCACAGCTTATAGCACCAGCTATATCCTATGCTTCTACTGCACAACCAACAAGGGAGAAATGGCAGGGAGCCCTAAATTAAAGAGAAAAACTACACCCAGAATAAATACTCTAGTAAGTCAGAGGCCAACACACCAAAAAAAATTACAATCCACACCACGAAACAGGAAGATATGGGCTAGTTAAAGGAACAAGATAAGCCTCCAGATGACATAAAGGAGTTGAGACAACTAATCATAGATGTTCAAACAAATCTCCTTAATAAATTCAATAAGATGGCTACAGAGATTAAGGATATTAAGAAGACACTGGATGAACACAAAAAAGAATTTGAAAGCATACAAAGAAATATAGCAGATCTTATGGGAATGAAAGGTGCAATAAATGAAATTTAAAACACAATGGATTCATATAATCACAAA
Organism: Dasypus novemcinctus; assembly: GCF_030445035.2. Taxonomy (NCBI): domain Eukaryota; kingdom Metazoa; phylum Chordata; class Mammalia; order Cingulata; family Dasypodidae; genus Dasypus; species Dasypus novemcinctus. The sequence goes on along the minus strand of NC_080704.1, from coordinate 83,180,966 downwards.
TTTGAGGAGGTAGAAGAAAGGATTCGTGAGCTTGAAGAAATGGCCCCTGAAAGTAAACATATAAAAGAGCAGATGAAGAAAAGAATGGGAAAAGAACAAGGTCCCAGGGAACTAAATGACTGCACAATGCATGCAAACATACATGACATGGATGTCCCAGAAGGAGAAGAGAAGGGAAAAGGGGCAGAAGGAATATTTGTAGAAATAATGGTAGAAAATTTCCCAACCCTATTCCAGGACATAGATATCCATGTCCAAGAAGCACAAAGTACTCCAATCTAAACAAATCTGAATAGCCCAACTCTGAGACACATACTAATCAGAATGTCAAATGCCAAAGACAAAGAGAGAATTCTGAGAACAGCAAAAGAAAAGCAATGCATAACATATAAGGGATATCCAATAAGATTAAGTGCTGATTTCTCACCAGAAACCATGGAGACAAGAAGGCAGTGGTATGATATATTTAAGACACCACCAGGGAAAAACTTCCAGCCAAGAATCTTATATTCAGCAAGACTGTCTTTCAAAAATGAGGGTGAGATTAGAATATTCACAGATAAATAAAAACTGAGAGGATTTTTAACCAAGAGACCAGATTTTCAGGAAATACTAAAGGGTGTGCTAAAGCCTGAAAAGAAAAAAACAGAAGCCTGAAAGAGAGTCTAGAAATGTAGATTATATAAATAAAAGTAACTAAAGGTGTCAAAGGAGTGATGAAAACAAGATATGACAGATAAAACTCAAGTACACAGGAATAAATTTAACCAATGATGTAAAGCACTTGTATTCAGAAAACTGCAACTTGGTGTTAAAAGAAATCAAAAAAGGCCTAAATAACTGGAAGAACGTTCCATGCTCATGGATTCAAAGACTAAATATCATTAAGATGTCAATTCTACTCAAACTGATATACAAATTCAGTGCAATCCCAATAAAAATTCCACCAACATTTAAAAAAATGAAAACGTGATTATCAAATTTCTTTGGAAAGGAAAGGGATCCTGATTAACCAGAAACATCATAAAAAAGGAAACCAAACCCTCATCTCCAGACTTTAAATCATACTACCTAGCTATAGTAGTAAAAACAGCATGGTACTGGCATAAAGACAGACACAGAGACCATGGAACCTAACTGATTTTTCAGAAACAGACCCTCACATGTATGGTCAAGTGATTTATGACTAGCCTGTCAAACCCACACAGCTCGGGCAGAACAGTCCACTCAACAAATGGTGCTGAAAGCACTGGATATTCATAGCCAAAAGATGCAAAGAGGACCCCTATCTCACACCTTACCCAAAATTTAATGCAAAATAGATAAATTCCAATTGGTAGAATGCTAGAGAATAATCTAGAAACAGAAGAGCACAGTAAACCAAGACATGGATGACAATTGTGGTTGATGGTACAGATGCAAGAGTGTCCTTTGTGAGCTAGAGCAAATGTACATCACTACTGCAGGGTGGTGGGAATGTGGAGAAGCATGGGAAAAATACAACTGGAATGACAAATGTACTGTGGTTAGCAGTAATAATATAATATTCTTGCATCTATGCCATAGATGTACTGTGTTGATAATGAGGCAGTATGGAAAATGTGAGCCACATATACACTATGGACATGGCAACAATCAGATGCTATTATCTTATCTGCAGCAAATGTTCCACCACGGTGTGGTGTGTTGATAAAGGGGTGTTGTTTGGGAATTCTGCACATGTCCATGATTGTTTTATAAGTTTACAAATTCTGTCATAAAAATTTTTTTAAATAATAATAGAGTGAGTTGGGGGAAAACCACACCAAATTAAAGATAAGAACTATAATTAGTAGTAAGATTTTGACAATGTTCTTTCATCATTTGTAACAAATGTCTCACGACAATATAGGGTGTTGGTGGAGGGTTGATATATGGGATCCCTCTATGGTGTTATGCATGTTTGCTTCATAAGTTCACAACTTTTACTATGCAATTATTATTTATGTATGTTCATATATAAATGATATAAAAATAATAGGGTGGGTTGGGGGAAAATACTTTGTTTAGTAGTAATATTTTGACAATGCTCTTTAATCATTAGTTTAAACTGTTTAACAACAATGCAAGATATTGCTGGTAGGTATGAGAGTTCTGTATGATGTTATATGTTTGTTTTGTAAGTTCACAACTATTACTATACACTTGTTTTTATGTACGTTTATACATGAGTGATATTCTTCAATAAATTTTTAAAAAACAAACAAAAAATCAATTGACCAAAAATATGAGGGTCTACTTCAAAAGTCTTTATTTGATGCCATTGGCCAATCTATCTTTATGCCAGTACCATACTGTTTTTTAACACCTTATTAAAGTAATATGCTTTAAAGTCAGAAAGTGTGTGTCTTCCGACTTTTCTCTTCTTTTATAAGATTTTTTTGGCTATTTGGGGCCCCTGATCTTCCCAACTAAATTTAATAATTGGCTTTTCCATTTCTACAAATAAAGTTGTTGGGGGCTTTTATTGGGATCCCATTGAGTCTATAAGTCAGTTTAGGTAGAATTGACATCTTAATGGTATTTAGTCTTCAAGTTCATGAACACAAAAACTGTTCTCCCATTTATTTACAATTTCTTTTAGCAACATTTTGTAGTATTCTGAATACAAGTATTTTTTGTCCTTGATTGATATTATTCCTAAATATTTGACTCTTTTAGTTGTTATTATAAATGATTTCCTCCTCAGATTGCTCCTCAGCAGTGTATAGAAATACCGTTGATTTTTGCATATTAATCTTCTATTCTGCCACATTGCTGAACTCAACTAATATTAATAGCAGCTTTGATATGGATTTTTCAGGATTTTCTAGATATAGACTCAAATCATCAACAAATAGTGAAAGTTATACTTATTCCTTTCCTATTTGGGTTCCTTTTATTTCTTTATCTAGCCTAAATACTTTTTCTAGAACTTATAGCATAATATTGAATAACAGTGGTGACAGCGAGCATTCTTTTCTTGTTCTTGATCTCAACAAGAAAGCTTTCAATCTTTCACCATTGAGTATAGTGCTAATTGTACATATTTCATACGTGCACTTTACCATATTGAGAACGTTTCCTTCTATTCTTATCTTTTGGAGATTTTTTTTTACCAAGAAAGGGTGCTGAATTTTGTCAAATACCTTTTTGGCATCAATCAAGAGTTCATGAGATTTTTATTCTTCAATTTATTAATATGTTTATTAAATTAATTAATTTCCTTGTATCAAAACACCTTTGCATACCTGGGGCAAAACCCACTTGATTATGGCATGTAATTTTTAAATGTGATTTTGGATTTAGTTTGCAAGTATTTTTTTGAGAATTTTTACATCTGTATTGATTAGAGACATTGGTCTGTAATTTTTTTTTTTTATAGTATCTTTGTCTGGTTTTGCTATTAGCACCACGTTGGCTTCATAGAATGAGTTTGGTAGCATTCTTTCCTGTTCAATTTTTTTTGGAAGAGCTTGAGCAAAACTGGTATTAGATAGTCTTTGTTTCCTGTTGTTGTTGTTTGTTTATGGGGTTTTTTGGAATTCAGTTTTGTTGAGAAAAGTGCTGATGTACCAAGTCAGGTTGGAATCCCTAATCAGACTCAAGGGAACTCTCACCTCATCTTTATCACTATGTAGACATGGATGTACAGGGAATATTGTCTTCTTTTTAATTTTTGATAGTTTTTCGATTTCTCTCTCTCTCTCTCTTTTTTTTTTTTTTTTTTTTTAGTGAGCTACTGGGACCAGGGATTGAACCCTGGATCTCGTATGTGGGAAGCCAGTGCACTTAACCATTGAGACACATTGGCCCTCTCAATAGTCTTTGAATGATTGATAGAATTCACCTGTGAAGCCATCTGGTCCTGGGCTTTTCATTTTTGGGAGGTTTTTGATGAATGTTCAATCTCTTTACTTGTGAATGGTTTGTTGAGGTTTTCCGTTTCTTCTATGGTCACTCTAGGTTGATCATGTGTTTCTAGGAATTTGTTCATCTCATCTACATTGCCTAGATTTTTGGCATACAGTTGATCATATGATCTCTCTTAATTCTGCAGGGGCAGTAATAATGTTCTCCCCCTTGTTTTGGATTTTATTTATTTGTGTCTTCTTTCTTTTTTCTTTATCTGTCTAGCTAATTGTTTGTAGTATTATATATATATATATATATGTATATATAATCTCAAAGAACCAACTTCTGGAGTTGCTAATTCTCTCTATTGCTTTTTTCTTGAATTCATTTATCTCTGCCCTGATCTTTACTATTTCTTTCCTTTGGCTTGGTTGGGATTAGTTTGCTGTTCTTTTTCTAGTTCCACTAAGTGTGAACTTAGATATTTAATTTTAGCTCTTTCTTCTTTTTTTTAATATAAGCATTGAGGGTTATAAATTTCCCTCTCAGTACTGCCTTTGTAGTGTCCCATAGGTTTTGATACATTGTGCTCTTATTTTCATTCAAGATATTTACTGACTTCTCCTGCAATTTCCTCTTTGACCCACTGCTTATTTGAGTGTGTTGTTTTATCTCCATATATTTGTGAATATTTCCCTTTTCCATCCAGTATTGATTTCTGGCTTCATTCCATTGTGATCAGAGAAAGTATTTTGTATAATTTCATTATTTTAAATTTACAGAGTCCTGTCTTTTGACCCAACATATGGTCAGTCTTGGAAAGGGATCCATGAGCATTTGAAAAGAATGTATATCCTACTGTTCGGGGGTGTAATGCTCTATAAATGTCTTTTAGGTCTAGTTCTTCTATCACATTATTCAAGCTATTTCTTTATTTATCCTTTGTCCAGATGTTCCATCCAATATTGAAAGTGATATATGTTGTAGAGATATCTATTTCTTTCTTCAGATTTGGCAGTGTATGCCTCATGTATCTTGGAGCATCCTTGTTAGGTGCATAAATATTTGTTATAATTATTCTTGGTGAAGTACCCCTTTTATTAATATATAATGACCTTCTTCATCCCTTATAATAGTTTTGCATTTAAAATTTCTTTTGTCTGATATTTGTATTGGTACGCCCCTTCATTTTGGTTACTATTTGCATGGAATACATTTTCTCAACCTTTCATTTTCAACCTGGTTGTGTCCTTATGCCTGAGGTGAGTCTCTTATAGACAGCATATAGATGGCACATATTTTTTCATTCATTCTATTAGTCTATGTCTTTTCATTGGGGAGTTCAAGTCATTAATATTCAATGTTGTTATAGTAAAGGCATTACTTATTTCATCCAGTTTGTCATTTGGATTTCCATTGTCATATCTTACTGTTGTCTGTCTTTTACCCTTTAATTCACCCTTCTTAATAATCTTCATTTCTACACTCTTCTCCAAGTCTCTGCCCTTGTTTTTTTTCCTTTCAGGCTGTAGCACACTCATTAATATCTCTTGTAATTCTGGTCTTTTTGTAGCATGCTCTCTCATTTTTTGTTTGTCTGTGAAGTCTCTTAAACTCATCCTCATTTTTTAAGTACAGTTTTGCTGGATACAGAATTCTTGACTGGCAGTTTCTCTCTTTCATTACATTAAAAGCATCATACCACTTACTTCTTGACTCCAAGATTTCTGACAAGAGGTTGACAATCTGACTGAGATTCCCCTGTATGTGTTGCTTTTCTTTTCTCTTGATGCTTTCAGAATCCTCTCTTTATCTCTGATACATGTCATTCTGAATAGTAGGTTTCTAGGAATAGGTCTAATCAGATTTATTCTGTTTGGTGTGCATTGTTCTTGGATATTGATATTTATGTCTTTCATAAGTGTTGGGAAGGTTAGATAATTGTTTCCTCAAATATATATATATGTTTTATCTTTAGAAGGTGCCAGAGATTGAACCCAAGAACTTGTACATAGGAAGCAGGCACTCAACCCTTGAGCTATACCCATTCCCCTTTTTTATTACAGAGTCCTCAAATATATTTTCTACCTCTTTTTCATTCTTTTCTCCCTTTCTACCACTTTTTCATTCTCTTCTTCTGTTACATTGGTAAAACATATGTTTGTGCATTTTCTATTGTCATTCAATTCCTTAATACTCTGCTCCATTTTTTTCCATTCTTTTCTCTTTCTGTTTTCCTATCTTTTCACATTCATATGTTCTGGCCTCAAAATCACTAATTCTGACTTCATGCAATTCAAATCACTGCTATGTGCCTCTAATGTGTTTTTTAAGGCAAAAAATAATGAGCATCTATATCTAATATATTTTTAATCTCATCCATCATGTCTCTAAGTTCTGTTACCTTTCTTTGCAGACATTCAAATTGCTCTTTATGTTCACCTGGTGTCTTCTTAATATCCTTTATTTCTTTACTCATATTTTCCTTCACTTCTTTGAATTGATTTACTAAATTTGTGTAATTATCATTGATTAGTTGTCTTGAATCCAGATCTCATCATGATATTTGATTTGTTCCTTTGCCTGGGCAATATCTTCATCTTTCCTAATACTGAAATTTTTTGCTGAATTATAGGCATCTTAATACATTGATGAAGTTACTCTGATGGCCAATTTCTCTCTCTTGACTAGTGTTCTGTTTTTGTTCACAGCTCTTCTTTGAATTTTGGTCCAAATTTTTTAAAATTTTTAAAATTTCCCATCTTAATTTATCAAAATCCGACCAGAGAATCACTAATGGGATGCAGATTTTCTCTCAGGGATGAGATAAAGAGAGGCCTAAAAGCAGTTTTTCTCCTTGCAATTCTATGACTGACCAGCAGATGGCACTCATCAATGACTCTTTCCATGGAGGTATTTCTAACCATCGCTGCTTTCCCATCCTTCTGGTCTGACTAGAGCAGAGATTCAAAACAGGCTCTGCTGACAAATTCACTAAAGAGCCTTCTCTCTCACCCTCCCTCTTCCCTTGTAACAGCTGACAGGGAGGAATATATCTGTTTTCCTCTCAGTCAGCTGCAGTGAGCTAGGGTTTTATTCCACCTTAATGTCTTGAGGGTGGAAGATGGGAGCCCTTTCCAGCCACTGTGGGGGTTTCATAACTCACATTTTTTTCTTTCAGATTCTTTGTCTCTCTGTCCCTCACCCTCCTGGGAGTTGTGCAGTAATGTCCTGGTCTGCTTACCCTAAAAGCAGAGCTTTCAGACAGCTTTTGACCCTTTCTCTGTTGTTTTTGTGTGATTTGAACCCTGCCTGCCTACTCTGATGCCATTTTTGAAGAATGTTCTTTTTTCTTTTTTTTTCTTTTCAATCTTTATTTTTTTAAATGCTACATTAAAAAAATATGAGGTCCCCATATACCCCCACTCCCATCACCCCACTCCTCCCACATCAGCAACCTCTTGCATCATCATGGGACATTCATTGCCTTTGGTGAATACATTTTGGAGCACTGCTGTGCCACATGGATAGTGGTTTGTGGAGGCGTTTTCGGGACGTGGAGTTGTCCTGGATAGTGCTTCACGGACAATTACGGGACACTGTAGATCCCCCCAGGGCCCACTGGATGGAACGTGAGAGAGTCTGGGCTATGATGTGGACCATTGACTATGGGGTGCAGTGATGCTCAGAGATGAACTTACCAGGTGCAATGGATGTGTCATGATGATGGGAGAGAGTGTTGCTGTGGGGGGAGTGGGGGGCGGGGGCGGTGGGGTTGAATGGGACCTCATATATTTTTTAATGTAATAATGTAATAAATAATTTTTTAAAAAATTGTAGTTTACACTCTCCCCTAGTCCACCCAGTGGGCCATGGCAGGGCACACAATGTCCAGCACCTGTCCCTGCAGTACCACCCAGAACAACTCCAAGTCCTGAAAATGCCCATACATCATATCTCTTCTTCCCTCTCCCTACCCTCAGCAGCTACCATGGTCACTTTCTCCACATCAATGCTACAATTTCTCAGGAACCCTCTTTTTATGCTTTTATTGTCTGTATTTACCACTTTATATTTTGCATGTCCATTATGTTCAATTTTGCATTTCTAGTTCAGTTGTACTCTGACTCTTATAGAAATTAAGGAATAGAGCTATATATTAAAGATACAGTATTTTAAAGATAATAGATTATGGTGATTAAAGGCACTATGCAAAAGTTTTTTTGGCTTTATTTTGGGGAGGTTTTGGATTGCAGAAGGGTTGCAACTATGGCAAGGTGGAACACTGGTGTGGGGTGGTGGTGGGGAGACGTGTGCACCTTGGGCATGTCTATATGGAAAATGAATGTGTTCATGTGGTCATGGGGTGTAGTCTTAGTGGTGGATACCCACATAACAACTGATGGAATATTGGATTCCCATTCAGAGGATTCCCTCTAAATTCTCCAGTAGAGTGGAAAGTATCTCTAGGGTACATGGGCATTGCATAGCAAAGGAGGACAGACCAATATGCCAGGCCGTAGATATTGATGCTTGTACTTATGAACCTTGATCTTGTTAAATTAAAACTTAGCCTAATAATATATATTGCCTAAGAGTTACCTCCTGAAAGTCTCCATGTTGTTCAAATGTGGCCTCTCTGAGGCAAACTCAGCATATAAGCTCACCACATTCCCCTTTCCATGGGACAGGATTCTCAGGGATGAGCCTCCCTAGCACTGAAGGATTACTACCAGGTGCCAATTAGTAAAGCATTTATAAAAAGACCTTGACCAAAAGGGGGAAAGGGTAAATACAAGTGAGTTTTTCTGGCTAAGAGATTTCAAAGTGAGTTGGGAGGTCAACCCAAAGGTTATGCTCAAGCACATCTCAGCAGGATCTCATTGACTGGCAAAGTAAATATTGTCTCAAACAGAGTGACTCCTGAGGGCTCTGGAGACTTTCAGGCACTATGGTCAGGGCATATAACTCAGGAGTTTGGCATCTTGCCAGTGGGCCCTACTTTGAAATTTATGCTCCCCAGTGTGACAGAGTTGGGCTCAGGTGTGGTTTCCCTACACATCGCTCTTCTGCCCTCCTATTTGAACCTATAGTTAGTACTAGAGTTGATAGATGTATGTTCAAGAGACAAATCTTTGGGTTGCTCATGTGCTACTTGGGTCCTGAATCTCAAAAGAGTTGCAGCACCTATTCTCCAGGTCATTTGACTCACCCAGGACAGCTATCAAGGAGATAATGTTGGACAACACCCATCCCAAGGAACAGAGAGAGTCTGCAACTGCAAGCAAGATAGCCCCATCCATAAGCCCCATGAGATCTAAGTCCCCTCTCAGTTAGAGTTAGAATGGGCAACACCATCCCAGAATGCTCAGGATGTGAGGATGAATGATGAACTATAATAGATTTACAGCTATTTTACTATAGATTTATTATTAATCTACAAATGGAAGGACTTCTATCATTGATGTGGAGGCAGTGGCCACCAGAGGTTCTGAGGGGAGGGAAAAGGAAAAACAGTTGTAATATGCAGACATTTTTGGGACATTGGAATTGTCCTGACTGACATTGCAATGAAGGATACAGGCCATCATATATTTTGTCATAAGTTATAAAATTGTGCAGGACAGAGTGTAAACTATAATCCATGCTTAGTGGCAATGCTCAAATATGTGTTCCTCTGAAGATCTTTGTATTTTTCATTTTTAATTATCTTTTTTAAAGGTACATAGATCACAAAAAATATTACTTTAAAAAATATAAGAGGCTCCCATATACTCCACTCCCCACACTCCCTGATCCTCACATCTTGACATTTCTTTTATTAGTGTGGAACATTCATTGCATTTGATGAGTACATTTTGGAGCATTGTTACACATCATGGATTATAGTTTATGTTGTAATTTACATGCTTCCCAGTCCATTCAGTGAGTTATGGCAGGATATATAATGTCCTGCATCTCTCCCTGCAATATCACTGAGGACAACCCCAAGTCCTGAAAATGCCCCAATAACACACCTCTTTTTCCCTCTTCCTGCCTTCAGCAACTCCTGTGGTCACTGTCTACACATCAATGATATTACTTCTTCCATTGCTAGAGTCAAAATAATTCTACAGTAGAATACCAGTAAGCCCATTCATCCATATTTTATTCTTTCATCCTGAAGACCCTAAGATGATCATGCCCACTCAACTTCTAAATTGAGGAGGGGAGGAGTTAGATCACATGAGAGATATTTGGAATTCTTCTGCTTACAACTGTTGAATCTCTTGATTCCCTGGTGTGGTGGTTAACCATCTCACCTCCCTGTTAGCTGACTTGGGTAAGTCCCATGAACTGGAGAGTAGGTGTTGCAACTATGCTGAGGCTCAAGACCCAGGGAATCAAGTCTCCTGAGCATGCACCAACCACAGCACCAACCAGAGGTTCAGTAAAAGTGACAGAAGCATGCATAGAGAGGTCACATCTGAGTCCACCTCCATCACACTCAGGAGGACAAATTCCAAAGTAAGAGAGTAATCTGTCATCATTGTAGTACCTGGGTGTCTCTGTAGCCCTCAGGAACACCACTACATGGGGTTGTATCTACTTTGGCTGTCTCTGAGATCCTGCTGAGATGTGCATAAGTGTGATCCCTCTGGTGACCTCCCAACTCATTTTGAAGTCTCTTAGCCATATAAACTCATTTGACTTTGCCATTTCCCCATTTTATCAAGGTATTTTTATAGTTGCATCATCAGCTGGTGCTTGGTAGTAATCCCTTGGCACCATGGAGGCTTATTCCTAGGAGTCATGTCCCATGCTGGGGAGAAGGTAGTGCATTTTCATGCTATTTGGATTAAAGAGTGGCCACATTTGAGCAACATGGAGGCTCTCAGGAGGTAACTGTTAGGCACACAGCTGCTCTAGGCCTAGTTGAAATTTCAGGGACACAGGCTCATAAGTATAGTCATCAGTATCAAGTACCCATCATAGACAATCATTCTTCACTGGTCTTTGTTCATGTACTTGGGGGATTGTTGCTGCTCCATTGGGAGTGCAACAGAGTTTCCTGGAATGGGAACTCTGCACTCCTTCAGTTGTCATCTGAAACTCTTCCCCCTATGTCAATACCCAACAAATATCTGAACATATCTATGTACCCTGTATGCATGCCCTAGAGAACTCCCTCCCACCCAAGCATACCCTATCAATGATACCCCACACAAGTGCTCTTCCCCTTAGTTGAATGTCTCTATGATCCAACACTTCTTCAAAAATGAAATCAAATATACTCACAAATTCAATTAATAGGAAAATGAAATAGTACCAATAGGCTTAAAGATTAGAAACTGAATACATAATAACTTAGAAAAGATAAAGTAAAATAAAAAATAAATTGGGATATTAAAAAAAGGAAAATATCATGAAAAAAAATTTGATATTTTGCCTTTCATCGCTATAATAGGTGTTTCACTGTATGTACAGTGGCAAGGCTGTACAGTGGCAAGGCAATCTCTTCCACTTGATCTTCAGGATCTACATCCTTTTTCTTTTTTAATATGTCTTCCAAAAGTTTTAAGTCACAGGAAAATCATATGTAGAATATAGGCAACTCCTATATACTCAACATCAAACCTTTTTCCCCTTCCCCAGCCATGATCTTTTTACATGTGGATGTTATATTTGCTGCAACTGATGTACAGATATATAGAAACATAACTACTATCCATGGGTACATTATCATTTACATTATAGTTTACATACACCTTTATAAATTTTTGGTGATATTTAACATGACCTGTATCCATCATTGCAGGATCATGCAGAATACATCCAGTGCCTCCCAGTTAGACCCTCTTCAAAATATTCTATTCCTCTCTCCCCCTCCCCTCGGGGCCCACGGTGACAACCAAGCTCCACTACTTGAAGTACAAGCTACATAGATACTTGCAACAACTTGAGGGCTTGACACACTAGTCTGTCCTCACCCACTGGGAGCCACAAATGCTCTTGAGAGACACACTTCCCTCTGAGAACATCAGACCTCTGCAGGATGGGGGTACAATGCCTTCCTGCATACAGTATGGGGCTCCACCCACTGATATAACACACTATGACTTGATGAGCACTCACACACTCACACACTCCCTAAAAACCTGCCCAAAGTACACCCTGTGCCAGATGCCCCCTTCAAGCACCTTATACCAGTAACCCTTCCTTATTATATTTTCTAAAGAGTGTTCTCAACATTGTAGTTTGAACCATGTACCCAACAACTTCCTGTGTTCACTTGCTCCCTCAAGCCTCCCCAAAATTCCTTAGACAATCTGGCCCATCTTCCCAAAACTAACCCCTCTCAAGCCTGCAAAGCCCAACACAATAGTATCTCTATGCCAACCATCCTATCCCTTCACTACACAACTTCTTACCTCCACTTTATCATACATTTCACCCATGTCAGCATTAGTCCACAACCTTCATCTCTCCCCTCCCCCTTTTCCTGTAAACCTACCTTCCAGTCACTAGCTCTCTGAGACAGCTTGATTTGCTTAAATCATATCAGAGAGGTCATGTAGTATTTGCCTTTCAATGCCTGGCTTGCTTCACTCAACATAAGGTCCTCAAGATTCATCCATGTTTTCCCATGTGTTAGTACTGTATTCATTCTTATAGCTAAGTAGTATTTCATTGTATGTATATACCACATTTCATTTTATCCATTCATCTGTTGATGGTCATTTGGGTTGATTCCAACTTTTGGCAATAGGGAATAATGAACATTCGTGTGCGCATGTCAATTAGTGTCCTTGTTTTCAGTTCTTCTGGGTGTATACCCAGCCGTGGAATTGCTGGGTTATATGGCATATCTATAACTAGTTTTTTGAGGTACTCAAAATTGTCCTCCAGGATGTCTGTTTAAAGTCAGGTGGTTTGATTCATCCAATTTTATTTTTCTTTTTCAATATGTCTTTGGCTATTCGGGGCTTCTTTCCCGTCCAAATAGATTTCATTGTTTTCCTGTTCATTAGAAATGTAGTGTTGATTTTTATTGGGGTTGCATTAAATTTGTAGATCAGTTTGGATAGGAGAGACATCTCGATGATACTCAGTCTTCCAATGCATGAACAGGGAATATTCAAGTCTTCTTTGATTCCCTGTAACAGTGTTGTGTAGTTTTCTGTGTATAAGTCTTTTACATCTTTAGTTTGATTCACTGTAACAGTGTTGTGTATAATTCATTTAATGTGTTATTGAATATGATTAGCAAGTATTTTGTTGAGGATTTTTGCATCTAGGTTCATTAGAGAGGCTGGCCTGTAATTTTCCTTTCTTGTGATGTCTTTGTTTGGGTAATGTTGGCATCATAGAATGAGTTAGGCATTGTTCCTTCTGTTTTGATTTTTTGGAAGAGTTTAAGCAAGATTGGTGTTAGTTCTTTCTGGACTTTTTGGTAGAATTAACCTGTGAAGCCCTCTGGCACAGGGCTCTTCTTAGTGGGAGGTTTTTAATGACTGATTCTATCTCTTTACTTTTGATTGGTTAGTTGAGATAGCCAATTTCTTCTTTCATCAATTGTAGGCTGCTTATATGTTTCTAGGCATTCATCCATTTCATCTAAATTGTCCTTCTTGTTGGCATTTCAAAGTATCCTCTTATGATAGTGTTTATTTCTGGGATATCAGTGGTGATATCCCCTTTCTCATTTCTTACTTTGTGTATTTGCATTTTCTTTCTTTTTTAGTTTGTTAGTCTACCTAAGGGTTTGTCAATTTTCTCAAAGAACCAACTCTCAGGTTATTTTTTCAAGTGCTTTCTTATTTTCTATTTCATTTGGTTCTGCTCTGATCTTTGTCATTTCTTTCTTTCATCTTCCTTTGGGTTTAGTTTGTTGTGTTTTTTTTACTAACTCCCCCAAGTGTGAAGTTAGTTGTTCAATTGTAGCTCTTCTTTTTTGATGTATGAATTTATGGCTATAAATTTCCCTCTCAGTACTTCTTTTGCTGCATCCCATAAGTTTTGATATGTTGTGTTATCATTTTTATTACTGATGGTATCAGTATAACTGTGGGGCAATGGAAGTGTTCCACAAGATCATACAATGATGGATATAGGACATGTTAAATTACACCAAAAATGTATAAAAGTCTATAGGCTAATGTGTAAACCATAATGTAAAACATAAGATAGCTAAAAATTTAGAAAATTGTATAGTCTAAAATACAAACCATAATGTAAACCCAAATGGAACCATGTTTGAAAGCTATGTTCAAAATATGTCTGTTTCAGCTGCAGCTAATATAATATGAACATGTAAAAACATCATTTGCTTGGGAAGGGACAAAGAGTTTGATGTTGGATATGTGGGAGTACCCTATATTGTACATGTGAATTACTGTGATCTAAAACTTTTGTAACGACAAACTTAATAATTAGAAAAAAAATGAAAGAATGTAGACACTGAGGAAGAAATGAAAGAAATTGCCTTGCCACAGTACATAGAGAGCAACACCTACTGCAGTGATGAAAGGCAAAATGCCAAAAAAAAAAAAAAAGCTTTTTCATTTTCATTTATCAAGAAAATACTTGCAAATTGAATCCAATAGCATATTAAATGACTTATACACCATGATCAAGTGGACTTCATTCCTGGTATGTAAGGGTGGGTCAACATAAGAAAATCAGTTAATGTAATACACCACAGTAACAAATTGAAGGGGAAAAGCTACATGACCATCTTGATTGATGCAGAAAAGTCATTTGGCAAAATCCAGCGTCTTTTCTTGATAAAAACACTTCAAAAGATAGATATAGAAGGAAAGTTCCTCAACATAATAAAGGGCATATATGAAAATCCCACAGCCAACATTGTACTCAATGGGAAGAGGTTGAAAACATTTCTTCTAAGATCAAGAGTTTGGAAATAGACCCTTGCCTCTATGGTTAACTGACTTTTTATAAACCTACCAAATCCACTTTTCTAGGACAGAAGAGTCTTCAACAAATGGCGCTGGGAGAACTGGCTATCCATAAACAAAAGAATGAAAGAGGACCCCTATGTCACTCCCTACACAAGAAACAACTTAAAATGGATCAAAGACCTAAGCATAAAAGCCAGGACCATAAAACTCCTAGAAGATAATGTAAGGAAACATCTACAAGACCTTGTAGTAGGAGTGTGTGTGTGTGGAGGGGGCGGGGGGAGTCTCTTAAATCTTAAACCCAAAACATGAGCAACAAAAGAAAAAATAGATAAATGGGGCCTCCTCAAAATTAAACACATCTGCACCACAACAGGTTTTGTGAAGAGGGTGAAAATGCAGCCTGTTCAATGGAGAAAAAATATTTGGAAATCACGCATCCAAGAAAGAATTAATATCCATGATATATAAAGAGATCTTACAATTCAACAATAAAAAGGCAAATAACTCAATTAAAAAATAGGCAAAAAAATAGGGGTGGGTTGGGGGGAAAAATACACCAAATGTAAGATATGGACTATAATTAATAGTAATACTTTGATGATGCTCTTTCATAATTTGTTACAAATGTTTCACAACAATGCAAGGAATTTGTGGTGGGGTGATGTTTGTGAACCTTGTATCATGTTATGCATTTTTGTTTTGTAAGTTCACAACTCTTACTATACATTTATTGCGTATATATGTTCATGTATGAATTATATACTCAATAAATTGCTTTTAAGTGAAAAAAGGATGTTGTGATACATGGGGAAAATATAACTTACATAATTTATAGACTATAATTAACAACAATATTGTAATGTTTTGTAGCAAAAGCAAAGAAGGTATTATATTAATGCTAAAGGTCAAAAAAAGAGTATGGGTTTGGTTTTGAGATATTAAGTATTTTTTCTCTTCATTTTCTTCATTAATAAGGAGACCTTATTTACATCATTTAACTAATCTGTGTTCATCTTTCTGAACCCTGGAAGAGTAATTGAGTTTGTTGTTTGGATTAGATGAGATAAAAGTGCCTTGACAGAACTTCTTATGGGTAATGTTTCCATAATTGGTTGACCTGCCTTTTACCTGTTATTTTATTTTTTGCATTTGAAGTAAAGTTTGAAAAAAAACCATCTATTAAATTTATTTTTCATTTCAATTACTGTGGTCCTCAACTCCAATACATTTTTTCATTTACAAAATTTTTTGTCTTTATTGAGATTCTCATAATAATTCATTGTTTTCCTGATATTCTTTAGATCTTTCTCTGTGCTTTCCTTAATTTCCTTGATAAAGGTCTTTGTCTGGTATGTCCAAAGTCTGGTCCTCTTTTTTGATGGTTCCTAGATTTTTATGTTGATCCTTTGGATGGGCCATTATTCCCTATTTCTTTGTTTGTCTTGTAATCTCTTTTTGTAAACTATATATTTTAATATACCAGAGTGTTAATTCTGGAATTTATTTTCTGAGCTGCCTGTAACTTAAGTTTGTATCCAGATAGTGATATGACAGATGTCTTTGACTTCTAGGAGCTAAGTAAAACAAACCAATGCAAAAAGCACCTTTTGCTACCTTTGAAAATTGGCTTTGCTTTGGCTGGTGGTCTACTTCAGACTTAGCCATCCTATCCAAAAGATCAACCTCAGCTGATTATGAAGTACAGGGTCCTCTTTGACTTATCCAAGCCTATATGACATTTCCTTCTTGTCCTGGCCTTGTGTTGGCTTTAGGACTTCCCCTATTTAAAACAATTCAAATGCACCCTCTACTCCATATAAAATACTTTCTCCACCTCCAGAGTCCTCTATTTTTTTACTTAATGCATGCAATCCATTTTCCCAACTTTGACTTAATTGTACCTTACTTTGCTTTCAATGTCCACCAGCTGGGTAAATTCTGGGACAGTGAGCTAGAGATGAGTTTCTTAGCTTAGTCTTTCATGATAACACCTGATAGACTGGCATGGGCATACAGGCAAACCAGTATACATATTGGGGTTACTTTTCTTCCTCTGGAACAGGGCTTGGGTCCCAAAATAGGAGAGCAGACTGGCTCCACACCATGTGGGGTTGGAGAGGGTCAACAAGGGAACTGGGAGCTTCACCTACCTTGTTTCAAGCTGTGTTTTCTTGATTTGGCACTTGATCAGTTATTGAAACCCTTTAACTGATTTCCCAAGTTTTGAAGAAGATGGTTCTGCCAGTTTTTGCTAGTTGTTCAAAGATTCTGTAGGGGAACAGCACCTTTGAGCATCTTACACTACCATCTTGGTTGACCAGAACTTCTGTTATTTTGTTTATAAATAAGAAAGAAACTTGTATTTCATCCAATTCCTTTTTAGCTCTCATCACCATAATCTGCATTTTACTGATTTGTATCTACTAATATGAGGATTACATAAATGGTTTTAGCTAACCCTGTGTGGTGAACATATTCATGCATCCCTGTGTCCTAAAGCATACAGCAGGGACTATAAACACAAGTGCCTATAAAGGCCTGGCAGGTAATACAAAGGAGTTGGATAATTCTGGATGGAACTTTTGTGGGAATATGGAGAGAAGAGATGACAAAGTTTAGTAGAAAAGCCTGTGATTTGTCTGTTGGGAATGTGTTACTCATCTACAGTTGAAATTTTCCACACAGTAATGTGTGCCTCTTGCTTCCTGATGTTT
Source organism: Dasypus novemcinctus (assembly GCF_030445035.2). Lineage (NCBI taxonomy): Eukaryota > Metazoa > Chordata > Mammalia > Cingulata > Dasypodidae > Dasypus > Dasypus novemcinctus. The sequence continues at coordinate 83,163,475 of NC_080704.1, read as the reverse complement.
GGTTTTCTTTTGGAAGACCAAAATTAAGTATTTTATGTGAACTGCCCCAATTTTTAAATGATGGCATCTAATTTACTAATATTGTTAAACAATGTGTAAGTCAAGCTGGCATATTTTTGAACTTGATTCAGCAAGAGGGCTAATATTTTATGACTTCTGACAGAAATACTGATGAGTCAAAGTAAGGATTCCCTTCCCCTACACTAGAAAAGATTGCTTAAAGATTTAAAAAGTGAGTGTGTCCATAATAAAGGGACACAATCCCTTTTCTCCCTTTCACTCTGGGCCAAGCTCCTGAGAGGATGGGAAATGAAATTCAAGATGTTTTTCAGAGATTCAAAGTATTGTTCTGTGTTCTTCCTTGTCCAACAGCGATGAGGCCTGAAAATTTGTGACTCAGTGTGATGTAGAGACTTCATATAATGAATTGGCAGATTGAAGTGAAATAGTGTTATGGTGGTCCTGGGATTATGCCTAAGTTTATCTTGCACAGCCCATACAGAGAGTGGCAAAATCAACTACTAGGAACCAAGAGGGTAACAGAAGTAGAAAGGAGACTCATAAAAATTGAGGGAGTCTTTCAGATGGGAATGAAGTATTACATAATAAAAACCCTTGTGGAGAGGTTCATAAAATAATGTGGCTTCAGTTAATAAGTCATAGATCTTGACCACTTGCATGTATAGACCAAGAATTTTACCCCCTACACTACTCTTTCTGCTATAAATCCTATCATATCCTAGGTTTGACATGTAGTATTAACATTGTTATTTTCTAAGCCATTTTCCATTACAATTTCAATTTTCTCTTAACACAATAGCTATTTCCCCACCCCATTTTATCATTTTAAAATGTCTTCTTCTATTTTATAGAACTTCAGTTTTTCCATTCTAATTTTTAAAAATTATTCTACCATATAGAATTTTATCACTTGTCTATGAAAATATACCTTTCAAAAACTCCTGTTACAAATGTCATTTTTGTAACTGTGAAAATGTATGTTCAAAACTACTGAAGCCCGAATTGATGCTTGATTTTCATATTTATGCTTTATTTACGCTCAAGTTACTGTTGTTGTTTTGTTTTTGTTTGGTTTTGTTTTTAAAACATATAAACCAAACTTTGCCATCAACAACTGTAGGTCCACAATTTGCTGTTAAGGATTTCTTCCCCTGATTGCTCTATCTCTCAAAGCTACTTACAGACATTACACATATTTTTCTGGTTTGTTTTCATTAAATTAAATGCTTTTTTAAAATTTTTTTTATTTTTAAAGAAGCTTTAGATTACATAAATGTTACATTAAAAATTTAAAGGATTCCCATATGCCCCACTCCCTCCCATTCCCACAATTTCCCATGTTAACAAAATCCTTCATTAGTGTGGTACATTTGTTAAAATTGATGGACACATAATGGAACATTGCTACTAACCATGGACTATAGTTCACATTACAGTTTACACTCTGTCCTGCACAATTTTTTAGGTTATGGCAAAATATATAATGGCCTGTATCCATCATTACAATGTCATGCAAGACAATTCCAATGTCCCAAAAATACCCTCATATTACACCTCTTCTTCCCTCTCCCACCCCTCAGAACCTCTGGTGGCCCCTGCCTTTCATATCAATGATAAAAGTTCTTCCATTGCTAGAATAATAATGTCTATAATAGAATAATAAGCCTACGTTAGTCCATTGTTCATTCCCCAATCTTGAGGATTTGGGGATAATGATGCTCACTCTGCTTCTAATTGGAAGGGAACTTAAATCCCAAGGAGATGGAACTATCTTGCTTGCAGTTGCAGACTCACTATTTTCCTTGGGATATGCATTGTCTGTCATCATCTCCTTGTTAGTTGTTCTGGGTGAGTCCAATGAATAGGAGAGGAGGTATTGCTACTCTGCTGTAATATTATATAGGGTCATATAGATATGTATTTTGATGTTATTTAAAAGCTAATGAAGTCAAAATCAACAGGAGTGGGGAGGTGGGAAGTGGGGTATGTGGGAACCTCTTATATTTTTTAATGTAACATTTTTTGTGATTTATGTATCTTTGAAAAAAAGACCATTTATTCCTTTAAAAATAAAAATAAAACAAAACAAACAAACGGAAAACTAATGAAGTCAAATCACATCAATATAATAAAGTTAAAATTACCTTGGCAAGATCTTAGATTTTCAGAATTGGTTTTATTTGCTGTATAGATCTCTGAACAAATGAGTTCAGAGTGGCCTTGTGTATCTAAATAAGAACCACCATCACCACTACCACCACCCATACTTGTGTGAATGTACACACACATACACACACATATTCAATCATCTTACCTTGTGCGCTTTTCCCCATGACAACTTACCTTCATTTGACACACTATACTTTTTTATGTTAATATATTCTAAGACTGTGTTCTCAAACTTGGGTTTGAATTGTTCATTGATATATCTCCAAATCTTTGAACAGTGCTTGGCAAAAGACTGCTTATTAAATTTGTTAAAGTACATCCAAAGAACGCAGAAACTGCCTAAATTTCATATCAGCTATTCAATAACCCTGTTCACTAGCGGCGCAGAAACAACGCATTAATTATGACACCTGCAAGTGAATAATTTTTTTGATGTTTTTTTTCCAGCCCTTTCCTCCTTTTACATGGTAATTAAATCTCACTGGCCTGGGAGTAGCCTCCATCTATCAGCCTTTGGTCAGTGAAGAGGTTTCAGAGAAAATAACACAATTATCATTCAGAGAAAAGGAGGGGGTGGGGACAAAGGAAATTTTAAGCGGTAGCCTCAATGGGGCATTCACGGGCTAGATGCCCAGACTTGCCACAGCGATAGCAGTTGACCTCGCCTGTCTTACTGCAGTTGATGGCCACGTGACCGGTCTCTCCACACCGGTAGCACTTCACTTGGGTGCAGTCTTTCTGAATATGCCCATATTCACCACAAGAGTAGCACTTCTGCTTTTCCAGACGGTCACAATCACGAGCCAGATGACCTGGTCTGCCACAGGTGTAACAGCATTGCTCTCTCACGCGCTTAGGCTCGATACAGTCTTTGGCTATGTGGCCACTTCTCCCACAGTTATAGCAGATGTCCTCGAGAAGGTTACAGTTCTTAGCATGGTGACCTGACTCACCGCAGCGGTAACAGGTGCCTGGTAGATTGGTGGAACTGCACTGAGAACTTCTGCCACGTCCTCTAGCTCCACGCCCTCGAGGCCCTCCTCCCTTAGGGCATCCCCGGGCCCAGTGGCCAGAGCGTCCACATTTGAAACATTCCTTACTGTTCATGGCTGCGGTGAGATCTTTCAGTGAGTGGGACTACCGCTGCCCCAGAGGCCCCGACGTAACTCCCCTTAGGGCGGATTAGAGAGAAGTGGGTATTTTCCTCTAGGGGCCTCAGCTACGTCACACAAGGTGTGCCCACGGCTTCATTCACGTGTCACAGGCGTTCCAGCTGCCCTTCCCGCCTGACTTTCCTCCTACTCAGGAAGCCAAAAACGTAATAATCGGTCAACTGACTGGCATTGTTTTCTGTTTTTTAAAGTGTTGGGCCGTTAAGCTTGAATTCGAATCCCTTCTTGTTCAGAAAATGTGAACTGTAATATTTTTCATAATTAGGACTTTGGCTTTTTCCGTGGTCTAATAGATGACTAGTCTTTATATGTGTTCTATGAATATAAGAAAAGAATGTGTAAGATGTTCCAAATCCAGGGAACAAAATAAACTAATTTTGACAAAGTAGAGCCATCCATATTTTTGTTTTTAATAAAAGTGCCCATAAAGTCTTCGAATATTTTAAAATTACAGAATTGGGGAAAACATTTAAAATGCAACACTGAGATGATTTACTCACAATTCAGACTATTTGAATTCGATAATGTTAGCTTTCAACATAATTATCTCCATTTAGGTTGGAAAACATAACACAATTGAAAACATTTGGTATAAAGTGTTATTACTTAGAAAGCAAAATAATTACAGAATCATAAACATTTAAGTACTCTATGGTATTTTTCAAATTATTTATACCTTATCTAAACCTCACAAGGATTTATGGACATGTACATTTATATACACATTGAAATAAGTCTGGATAATTAGACACTGAAACATCAAAAATACCTGTCTGCATAATTAAATAAAATTCTCACCCCCATTTTCCTTCTCTATATTTTCCAATTTTTTACAATGAGTTTATATTGTGTAACTTAAAATGTCTACAATGAATCTTTTTCTTTAAGTTAATAGTTAACTATATGTTTTGCATATAATTTTTTTTCAGGCAGCCAGCACAAATGTTTTTGGTAAGACACAGAGCCAAGAACGGTGAATATAGCAATCATTATTTTTTGCATAATTTGACTGGAATGTGTATCTGTTTTATAAATACAACCACAAAGAAAAATGTTTTCCAAAAATAACAAATATTTAGACCCATATATTATGAGCAGTTGCTATGTACAGTGTAAAAGAAAATGAGCTTTATTTCTAAACAGTGAAATGGTGCTGCATAAATGGTATCAAAGATCAAAAGCTTGCCTCAGTGGTTCAAATTTTTATATATTCTTATTACATCAACCTTATTAATTCTTATCTTGAAATACTATGTACCCCTTAGGTTTATATTTTTATCAAAGTTATACATGTCCATATTTAAAGCAGTGATTTTCAAATAGCTTTGATTGAGACGTGAACTTAGAAATGCATTTTATATCACAGTAGAAGAGATATACGTACATGTGTGTATACAACTGAAATAAGTTTTAGAAAAAATACATAACTGTTAAGGTGCGCAATGCACTTTGATGTTCTCTATTCATGTTGGGGGAAAAATGCTGGTGGTGACCCATTAAACTGATTCCTCATTTCACTAAATGATCATAGCTCACAGTTTGAAACACACTGATTTAAAGAGTCATAAGAATAAATAACACACATATTCTGACTTTTTTAATGTTTTAATTTTAAACACTATCAGTTGATTCAGGTTAATATAGGTAAAAGAGGAAAAGACAAGTCACAGCTGAGACACAGAAGAGAACATGGCTGTAAGTCCCTGCCTGGAAACCCCCTAAGGGAAGGTTTTCACTAAGAATAAAGCTGGAAAGACCTTGCCTAGACCCTGGCCAAGAGGTCCCACTTGGAACTCTTTCTGGGTTCATGGGAAGGCCCTGGATAACTCCAAACAGGCCTCCCTATTAGTCTCAGATAACCCCAAACAAAAGGCCTCATCATTGGCCGGCTGAGAGCTAACAGATGGGGCAACCAATCAGAACAACAAACAGCTCTCGCTCCTCCCCCAACATTAGGAAAGGGGAGGAGTAAATAATGGCTTTAATAAAGGCAGTTCCACAAACCCAAATGCTCTCTCTTTGCCAGGAGGAGCCTGCATCCACATCTTGGGTGTGTACTTCTGTACTTTTCTCCCATTTCTCAATAAACTCTTTTTACCGGCCTAACTAAACTGACATGTTCTTATAATTTTTATGTAACATACCAAGAACCTAGAGGAATCCAGCATCCCCTAACTTCAATATTACTTTCTATTTTGGATGATTAACATTTAACCCTCTTTTTTTTTATCTTTTTTTTAAATATTACATTAAAAAAATATGAGGTCCCCATATACCCCCCACCCCCCTCACCCCACTCCTCCCCCCATAACAACAATCTCCTCCATTATCATAACATTCATTGCATTTGGTGAATATATCTCTGAGCACCGCTGCACCTCATGGTCAATGGTCCACATCGTAGCCCACACTCTCCCACAGTCCACCCAGTGGGCCATGGGAGGACATACAATGTCCAGTAACTGTCCCCGCAGCACCATCCAGGACAACTCCAAGTCCCAAAAATGCCCCCACATCTCATCTCTTCCCCCCACTCCCTACCCCCAGCAGACACCATGGCCACTTTCTCCAAACCAATGCCACATTTTCTTCAATTACTAATCACAATAGTTCATGAATAGAATATCAGTAAGTCCACTCTAATCTATACTCTATTCCTCCATCCACTTGGAATGGTTGTGTCCACTCCACATCTATATCAAGAGGGGGCTTAGATTCCACATGGATGCTGGATGCAATTCTCCTGCTTTCAGTTGTAGGACCTCTTGGCTCCCTGGTGTGGTGGCTGACCTTATTCACCTCCATGTTAGCTGAGTGGGGTAAGTCCAATAAACCAGAGTGTAGGAGCTGAAGTCTGTTGAGGCTCAGGGACTGGTTATCACATTGTCAGTCCAGAGATTCAGGTCCCTTGGGTTTACATTAAACCCCAGCACCAACTACAGTTTCAGTAAAAGTAAAAGGCGAGACTTGTGGACAAAGATCGCATCTAAGTCCAGCTCCATCGCACAGAAACACAAACTCCAAAGTAGGGCCAAATGAGATGGCACTAAACTCCATCTGCCATGACCATAGAACCTGTGGGTCTCTGTAGCCCTCAGAAGAACCAATACCCGGGGTTGTATCTACTTTATCTGTCTCTGGGACTCTGCTCAGGTGTGAATAAGGGCAACCCCTCTGATAACCTCCTGGCTCTTTTTTGGAGACTCATAGCCATATAAACTCATTTGTTCTTCCCATTTCCCCCTTTTATTCAGGTCAAAAAGCATTTTTAACTCCTGGTATTATATGTAGACTGAGATATTCTGCTGGTCCGAGTTGACCCTTTTATTCAAGGTCATTTTCTAGTTACATCATCAGCTGGTACTTGGTAGTAATCCCTTAGCGCCTGGGAGGCTCATCCCGGGAGTCATGTCCCACGCTGGGGGGAAGGCAATGCATTTACATACTGAGTTTGGCTTCGAGACTAAGGCCAGAAAACTTGATCCTCCTCTGTCATGATGTCTTCTTCCTTCTTTCACAACTGTCACTGTCAAACAGTTACTTGGCATTGTTAGTAACATTGGGCATCCCTGCTATATTCAAATAGCATAATGGATGGATCTGGTCTCATTGTAGCCTAGACCCGAGGCCCAGGATCAAGGGGAAGATTTAGCTTGGACTCTACAGGTTGGTCCTCCTGGCTGATCACAGAGTCTGGTGAGTAGTCAGAAGGGACTTGGTCCTTGAGCCTGATGAAAAAACTATTCCTGCATGGAGTTCCCATCACTACATTCCAAGTGTGGCTGCAGAGTAGGAAGTGACACTCACTTGTTCCTTCTCCCTTGACAGCCTGGCAGTCAACCTCGTATCTATTTATTGGGATCAATAGCTGAGAGGACAGGTCCATCCTCTTTCCCTCCTCTCTCTTAAATTTTAAGATTGATTTGGATATTTACGGTTAGACATGTGATACTGAGCATAATCTTTGAAAGGATTTGTACTTGATCTTAATTAGAGTAAGGCTTCTGGCATGATTTGAGGACATAGCAACAGGATCGTTGCAATGTACTTTGTGAACCACTTTGGCTATGGAAGTTTCTTATATGGTGATTTTTAAAATAGTAAATAGTAATAGCCATAGTCATTCTGATGAATGATAACATTTTTCTTCAGTCTCTTTTTACTGCTTGCATATGCTCACTTCTCAAGTTTTGTTAATTCAAAAATGTTTATTTGAAGTCTTTTATATGAGGGGAGTAGGGAGCTGGGTATATGGGAATCCCCTATATTTTCTATGTGACTTTTATATAACTTAAATCTGGTTTGAAGATATAGTGGGAAAAAAAATAAGACACTGGAGGAATATATGGAAGAAATTGTCATTGTACATAGAAGATAGTAGATCTTACAGTGATGAAATTTTGAAAAATTTTTATTGTACTTTACTTTTTAATTTTTTCTTCTTACCTTTATTTTTTATCTTTTGTTCTTTTTATTTTTCATTTTTTATTGTATCTTTTCTTATTTTTTATTTTTTATTTGTTTATTTGTTTATATTTTTTATTTTGTTTTTGGGGAGTTTTTTTTTTTCCAAAAACTGATGGTTATGACTAGAGTCAATGCTTTGGGGAGGTTTTGGATCACAGACCACAATTGTGGCAGGGGAGAATCACTGGTGTGGGGTGTTGAAGATGGCAGGATGTATGGGAAGGAGTGCACATGGAGCATGTCTCTAGGGTGTATGAATGTGTTCAAGTGATCATGGGACACTATCTCAGTGAGTGGAGACCCACACAATAACCAAAAAATATTGAATTCCCATCCTGGGAAGTCTTACTACATTTTCCAATAGTGTGGCAAGATCCCCCAAGCACATGGGCAGTGCCTAGCAAAAGAAGACAGACTATTATGCTAGGACCTTGATAGTGATGGTTGTACTTATGAAACTTTCCTCAAGAAATTGAAACTTAGCCTAGTAGTATATATTGCCTATGAGTTACCTCCTGAAAGCCTCCTTGTTGCTCAAATGTGGCCTCTAAGCTAAACTAAGCATATAAATGCCCCCAAGTGTAGAACATGACTCCCAGGGATAAGCCACCCTGGCACTGAGGAATTATTACCAAGCACCAACTACTGATGTGTTTGGAAAAAGACCTTGACCAAAAGGGAAAAATATTAAATACAAATGAATTTTCATGGCTAAGACATTTCAAAGTTAGTCAGGAGGTCATTCTAGAGGTTGTGCTTATGCATGACTCAGCAGGACCTCATTGACCACCACAGTAAGCAATGCCTCAAATAGTGGGGCTTCTGATGGCTCTAGAGACATCTAGACCCTATAGGCAGGGAAGACAATCTCAGGAATATGGCACCCTGTCAGTGGGCCTTACTTTGGATATATGCTCCCCAATGTAATAGAGTTAGACTCATTTACAATTTCTCTACACATGACTCTTCTGCCTCTTTTATTTGAACCTATAATTAGCACTATACTCATTAAATATATGAACCACAGACAAATCTTTGGTTTCTTCATGTGCCAGTTGAGCCCTGAATCTCAGAAGAGTTGCAAAACCTACTCTCCAGTTCACTGGATTCATTCAGGACAACTAACTTCAGGATGATGATGTACAATGTCCCCCCCATAAAAGGAGTATCTACAACTGCAAGCCAGACAGCTCCATCCATCTGCCCAATGGGATCTAAATTCCCTCTCAATCAGAAATAGAGTAAGCATTACCATCCCCAAATCCTCAAGATTTAGTAATGAACAAACATATGGGGAGGATGCAACAATAGACTTAAGTAGACTTATGATTATTCTAGCAATAGAAGAACTTGTATCATTGATATTTGACCACAAGAGGTTCTGAGGTGAGGGAGAGGGAAGAATAGGTATAACATTGTGTACTATGGGGGCATGGAATTGTCCTGCATGATATTGCAATTACAGATATAGGCCTTTATACATTTTGTCAAAACCTATAAAATTGTGCAGTGCAAAGTACATAATATAATATAAACTATAGACCATTGTTAGAAGCAGTGCTTCAGTATGTACTTATCAATTGTAACAAATGTACCACACCAATGGAAGATGTTGTTAAAGGCGGAAAGTTTAGAAGGGGACAGGGGTGTGTATATGGGTGTCCCCTATATTTTTTATGTAACATTTATGCAATCTAAAGCTTTTTTAAAAATAAAAATCTCATAATTAGTAATAATTAAGTACTGTTTTAAGCACTAGGGACACATCAGTTTTAAAAACTGGCAAAATTTCTTGCCTTCAAGAAGATTACATTTTGCTGGGCAGAAACCTATTGCACTAGACACCATGTATTTTTACATGGTATTTCTATGAAAATCAAGATAAAGATAAAGTTGACTCTTTCTCAAATGGTACCAGTATAGCTGCTTTCATATTTCCATCCCTCTGCACTTCCTGGCACTTGGTCAGATTGCACTTCTTTGAGCTTTTCTGTTGAGTGGGTTCAGGTAACTAGTGATTGCCAGTAAGTTCTAAGTAGAAGTAACCTATGTCTCTTCTGGGCTGGAGCATTTAAATGTCAGTGCAAGATCCTTGAGAGTGCTTCTTTTCTTCTGACATGAAAATGGACAAGTGCAATGGCAGCTGTTTCATCAGTAGTCTGGGCTCCTTAATAACTTCTCTAAAGAGATGTCCCTTGTCCTCTTATGGACTCCCAAAGGACATGAAGTTTGACTGAGACATTTCTTTTTTAATCCTTAGAGATTTTGTGGGGTAGCCTTTATTTCTTATGTAACATAACTAAGCCTATGAGGACTTACACAGCATGTTTCCAGGAATACAACATGAGGCTTTTAATAGTAGGACCTTTTATATTTGATACCTGACTAAGTAACCAATTATATTTATGCAGTACAGACAGGCAGTTTTGTACAAGCTTTATACAATATTACTTCCATTTGAATTGAAAAGCATCATCTAGGACTTGTCTGTTATCTTTTCTATTTTCCTGTTCCTGATTACTGGCCCAATTTCATAACTATAGTTCTGGTTGCTTTCCTATTCAGTTCTTGGCATCTTCTTTTCATAAAATAATTGGACCTGACATTTGCCTTCTGAAGGACAGTTTTTGCCAGATAAAGAACTCTTGCCTGACAGTTTTTGCTCTCAGTACCTTAAATATTGTACCAGTGTGCTCTTGCCTCTTTGGTTGCTGATGAGAGATCAACACTTAGCTTTATTGGGGTTCATTTGTAAGTAGTAGATTGCTTTTCTCTTCCCACCCTCAGAATCCTCTCTTTCTTTAGCTTTTGACATTCTGAATAGTAGATATCTTGTGGCAGATCTAGTTGGAGTTATTCTGTTTGGGCATGTTGTCCTTCTCGAATATTGATATTCAGGTCATTCTTAAGGGTTGAAAATTTTTCAATCAGCATTTCCTCAAATATTCTTTCTACCTATTTTCTGTCATTTACTCCTTCTGGGACACCTGTAATGCATATGTTTGTGCATTTCGTGTTGTCATTCAGTTCCCTGAGAACTTGTTCAATTTTTTCGATTCTTTTTCCATCTTCCCTCCTGTCTTGTCAAGTTCAAATGTTCTGTCCTTGATTTCATTTGTTCTTTCTTCTACCACTTCACACCCTCTGTTATATGCCTCTAATTTATTTTTTCTTTTCTCATTTTAAAAACAATTTATTGGGAAGTGGATGTGGCTCTACCATATGGGACATCCAGGGTTCAATTCCCAGGGCCTCCTGGTGAAGGCAAGATGGCTCATATGACAAGCTGGCCTGAGTGGAGAACTGGCCCATGTGAAGTGCTAGCCCACACAGAGTGCCAACCCATGTGGCATGCTGGCCCATGCAGGAGTGCTGATCCACACAGAAAGCTGGTGCAGCAAGATGATGCAACAACAACAACAACAAAGAAACAAAGGAGAGACAATGAGAGATGCAGCAGACCAGGGAGCTCGGGTGATGCAAGAGATTTAGTGCCTCTCTCCCATTCTGAAAGTTCCTGGGAACAATTCCCAGTGCTGCCTAAAGAGAGGACAAGCAGACACAGAAGAACACACAGTGAATGGACACAGAAAGTAGACAATGAGTATGAAATAATGAGGGTGGGGATAAATAAATAAATGGATAAATAAATAAGTTATTGAAATATATCATTCATACATGAACATACATAAATAAGAGTATATTTAAAGTTCTGAACTTACAAGACAAATATGCATAATATCCTACAGGGCTCCCATACATCACCCCACCACAAATACTTTGCAGTGTTGTGAAATTTATGTAAAAAATTATGAAAGAGGGAAGTGGGTGTGGCTCAAGCAATTGAGCTCCTGTCTACCACATGGGAGGTCCAGGGTTTGATTCCTAGGGCCTCCTGGTGAAGGCAAGCTGGACTGTATGGCAAGCTGGACCACGCAGAGTGCTCGTCCATGCAGGAGGGCTGGTGCAGCAAGATGACACAACAAAAAGATAAACAGAGGAGACACAGTAAGAGATGTAGCAGACCAGGGAGATGATGTGGTGCAAGAGATTGAGCACCTCTCTCCCACTCCAGAAGGTCCCAGGATTGGTTACCAATGCTGCCTAAAGAGAAGCAGACAAAGAAGTACACACAGCAAATGGACACAGAGAGCAGATAATGAGTGATGGGGGAGAAATAAATAAATCTTTTTTTAAATTATGAAAGAGCATTGTCAAAATATTTTTACTAACTGTAGTCCATATTGTTACATTTGTGTATTTCCCCAACCCGCCATATTATTTTTTGTTCATAGACCATAAAATTTATGTAAAGTGTACAATCAATGGCACTTGGTATAATCAATGGGTTTTGACTTCATCACATCAATCAATATTAGGGCATTTTCATTACTCCAAAAACAAGAAAAACAAAAAAGAAATTATTGCCATACCCATATTTTATCACCACTAATGATAAATCTTATGATGTGCTTTCACCATTTCTATTTATTTACAAATACTTATATACAACTTTTTACCAATTCTGTAGAGATTAACCCTCAGCTTTCCATTCTCTAACTACATTCTATTCTCTGTTGACTTATATTCTAGCCATTAAGTTCATGATTTGCTCATTATATTTAGTTCTTAATAGTGAAATCACAAGATATTTGTCTTTTTGTGCCTAAATATAATCCCCTTCCAGTTCATCCACATTGTTATATGCTTCACAACTTCATTTCTTCTTACAGCTGAATAATTATCCATTGCATATGCATACCACACTTTGTTTATTCATTTTCAGTAGATGGACACCTGGGTTGTTCCCATCTTTTGGCAATTGTGAATAATGTCATTATGAACAATGTCATTATGAACATCAGTATATAGAAATCTCCTCACGTCACTGCTCTGTTATTCTGGCTATATACCTAATAGCAGTATTGCCAGGTCATATGGTAGAGCTGCATCTAACTTCCTTAGGAACTGCCAACAGACTTCCACGGTGGCTGTGCCACTCTACATTCCCAAGAAGAATGAAAAAGTGTGCCTATCTTGCCACATCCTCTCTAGCATTGAATGTTTTCTATGGTTTTCTGTTTTGCTAATAGTGGCCATTCTACTAGGTGTGAAATGATATCTCATTGTAGCTTCAATTTGCAATTCCCTTATAGCCAGTGATATTGAACCATTTTTTCATGTTTTTCACCATGTGTTTCTGCTTCAGAAAAATGTCTATTCAGGTATTTTACCCATTTTTTAATCAGGTCATTTGTCTTTTCATTGTTGAGTTATAGGATCTCTGTATATGTCATGGATATTAAACCTTTTTCAGATGTGTCATTTCCAAATATTTTCTCTCATTGAGTAAGCTGCCTTTTTATCCTCTTCAATACGTCCTTTGAAGTGCAGAACTGATTAATTTTGGGGAGGTCCCATTTATCAATTTTTTGTTGTTGTTATTCATGCTTTGGGTGTAAGGTTTAAGAGATCCCCACCTACTATAAGGTCTTGTATAGGATTTCCTTATGTTATCTTTTAGGAGTTTTATAGTCCTGGCTTTTATGTTTAGATCTTTGATCCATTTTGAATTGATTCTTGTAAATGTAGTAAAACAAGGGTCCATTTTAATTCTTTTGGTTATAGGTATCCAGTTCTCCCAACACCATTTATTGAGGAGATTGTTCTATCCTAGAAAAGTGGATTTAGTAGGCTTATCAAAAATCAGTTGACCATAGAGGTGAGGGTCTATTTCTCAACTCTAAATTGATTCCATTAACTGATGTGTCTATCTTTGTGCCAATACCATGCCGTATTTTTAGGAAGTACTGGGGATTGGACACAGGACCTCATACATGGGAAGCAGGCACTCAACCACTGATCTACAACAGCTCCCTTGAACACTACACTTAATAATACACTTCAAGATAGGGAAGCAAGAGTCCTCCAAATTTAATCTTCTTTTTTAGAATTTTTTTTTTTTGGATATTCAGGACAATTTTCCCTTCAAAATAAATCTGGTAATTGACTTTTCTGTTTCTGTAAAATAGGCTGTTGGAATTTTGATTGGTATTGCTTTGAATCTATAAATGAGTTTGGATAGAATTGACATCTTCACACTGTTTACTCTTCAAATCCATGAATTCAGAATGCCTTTACATTTGTTGAGGTCTTCTTTGATTTCTTTTACCAGTGTTTTGTATTTTTCTGAATACAGATCCTTTATATTCCTAGTTAAATTATTTTCTAGATATTTGACTCTTTGTTGCTAATGTAAAGGGAATTTTTTTCTTGATTTCACCTTCAGCTTGCTCATTATTAGTGTATAGAAATTCTACTGATTTTTCCACGTTGATCTTATATCTTGCCACTTGGCTGAACTCATTTATTAGCTCTAATAACTTTGTTGTAGACATTTCGGGATTTTCTAAATTAGGATCCTGTCTTAGGTAAACTGCGAGAGTTTTACTTCCTTTTTTCCAATTTGTATGCCTTTTATTTTGTTTTCTAGCCTAATAGATCAATCTAGAACTTGTAGCACAGTGTTGAATAATAGAGGTGAGGGTGGGCATCCTTGTCTTGTTTCTGCTCCTAGAGGGAAAGTTTTCAACCTCTCCCCATTGAGTATGATGTTGGCTGTGGGGATTTCATATATGCCCTTGAGTATGCTGTGGAACTTTCTTTCTGTACCTAGCTTTTGAAATGTTTTTATCAAGAAAGGATGGTGGGTTTTGTCCATTGCATTTCCTGCATCAATCGAGATGATCATTGGTTTTTCCCTTCAATTTGTTAATGAATTTGTAATTCATTTTCTTATATTGAGCCATCCTTGCATACCAGCAATAAAACTGACTTGATCATCCTGTATAATTCTTTTTATATGCTGTTGGATATGACTTGTAAGTATTTTGTTGAGAATTTTTGCATCTATGTTCATTAGAGAGATTGATCTGTAAATTTCTTTTCTTGTAGTAATATAGCCTGTG